>NW_026067966.1:11436970-11600482 GCF_014885135.2 Alexandromys fortis | reverse complement strand
TGGTGGTGGTGGTAGTGTGTATGTGGTGTGTGTGTATGTGTGTGTGGTAGTGCTGGTGGTGGTAGTGTGTATGTGGTATTAGTGGTAGTGGTGGTGGTAGTGTGTATGTGGTGTATGTGTGTGTGTGGTAGTGGTGGTGGTGGTAGTGTGTGTGTGTGTATGTGTGTGTGTGGTAGTGGTGATGGTGGTAGTGTGTATGTGGTAGTGGTGATGGTGGTAGTGTGTATGTGGTGTGTGTGTGTATGTGTGTGTGGTAGTGGTGGTGGTGGCATTACAGTACCACATTGCAATGATAAGCTCCGTTACAGATTAGAGTCTCAGAAACTACTTTTTATGAGTCTGTGACTTCCAAGGCTCAAAACTAATCCACTGGCAAATGTAAAAGATGTAAAGCAGAAGACTTCAGTAGTAATTTTCAGATCATTTGACTCTAAATGCAGCTTTGAGGATATGCAGTTCATAAATTTCCTTTTGGATCTTGGTTTTTTTTTTTTTCAAGACGCACTTTCTCCAAACATATCTATCTCTGGTAATGGATTTCCAGAACATGCTTACAAGTGGACTGAGGATCTAGGAACGTAATAGGGGTGACAATGATGGTGGTGGTGGTGGTGACAGCAGCCAGCCATGCTGATGACAATTTTAATAGAATCCTTTGAGTATTTCGTATTTTCCCCGTGTCGAGACATTCTCCTTGTATCACATAGTCTCTTGAGAAGAGTTGGAGTACTTGCCATTTCTCAAGTTTATTATCTTTCTTGTAGTATTCAGTAACCTGGGGCTTGAAGCTGAGAATAAATTCTCTACCCCAGCACTCCTGTGATCCCTGACTGCAGAGTCAATGTCCCTGAGCCTCTTTAATACTAGGTCAAAGGTGCCCCTGGTTCTTGTCGCATTCTTGGAGACTGAAGCTGGGCAGTGCACGGTGGACCTGCAGCGCTGGGGCCCGTTCAGACTGACTTCCTGGGGAGCTTCAGTCATCTTCTCCCTCCTGGCTTTGCTGCTGCTGCGGTTTGAGATGTCCCGCCCTGCACTCCTTAGATAGACAACGTTGGGAACAGAAAGATCTAAAAATGTATAAATATGGGGGTCACAGGAACCTCCCGTGATATGTATTACACGACCTTAGCTCCCAGGCTAAGGCTCTGAAAATATGATTCTATAACACTTATTTGAATTCTCTCATATTTGCTAAAGTAGTAATAGTATTTCCTCAGTATATGTTCATTCAGTAAAATGAGGATGCAGGCCTTACCTTAAGAGAACTTGAGGTCTTCTGGAGAAGACAAATATTAAATACTTGATTATATCCCCTTACTGAGTACTCTAATGGAGACCCCGGATGTTGTGAACACTTTTATATTACCGAAGAAGAAGACATATTCTTTGAGAAAGTAGCATTTAAAGTAGAATCTGGAAGGTTTTAATGCTTAATAATTTGGTAACTAAATGGGTGCACATGGTATCTCAGCAGAAGAGGCCACAGTGGGTGCCCTGATGTGGAAAGAACACAACATGTGGAGAAGCAAAGGTCCTTCTATGGGTGCCAGGAACAAGAACAGCAGCTTGGTGCTTGAAGGAGTTGGTCTGCTCAGCTCTTCCCTTCCCTTCAGTTCCCCAAGAGATGCATGCAGGTTCCTGTGCTCCCCATTATCTACAGCCTTGCATCTCAGGATAGCCACCACTTTCCAGTTCCTAGGAATCTGCACCTACTGCTCCAGAGTTTTAACCTCTCTCCTTCCTTGCCCCTCACTCTCGTGGCTTTCACACCTTAGGAAGCTGCTAAGTGCTTGTTCCTTCCTCTGAAGGTCACCTTTACATGGCCCAGTATCCTCACACTCAAAGAGTGCACCCCAAGCCCTAGACCCCCCCACTCAAAGCTTCTGTTTCCTTACTTCTGAAATTAGCCCCCCCCCAAATCTTCATTTCTCACAAGCTGCCAGGTGATGCCCATGCTGCTGGCCTGGAATTCCTTGACAAAGCATTCCTAAAGAAAACAAAACCCTTCATGTGGGTTTTACTTACCTTAGGCATCTTTCCCAGTGTTCAGCACAGTAGGTATCAAGTCCATGTTTGTCAAAAGAATTGATCAGTGAATGAACTGCAGGATGGATCCGGCTTAGTGACTTTGGAAATAGGTTTTCTGCATTATTCTTTGGAAAGCTCTTTTGATTCCTTTCAGGCCGAAAGGCCTTGGAAAAGAATAAATTATTGTCATTCTACTGGAATACAGCCCCAGAAATTGCCGAGTCAAGATCTACTTGCATTTTAAGTACTTATTTGGCTTCAAAGCCAAAATGCTAACAGGATTACAAAAGGCCGAGTTTGCTGAGTCGCAGGTTGTTTATGCTCGTGTTTGGTTCAAAGTTCTTTCGTCAATCAGTACATTTCTGCTTCTAATTGCGGTTTTAATTTTTTTGCCACCTGCACATGCATTCTCAGCCTAAAGTAGCTTCAGCAATTTGCACAGGTATAATGTAAGCAAATGAAGCTCTTACCCACCAGCCTGTCGCCTACCCCAGTTCTAATGACTTCAAGACGCTCTGCCTTGGTTCTCATTACGATTCAGAGAGCAGCCTGCCATCTTCCCCCATTTTCACTCTCGCAATGTTGTAAAACATTTTTAATAGAAAACTTTCCTCATTCCAGGCACGGAGAGTTTGACTAAGGATGCCACATGATTCTCGTTCTAGAGTCTTTATCTACATCTCTCCATAGAGTCTCTGGATCTGGATAATAGAGAAAGAAGCATTTCTAAGTTCGCCATGATGTGGGTTAGGGCTGTAGCTCGGTGCTGGAGTACTTACCTCGGGTTTCAATTGGGCTTTATTGCTCTGAAGAGGCTCCATGACCATGGCAACTTCCATAAAGTAAAATATTTAATTAGGGCTGGTTTACACTTTCAGAGATTTAGTCAATTATCTGTATGGCAGGACATGGCAGCCTGAAGAGAGACATGGTGCTGGAGAAGGAACGGAGAGTTCTCTATCTTGATATAAAGATCAGAATTCTAGTTAGAGAAAAAGTCATCTCAATATCAGTTGATAATTTTTGGGGGGTGAGCTTAGGACTTTCTGTTTTATCACCACCCCTTGATTTGATTTGAGTGACCTAACAGCTAATCCACTGAAAATTAGTTTTTTGGTGTGGTATGAATATGCAGTTTAGTAATAGAGTATCTTCCTAAATACACAAGGCCCTTGATACAAGCAGCAATCCCCAAACAAACAACAGGAAAGACTTTGTGTGTCACACTGAGTATAGCTTGAGTGTAGGAGATCTCAAAGCCCACCCCTGCAGTGACACACTTCCTTCAACAAGGTCACACCTGCTCCAAAAAGTCCACACCTCCTAAAAGGACCATTCCCTTTGGGGGTCATTTTCTTTCAAACCACCACACCTCCTCTGTGTAAGATCATAGGTTCAATCCCCAGTCTTCTCCCCACTGTTCCCATAAAGGGGAAGGAAAGAAAGAGAGACTATATAATTCTCCCTAATATGCACATATGATCTGAAGGTATCTCGCTGTACCTAAGTTAAGCACAGACTCATAGACCTGGAAGCTTCAAGCTGGCTCTGGTACCAGTAATCCATCAGATTCCAATGTGACCCATAGGAGAATTTATGATACAAAGTCTTCTGTGTTGTGATGAGTGGGTGTGAGCCATCTGGACTAGATTTTACTTTGAACACTGGCCCCAGATAACACCTGAAACAGAACAGTGACTCCCCAGGAGGCTTTAATGATCAGAATTCTAGTTAGGAAAAAGTCATCTCAAAATCAATTGATAATTTTTGGGTGGGGTGGGCTCAGAATATTCTGTTTTGCCACCACCCCCTTGATTTGATTCGAATGACCTAATAGATAATCCACTAAAAAAAAATTCATGTCTCCTGAATTTGTAGTTTAGTAATAGAGCATTTTCCTACATACACAAGGCCCTTGATACAAGCGTCAACCCCCAAACAAACAAACAAACAAAAGATAAACATAAATGCAAGGAAGTTTGAACAGGGATCCAAAGTAGCACTGCAGTGCAGATGTGCCAGCTGTGGTCGGCCATCCCAAGGGCATTGCTTCTCCACATTTTGACCAGTTTTGGCTTTCCTATGGTATCTGTCTGCTACAGAAAAGAAGTTTCTTTGCTGAGGGGTGAGAGCTGTAATTCCCTGTGGGTGTAAGGGTCAGTATTTAGAATTCAGTTAGAAATGACCTTGGTTTAGGAAAATGGCAGTAGTAGGCTCTCTCTAAGGCCCTAATCGCTTCAGCCCTGGGTAGCTGGCTAGGTGTATAGAGTGTAGTGTCTTCAGAAAGAGAGTCTTAGCTTAGATCCTGGAGGGAACCCAAAGGCAACGGCAATAGCCGATGTTATTTGGCTCCCTTGGACCTCTGCTCCTGGTGGAACATCATTGCCCTGTATGACAAAACTAATTCTAAACAGCATACACATACTTGTGTTTCTGAGCAAGCTTATAGAATAATATATCAGCCTGTGGCCTTTTCAAATACCATTAGTGCTATATCCTTTTCTTCCATTTCATATGCATATTTATTTAGTTATACACATGTGTTTAAATGCATTTTGAAAGTAATCTTACAAAATAAGTGATTTCGTATGGCTTTTTCAAATGTTAGTGGTCCTTCCTTTCTCTCCTTTTCTATTCCTTCCCTCCCCTCTCCCCGTGAGAAGCCCTCCCCCCCCCTTTTGTGTTTCCTGCCTTCCCAGCACCTCACTTCCCCCTATCCGTTTTCCTGGCTTCTCTGCTTACTTTAGATTGTATGCTCATATCCACAGATTCTGAGCTCAGCTCCCCCAATAAAAGAGACAGGCAGCATTTGTCCTTCTGGGTCCGGTTATGTCACTTTGTATAATATTTCCTAGTTCTACCCATTCTCCTGCAAATTTCATGATTTCTTTCTCTTTACAGCTAAACAGACTTTCATTGTGCTTGCGTATCCGATTTCCTTATGCTCGGCTCATTGGTCGAAGGACGTTTAGGTTGTCTCCATTTGAGTGACAGTGAGCATGACTGAGTAAGGGTCGTGGGGTAGGACGGCAAGTCGCTTGGGCAGATGCTGAGGAGTGGTATCATCCTTTTAGCGTTTTGAGGGTTCTCCTCCGTTGTTTCCCTAGTGACTGCATCAGCCTACAACCCCACCAGCAGCAAACGAGGGCTGACTTTCCCCCACATGTTGTCAGCATTTGTTGTCTGCGGCTTTCTTGACCTTGGCCATTTTAACTAGGCAAGATAACATTCAAGGTATTTTAATTTGTACTTCCTTAATTGCTAAGGATATCGAATACTTTTAAAGATATTTCTTAGCTATTTTAATTTCTTCTTTTGAGAACTCTGTTAAGATCCATACCTCATTTTTAAATGAGTTGCATATTCTGTATACATGTGTGTGTCCCCTCTATCATATATATATGTATATATATGATATCACATACATCTGACAAAGAGTCTCTTCACTCAGTACGTTTTTTCTTCACTTAACCAGTTTCCTTTGGTGTTCAGAAATTTTCAGTTTTATGAGGCTCCAAGGGGCTGGAGAGATGGCTCCGTGATTATGAGCACTATGCTGCTTTTCCAGAAAACCAGAACTCAATTCCCAGCACCCGTGTCAGGAGGCTTACAACTACCTTTAATTCCAACTCTGGCAGATTGGACATATTCTTCTAGCCTTCTTGAGAACCACTCCCTCCACTCCCCACACCCCACCCTGCCCCACCTCAGCCCCACCCAGATACACACACATACACATAAATAAAAAGGAAAAAGAATGCATTCAGTTACAAGCACTAAACTGAGGCCAAGGGACAATTCCATGTGTGTCATCACAGGGCACCCAGCATGGCCCTGGCCCAGCCAGGCACATTTTGGGACCCTTAAAAAGGCAAATATGAGTGTTAACATTTCATTGCACATTAATTCTTTAAAGAAAAAAAAAACCTGTCATTTAATTTTAAATGCTAATATGCATATGGTTAATTAAGAAGCCAAAATTGGCTATAAGCTTGGTGAGCGTGTGGAGCAGGAGGAGGGAGATCATTACACTTCTGCTCATGGTTAGCTATTTGTGAACCAGCTGATAGTGTGCAAAATTAAGATTTCGCAAGTGGCATTTTAAATGAATGGTTAATGGCTGAAGATTAATTAAACAGTCAGGGTTACTGGAGAAAAGCTGTTAAAAATTATGTTTATAGGCCAGTCACTTGCACACTGAAATGGAAATCCTGAAAAGTGGTGGCCTTTGTGTTTATCAAGAGCATTTTAAGGAAGAGGCCTTCTTCAGGAGAGAAACCCAGCCAGCCTCCGGAGCTGAGGCAGTAGCCTCGGGACATTCCTTTGGAGGAAAAGCTGCCAGGAGAAAAGTGGAGTAGAAAGTGTTTTTTATTGAGAGACTCTTCTGAAACCTTCATGGCAGGTAACCAGGCATATTTTATTTCTTCCCTGCGTGCTGCACCGGTGTGAGTTAGAGAAAGCAGAACCCATGGGGTTTAGAAGAAGCCTCCGCAATGCTGGGAACAGACACAAAACTGCCCTGTGTTCTCTTCAGCCAAGCGGGTTCCCCCTTAAGTCTCCAATTCTTGGTGCCAGAAACATGGTTTTTTTATGCCTCTGGCTCTACCCTAAGCTGATTCGTTGGGGATCAGTTTTCTTTGTGTTCAGTGCTATGCCGTGTGCATAGAAGATGCTGTAAAAGTCTTTTTAAAAATTACTTGTCATAGCTTAACTCAATAAATATTGGACAAATGAATAATGAGTTACTTAGAAGTTGATTAGGATTTCAAAGGTTCCTTTAAATGTTCCTCAATCCCTTCAGCAAATGGCCAGAACTCTACACTGACCCATATTAATGCCTCCCGGGTAATGCCCATGTCCCAGCCTCAGAGACAACATAACCTAGTGGGCAGAGACATAGAAATACAGACGTGTAAATCCCAGTGATGGCAAATACGACACCAGCAGCCAAAGAGAGGCGTGAGCAATGAATCTTAGGAAGGAAGAACCTGAGGTCTCTGCGCCTCTAAGTTGCAAGGAAGTTGGTTCTAGCCATTGACAAATCACCAGCATTAGGGCATGCTTACCTACTAGTTCATTCAGGCCACGTCCCAGATCTCCCAATCCAGGCAAGTAATGTGTCCTGTTCAAAAAGTTTCCCTAGAGATGGAAATCCCGAAGCTCTCCCTGCAGAGCCTGTACCAGTGTTCGATCCCCTTCCTCATCAAAAAGTTGATTTTTTTTCCCTTTTCTTCAACCTTTTTTGGGGCTGTTAAACCTGTGAAACCCCATAAACATACGACCACTCAAAGTCCTGAAGTGAACAAGGCCTCTTTGTGTTCCATGTGCCTTATAGTGGGGTAGCTCTGAGGCTGCTTGTTAGCAATGATGTGACTTTATTATGTCTCCTCCCAAGTAAATGGGACGTTTTCTTCCTGACCTAAAGGGAAAACTAACAGTAGATTTTAGCCTGTTTTAAGAGTTGGGTTTTTTTTTATTATATTTTACTCTGAGTGTTTCGTTACATACAATTATATTTGTAACTCAAAAACCAAAGTGTGTCCCGGTGTGCATGCAGAGATCAAAAGGCAGCTCACACCTGTAAGAATGGCCAAGATCAAAAACACTGGTGACAACTTATGCTGGAGAGGATGTGGGGTAAAGGGAACACTCCTGCATTGCTGGTGGGAGTGCAAACTGGTACAGCCCCTTTGGATGTCAGTGTGGCGATTTCTCAGAAAATTAGAAAACAACCTTCCTCAGGACCCAGTAATCACAGTTTTGGATATATATCCAAAAAATGCTCAATCGTGCCACAAGGTTGTGTGCTCTACTATGTTCATAGAACAATTGTTTGTCATAGCCAGAACCTGGAAACAACCTAAATGCCCTTCGACCAAAGAATGGATAAGAAAAATGTGGTATATTTACACAATGGAGTACTACACAGCAGAAAAAAAAACGACATCTTGAATTTTGCAGGCAAATGGATGGAGCTAGAAAGCATCATTTTGAGTGAGGTAACTCGGACACAGAAAGACAATTATCACATGTACTCATAAGTGGTTTTTAAACATAAAGCAAAGAAAACCAGCCTACAAATCACAATTCCAGAGAACCTAGACAACGATGAAGATCCTAAGAGAGCGATACGCAGATCTAATCTACATGGGAAGTAGAAAAAAGGCAAAAATCTCCTGAGTAAATTGGGAGCATGGGGACCTTAGAAGAGGGTTGAAGGGGAGGGGAGATCCAGGGAGGGGAGCAGAGAAAAATGTAGAGCTGAATAAAAATAAAAAAAGGGCAGCTTGTAGGAGTCAGTTCTCTCCTTCCACGGTGTAGGCTCCAGACATTAAGGTCGGGTCCTCGTTCTCTGCCATAGGCACCTGTACCAGCCAAACCATCTCACTTGCCTGAACGCCGATGTTTTGGTGGTAAAATGAGTGATGAAAGCAGGAAGTACAAGCACTATCATATTACTGGAAACACACAGCTGCTAAGCGTTTGCTTTATTCCATATTTCCTAATCTTTTTAGTCAGCGTCTCTAGTAGTACCAAGGTACAAATGAGGAAAGAGGGCTGCAAAGATGGTGGAGGCTGGTCCAGTGTGGATGGACCGCATTCTCCAAGTTAGCCTGAATTTGGAGTCTCAGCCCTTAACCACTGTGCCATATTGACTTTTGTGCTCTTTTGAAAAATTATTTTTCCCTCTGTAAAATTCAGTTTTATCATCTTGAGTCTTTTCTTCCTCGTGTATAAAGAACCCCCCCCTCAAGAAAAAGGAAAAAAAAAAACCTTTGCTTGTGTAAAGTATAGCACTCTGGTGCATTATAGCCCCCAGGTCAGCTCTTGCTACAATTACAGGCAGTTGAGTGGCAAATACATTCTGCTTTCAGAGATGTAGTTGAGGCTCACTTTAGAAAAACTGATAATTCAAAGCTTTTCCAGTCTCGTAAAAAATAGAATGATGCAAGGGGAAAGAAAATTGGCATTTCTTGGAGAAAGGAAGCCTGCCCCCTTGAAGGGCTGGGAGCAAAACCTCCTGTCTGCAGATGCCGGCATCATCTGGGGAGCAGTGATGTCCAATAATTGCAGCTAAAAGCTGCATTAATTGACCAGTGACGGCTTGAAAGCTGCCTCTAGCCAGCATCCCCGCACTCCTGTGCTCTTTCCATAGGCCAAGAGGGAGGCAGAAGGGGGTACGCCTCCTCAGTGGGGTTCTCCACACACGGCACATGTGCAGCTGGAACAGGGAAGTCTGTTTCTGAGGAAGATGCTTAGCTGCCCAGGGAGCTTGGCTTTTCCACCTGATGTTTTCAGAAGGAGGCCGTGACCCCAGGCCTGCAGGGCCCCCCAGGCTCCGCTGGTCTAATCGGCAACAGGTGGCACTGCCATCGGGTCCAACCACTGTAAGGCGATGCTTATTTGATCCTGATTTTCCAAATAGACATGCAGCAGATTTTGTCGAAACCTTCTAAGTGTGAGCTGTCAAATCCTCCTGTCGAGGAGTGGCGAACAACCTCATCTCAGGACAAAGTAGGATGTTCCTAGGCTGTCGCTTCTGCTCCCTGGCAGAAAAGGTGAGCCTTCTCTTGCCTCCTTTGGTTTGCAGCTGCCGTCTGCCTCAGTGTCCACACTGTGACCCGAGGCTGCACGGGGAAGGCTCTTGCACCTCAGCAACATGGCTGGGTCTCCACAGCTGAACAACCCGAACCTCTGTTAGAAGCCTGCCCAGAGAAATTGTATCGGTATAAATCATCTACTTTCCCCACCACACCCATTCAGACGAAATCCTCAATGGCGCTCTCTATCCCATCATTCGACTCAGCCTTGCATTAGGAATGTGCTCTCCCTCCTCCTTGTGACTTGGTATTATTTTAAGTGTGCAGCGTGATTTCTCTATAAATAGTGTCATTCTAATGGCCTGTGTTCTAATCCCAGGGCTTCTGCCTAGACTCTGGGTTGGTTACGCCCCTACGCTGTAGGCTGAAATATTTGGTTCCTTTTTAAACAGCAGCAAAATAACCCCCACTGGAAACCATTTCTTACTTAATGAAAAGAGTGAACACGGCACTTTCTGGTGTTTTGTTTTTCTTCTGTGCAGCTGGGATTACAGAGCAGTGCATTGATTATCGCCACTGAATTACAGTCAATGAAACCCTACTTCTATGGATTAAACATTCAAACTCTAGACCGGAGCCACTTCACCCAGGCTATGAGGTCATCTGCCTTGAGACCAAGCCTCACTTGAAATACAACATAAACCACATTTGTAATTTAACATTTTAATACTCTTTTAAAAAGAATCTGAGTAATTTTATAATATATATTACCTAAATCAATATATGCAAGATATATTTTCAAGGTATATTTAAAACTGTTACAAGACTACGTTACATTCACTTTTACACACATTTTACGTGTTGGGTTCACAAACCCTAGTATGTCATTTAGACCTCCATCACATGGAAGGGCTCATTCCGAGTCCAGGGAACAGGTATTCCCTGTGGAGAGAAATGTTCCCCATCTCAGGGGCCAGCCACTGCACAGGGAGACAACCTGAGATGGACTAGACCACGCCCAGGTCTGCTTCCACCCCAGCAGCGTCTTTGCTTTGCCAGAGATGACAAAACCAATGGCCTAGCATGACTTAAAGAGCCTTTCCTTACCTGAGGCACAGCGGGGAGGGCAGCCTTTCGGGATAAAGCACATGCTGTCTTTTCATACAAAGGCATGACAACCACACTCGTAGGCTACGCATGACTGGTCGCAACAGTGTAACGAAAATGTGATTCTATTGAGCTGTAGACCTCCCCTCCTTTGCCTTCTCTTCTGTGGAGAGGGAAGTGCCTCCTGCAAACCTTTCTCTTGCCCTGCATCCAATCCCTTGTAAACTGGCCACCTTCTCAAGATGTGTAGAAGTTAATAAAAATAAATGGAATAAAACAGACATGGAGTTAACTCTTCTAGGTTCAGGTTTAGTCTTCCATACAGTTGTCTGATGTGGGGGATGTACACTCCAGTAAATGAGTCAAGGCGACCTTAAGGTTTGTGCCGCCGCTATTCACACACCAGGACCAGGAGAGCAAGGAGCATCATTGCCTCTCCCGTCTGTGCAGCGCAGTCAGCATGGGATGGTTCTCACTGCTGGGCCCATCGTTCTCCTGGAGGTTGTTCTGTCCTTTGCCTTTTCCCTTTGCTGTGCCGCACGAGTCCAGGCCAGGTTCCATTGGATCACTGCAATGACTGCAGTAGAGAACACCAACTGTTTCCTGCATGAAGCTCCTCTTAAAGTGTTCCCCAAAGTGTTCTACTAGTTCTGATGCTAAAACTCTTGCTATCCTCTCAGTTTTCTATGCTATCAACTTCGGCAGCACAACTCAGGACTGTTCTCCTTACATGGTGCCATGTGTTCCCTGTGTCTGTTTCCTATGTCAGCTCTCCATGTTGCTCAGGGCTCGGTTCTGACATTCTACCCATCAGTCGTCAGTTCTGAAGTCAGCCCAGGAAGGATCGAGATGGTTAGGTCGAGTCTTAGATAAGGTGGAAGAGAGATGCCAACCAACTCCACCTTGAGCTGCACTAACCTCTAGATGTTACCCCTGCTGCTTTTAAACGAGCCAGCCTCACACACCTCCCTACCATTCCTTCCTCCCGGGCAGCCCAGTCTCTCTCCAGTTGTCTGGGCTCTCTGCTTTGCTTATTCTTCATGTCAGCCATCCTGGGAGTCAGCTCCTCTTGGTTCTCAGTATCGGGCAGCATACCCCGTTCCTATTCTGCCAGACAGCACTTCCTGTCCAAGTCCTCCTAGATGAAGGACTTCCCCGGTTCATAGCAGGTCACTGTTTCTCATCTAAGCTGTGCTTCCAAAGCTTCCCAAGGAATAAAGGTAGCATTTACTGTTCAAAAGCTACAATCAGCCAGGTCTGATGATGCATCAAGAGAAAATGCTCTTCTGAGCAACTCTCTCTTTTAAATCTTATCCCCACACTGTATATTTGTCACCAGTGCCTAGTGTTCGTCTCCAACCACCTCCACTACTGACTTCAAGAGAACGTGGTTTGCAATTAGCGTTAAGAAGAGTGTTCTTTAGATTTTCTATAATTTGCCTTCTTCCTTTGAAAATTTTGGCCATTGCTTGCTCTTCTTCCATATCTGGGCATATCTGCCATTATGTATAATTTCTCAGTATTACTGCTTGAGCTCCTGGGGTCATGGCTTTCAGCTCTCGGCACCCTGGATGTAACGTCTAAGCACAGCCGCACAAATGCCTCTAAAACGTTCTGGGCTGGCTAGTTTGCTTCCCCTCGCTCCCCCTGCTCTTTTCTGCCTCTCTCTGTCTTCTGACAGAGATGTCAGGCGAGTCACTTAATGTGTCTCCGCATCTTTCCTTGTCTACAAAGACAGGGCATGGGACTAAGTGATTCCAGAATTTCTTCCAGCTCCAAAATTATATGGTTCTGCAATTCTTTAATGGAAGCAAAATACAAGTTCGGGTTTCTCTGCCTTTCCTCTGGTACTTTATTGTGTCAAAGCATCCCCTCCCAGCAGCGTCCTATCCTCCCTTTCTCCTCTTCAAAGTACATCAACAATTTTTTCAGTAGACCCTTAATGTCATGGCCATTTGTTTGCAACCCCTTTAGTGCTCAGTGAGCTCTACTTTTATGTCTGTCTTCATACCCCTGTGCCAACCTCGCCATTAACTGTGGTACCCAAATTTCAGGTGCTCACCCCAGCAGGTGACTTTAGCCCTTACCTTAGATTTAAAAATTAGGACATTTGCCCACAGCCTCCATGAACTCATACGTGTACATTTCCTTCACCTATCCATGGCGTCTTCTCTGTACAGCATGAACATGTGGATGGTAAGATTTATATGAAGTTTTAGAAGATATATATGTACATATATGTGTACATATATACACTTATGTTTTGGCTATGATTTTGTTCTTAATTCTACTTTAATATGTAGCTATCTTAATATGGATTTCATTTGCTTTTACAGAAATGAACCTTTAAAAAATATTGAAGAAAAATGCTTTTATGTGGAAAGAATATCAAAACCCATTATGGAAAGACAAGGACTATGAAATAAAGAAATACAGTCTTCGTAGGTGTTTACAAGGAAGTCCTATTCCCCACACAGGCCCACCAGCCTAGAACCTGGTGAATATCTATAAAATATAAAGAAGTTTCAAGCAGATGTGTCCCCTGCTCCTAGGAGTTTACTTCTAGGAGCCTTGTGGGTGTAGGGCAGGGAGCGAATATTATAATTTGGGTCTACATTCGACACTTTGAAAACTTGCATGTATCGTAGAGCCATAGAAAGCTCTGAAATCACACCATGGCCTGGGATTAGACAGGTGGCCATAGAAGATTTCCTTCAAAGGCTGCTGTGCTTTTCAGTCCCAGGCCCGATGTCTCTCAGCCATCAGGATGGAGAGCTGACCCTTGAAGTCTGACATTTGACAGGCTTCAGGTTGTGTCCTTGCTCACGTCCTTTAATTCAAAGGCTGTAAATGGTGTTCAACGTTGTCTTTACAGGTTAGTCCGTGTCAGGGTTTGTTGTCAAAGTGAGCTCCAAACATTAGGAACCACTAGAAAAAGTTCAGGCTACTATTTCCCAGGTTTATCCATGACTCCATGGTCAGACTCTTGGCCTGCTTGTTTCCAGTCATTTTTCTGTGAGCACAGCTACCATTTCTATATTGATATTTTCCTTTTTTATTTCACACACACACACACACACACATATATGTATATATATATATATGTGTGTGTGTGCATGCTCTATCTACATGAACAACTTTGTGCCAGAATCCAGCATCAGATCCCACTACAGAAGGTTGTGAGCTACCATGTAGGTGCTGAGGATTGAACTCAGATCCTTTGGAAGAGCAGTCAATGCTCTTAACTGCCGAGCCATCTCTCCAGCCCTTCTTCTTTTTAAAGTTACAGAATGCATGTTTTTAAACTAAAACCACTGGCTTGTCTAAATGTGGTGGCCCCTACCTATAATCTAAGTACTGGGGGGGGGGGGGTAAAAGGATTGTCAAGAGTTTCAAACCACTGTGGACAGTCTGGAAAGGAAGGAAGGAAGGAAGGAAGGAAGGAAGGAAGGAAGGAAGGAAGGAAGGAAAGAAAAGCACTGGCCTAAAAAAGACATTACCAATGAAAGCCTACATTTATTTTCTATATTTAAAAAATAATAGCATGAGAAACTCACTAGAAAATACCTATTTACTGGACAGAACCGCATTTGAAGCAGGGTATTGTATTGCCCACTTATGTGCCATGTGACATGAAGCTATTTTGATTGGGACTGTCACAGATGATTTCTGCACAGAAAACGTGCCTAGGGACAGCTTTCAAATGGAATTGTCACTTTTTGTTTAGCAGGCAGGAGACGCTCTGTTGTTGTCAAACCCTCTTTATGAAAGCGTCACCAATGTGGTGGTACACTGTCCTAGAGAAGGGGATCGCTATTCAGCCCGACGGGAACAGAGGGAGCAAGGCTAGTCGCCGTCAGCGCTCCCTGTGCTAGGGGGCCGCTTCGTTTAACTCAGACATCCCTGCCGTCAGCAAGTGCTTTCAGTCTCAGAACTGGGTTTCTTTCTCCTGTTCTGGTTTTAGATAAGTGTGAAAAGGTTCACGTAGATTGTTATTCTCTGAAAGTAGTACATGTTAGTAAAGCCAGATGCATTCGTGATACCTACTCAGTTCATGGAGTCCTGGAAAGTTAAGAAAGCAACCCTAAACTGTCTCTAGATTTTACAGGCACATATACTCACACACACACACACATGCACGTGCATGTACAAACATGTTCACACACACACACATGCATACACTTGCACACACACACACACACTTTCTCTTTACTGCCTTTCAAAGATGTTCTAGTTTTCTCAAGATTGGAACCAAGAAATTTCAAAAATTGGTAAAAATAATATAGTTCAGTTTTTCCCCATGGTTCAGACAGGCAGTATTTCTCTTTAGAGTTTATAGGGTTCATCACACTGAGTTTTATAATAATAATAAATGTTTTAAACTCCATGTAACAGGCAATTATAAATAATAGATGACCGAGTAATATATATTTCAAGGTAGGGGCTAATAAAGAAACTTGTTGATTTCTGTGTATTTTCTCTCCCAAGATACCTTATTCCCCCAAAAATAATATTTTTATTTTTAAATTTTATTTGGTATTTCATTCCCAGAAGTAGAAGACAATTAGGAGAAGCAATATGCCCTGAGGACCAGAATGGTCCTCACAGCTGTCAGGTTCTGTTGAACACCGTGTGGTTCTCACCCCTGGGTATGGACAGCCGTGGGACCGTGTGGTTCTCACCCCTGGGTATGGACAGCCGTGGGAGAAGAAGGTTCTTCCCCACTCCCAGACTAGGAATGCAGAAGTGGTGCCCATGGAACAAATAGGGCAGAAATGAATAGAAAAACAAGTAGTCACTCGGATGGCACAGGGGGTGTTAACTTATAACACGGGTGGGGGAGAAAAGTCAGAAAGAGAATGATCAAAACTGGAAGCTGATGGGATCCATTGCAGGTAGAAGTTTGGGGTTATTTCATAGATGAGAAGCTCCTTTGATGCTCGGAGATGTGAGCTCTGGGGAAAGCCGAGTCTCGTGTGCCCATGCGACTTCCCCACTGTGTTTCTCCCGTGTCACTTTCGACCACTATATCTCTAAAAGCCCTCTTCTCCCATTGATGAAAGGGGGCTGCTTCTACGAGTGTAGCACATGCCGCCATGCAGTCTTCTGCCTTCTGAATCTCATCTAATCCTTAGACTATCAGTTATAAGACACAAAAGCAAACTTAAAATTCTGTTTATGACTCAGACAAGCAGCACAGTAATGAGATTCTGTGTTATGGAAGCTGTCACATCTTGTCTCGGCCCTGTTGTGTTTAAATGCCCACTCCCTTATTAAGCTCCATTAGGGAATTTTACAATACAAATTGTTTATATGCTACTGGTTTTCTGCTGCCTGAGAGCCGGGCACATTTCGCTCATTAATGCGGGTGATATGGTGCACTGCTGGGAATAAAACTCATCAGGAAAGTCGTGGGCACTGACTGCAGGATTCCCTTCCTGTGTGTCACAGTATCAGCTTCTTTGTGATACTGTTCAAAAGTTGTGGTCTAGCCTCATATGCTTTTCTTTGTAAAAATTCAAGTGGTTTTCATCCTACACTACCAGATGTTACATTTGTAAACTTAACCTTCGACCTCCCCTTAAGTTATCCATGAAGTAATTTTCTTGTTGTGTGTTAGATTGGAAGTAATTTACATGTACAGATTTGCTCATGACTTACAAATGCTGTCATCTGGGTGTTCCAATTCGTTTATACCACAACCTGGTAATAGGAGAAAACAAGGGGTTGAATCTAGCGTGGGGGGGGGGGGCAAATTTCCACAAGACTACCTACTTAACAAATGCCAAGTAGCCTACCGCCACCTGGGCAGTCCCAGCTCTAACCCTCTGCTTACAGATGTGTTTTGTTGTTTAAAGATGCATTTTAAACTCTGTGTGTGTGTGTGTGTGTGTGTGTGTGGTTTGTTGTTTCTGTTTGTTTTGAGGCAGATGCACTCAAGTTCATAATCCTCCTGCCTCAGTGTACTGAGTGCTGAGATCAGAGGCCTATTAGATCTTCATGTCCCCCTTATTCTACTTTTTTCTCAATTTTTTATGAGTAGTTCAAAGAAATTTTAATAAACAAACACTTAAAGCAGAAAGAAAACTTTAAATCAATAATTATCTCATGAGTTGTGAAATACTAACATTTTAAAATACTTTCATCCAGTTTGTGTTATTTCTCCCATGTGTATCACTGTACATATAAAAAAATATCATTTGTATGTATGTATGTATGTGGGATGTGAAGATTCTTATGTGAACTAGCCCATCAATATTTACACCTACTTCATTCCGCCCTTTTGCTTTTGATGCCCTTGTATTGTGCTAATCCTTGGGAATCCCCACAATATTGTATAATGCATGTTTATAACTATGCTATAATCTTTGCAAACTCTCCCTAATACTGGACACTTGAGGTGTTTCCAATTGTCCATGGTTTAAGTTACTCTCTGAGAAGTAGGTAGTTAGAACATTTCACCAAACAGCTTCAATTATTTCCTTAGGAGCCCTAGAGTAGGAATGAGTGCGTCAAGGGGCTGGAACATATTGCTAACAATTTTCTAGAAAACAACAAAAGAAAAAAAAAGCTTCAACTGGCAATGTGGAAGAATATTCTCGAGTCACCTGCTTCTGATAACTTGAGTGTTATTGCTTTCTGCCCTTTAAAAGACTTCATTAGTTTGATTGGTCAAAAGTAGAGCCATGTCCATTTTAAACTTCTTAATGTACCAGTGGGGTTAAGAGCTATTGGAGAAACTCCTGCGGTTCATAGTTACCACTAGACGTTTCTATTCTGCCTCAGTAGTCCATCACCAGGAATAATGGGTTTTTTGGAATAAACTACTTTTTCCCCTCCAACAGATCTGTGTGTATTTATCAAGACATATTTGGATGCAGGTTTTCATAACCCTCTTGACAAAAAGAATGAATGATGGCACCCCTGGGCCTTTTGTGTGCTGAACCAAGTCATATCTGCTTAGATGTGGTTTAATTGACTCACCCTTCCCTCCAATAGAATAGCATCCTTCTGAACAGAGCATTAGAAAAAAAGACCCTTGCAGTAGATACTGAAAGAAATGTCACTTCAGGGTCTGGACATTGCTATGACAACCCAGCCTCCATCTATCACTGTTCTCATCAGCATGTGCTGCACAGGAGACCCCTTTGCAGTGTTTAATCTGAGAATTTTAATATTAAATATCTATTTGACATTGAAAGCTCACACCTTATTTGCTATTGTCGGGCTTAGTTGATAGACAGCTAAGTCAGTCTCTTTTTATAGTCCATTTCTGAAATGAAACCATAAATTTTGAAGCTGGGCTTCATCATTGCAGAGGAAAGCTTTTCCAGCCTATTGTTGAAATATAACATTTTCCGGGATTTATGAGGTCCAGATTCAGGAAGATCATTTGCCAAGCACTTAAGGCTGCTTTTTCTTCTGCCTTGAAAACACACATGGGGAGGGGAAAGCCATTAGAAAAGAAAAATTATCAAGAAGAACATACCATATTTGGCGCAAATGTCTTCCGTGTAAGGGGAGGGAAAAGTCCAGTGCCTTGAGTGTGGGAAGAACCGCACAAGGCTGCTCTTCGGTGATATCCGCAAGTGAGTGTCTGTGACGTCTGTCCTGATGTCAGTGGAAGCCTCTCGTTCACAGCAGCATTTGCATTTATGCTTAGAACGCAAGCCCTCACCACTGCCCTTCTCTGGGTCTTTGAAGTTCTACGATAAGAAAGTTCTGTGATTTGGTCGAATCCTGCTTAGCTTGTTTTATTGCTGTTAATTTTACACGGGAAATCGATTCTCTGAAATTTGTGATCACAGTAGCTATCAAGGGTTGAAAATGAAGAAAACCACCAGACAGCCGCAGATGTATTGAACACTCCAGAACTACTACACTAATGTAGCGCTTCGTCTTCCAAAGGTTTAGTGTCCATGGGCTGGGTTTAAACTAACAGAGAAGCAGTGGAGGGAACAATCCTCAATTAGCAATCCCTTGAGCCAGACCACACGCATGGGAGCACCTGTCAGGCGAGCCACCAGTCCACCCAGGCTGATCTCAGATTGGTTCATTTTGACTTAAAATGAATCAACTTAATATTTTTCTAACAGATGCATTAGCAGAAGAGTGAAGTTCTCTTTTTAATTTTTTCTCTAAAGGAACCACCATGTAAAACTGTATCAAGTAGGCTTCTCACTCCCTTTGTTTTCAATTGCTGTCCTTAATGCATGAGTTTCCAAGCAGTCTGTTCCCCTCTACAACTGTAAATAACAGCAGTGAATTGGGAGGCAAAAATCTGATGCTCTGTCCGTAAAAACCTTTCTCCAGTCTGAAAACCTCTTCTAGACATGGCTCACCCTGTGCCTACTAATCTTCCTGTGCTTCTTTGCTTTCATTTTCTTTTAAAAAAATTAATGAATTTTACCTTTTCTTTTTGTTCAAAATACAATTGATAAAGGACTTTGAAAACAAAGTATTGGTTCCCACATAAACCATTTGGTTTTCCCATGAAATATCTGGATGACACCTCAAATACATTAAGAGTAATCTCACCTGTTGAAAGGCTCGGCTCCTAATCTTGTCATTTGGCTTTCTTGGGTTGTGTTTTGTTTTGTTTGTTTGTTTGCTAAAAAGTATACTAAGCTTTGACCTCGGGTGTGCTGGTAGTGGAAGGAAACATCTGTTATCTGCAGCAACAGTGTTTTCTCGTGTCTTTATGCGCGGACTCCAGTTGGTTCTATGTAAGGATGCACTTCAGGAACATTCATTCACCACACTCTGGCTTTGTGTTGCTCATATTGCAGAGTTGCAAGCTTTAGCATGAAGCTTGATGTCAGCCTTGGTTGTGAACCCTGCAAGTGTTTGCATTTGTACTTAAACTGTGATTCCCTTTGAGGACAAGAAGGCCCTTGGTTCAGGCCATTGTGTGATTAGTTACCTCAGATGTCTTAGGAGTTGAGAAGTGCACCAACTCTGAATCTGACTTGTATATTTTATGGCAACTCTGCGAATATTCTCTTTGGTACAGAGCAGAGAATGTGCATAGACTCATGACTGCTAAATTTTTTATAGCTTTTCTCCCTTTACCATTCTAGTGACTGTCTCCTACAAAATTTGAGCCACACCTCAACTGTACAAACCCTCTTATAATGTTTAGTTGCCCTGAAGTGTATAGTTGCGGAATTCATCTAAATATCTCCGTGACAAACCGGAGGCCCTGGTTTAGGGAAAACAGTAAAATGGGCACTGCTAAAACTACCATAGAGGTAAACAGATGTCTTTCCTTGTCTGGGGATTCTTGTTCTGTGAAAACAACAACAAAAATGAAAACACATGATTTTTGGCTTCTTTCTTATTCTTATGTCTAGGGAAGAAAAAAGGGACAGGATTCAATTTTACGGTCCCTAAGAGTTCAGTATGGAACATTGCAGTTCATGAAAACAATATCCAGCTTTGCCCCTAGTTACCATGCTTGAGACTGAGCGTGTTTGCAGGGTACGAGGATTCAGGAACTAGATAGCCTCAAGGAGGGAGTCTGCTCCGAAGCCCATCTCCCTGCCCCCCAGGCCCTCCTGAGACGTAAAGGTCCCCTGCTCGGCATCTCTTTCCTAGGCTAATTAGTCTAACTAGTCTAACTAGTCTCTGAAGAACTAACTCACCCGCAGGTGGATGTCTTGCTGAGTAGATGTCTCAGGATAATGCCCAAACCCTTGAACTAAGGTCATGGTTCTTCACTAGAGGCAATGAATGGGCAACAGGGGCTTCCCAGTGGCTTTGGAAACCTATCTTTGAGTCTTTCTTCCCTGGTCCCTAGGTCCGTGTGCCTAAGCAATTCACCTTAAAATAGTAATCAGAGTACTTCGAAGTGGAGATTGTTGACTGTAAGCTAGCTCAGAGCATCGGGTAGGTGGATTTCATGGTTTTCCAATGCTTCTGGACTGACTTCACAGGCGACAGGCACATCCCCTTCGTGACATTGTAATCTGTTCTCTCTTGCCCAGAGCTGGACTTGACTACACAGTAAAGAGACTGCTCCTGCTTTTCCAGGATACGGAGCAGAACATTTCCATTCAGCTGCTCACCCCAGCCCCGCCTGATGTTTCCACTACCTCGGCAGAGTGCTAGAAAGCAATATGCTTATTAGACAGCTTTATTAATCAGAGTAGAGTGCTGTTTGGCAGTCAGATCCTAATGAGGATGAGGGGCTAAATTTAACTCCAAGATAAAGGTCGGCCAGTGCTGCCAGCCTGCTTACTCTATAGCTGGGAGTTGGTCAATCTCACAGGGTGCCAGCCTGCCTGCTCTATAGCTGGGAGTTGGTCAATCTCACAGTTTCCAGACAGTTTCATCCAGACCTGTGCATGCTCTATCTAGTATGAAGTCACACAGAAGAGGATTCCAGTAACACTGTTTCAGCACACACATGTATTCCACAAGCATTAATAAGCAAAGCACATTACCACTTGGCTAGATAACCCTTATGGGATCTGATGGCACCAAAAATGTTGTAGCAACTGCTGTCTGAAGAAACGAGGCCATAGGAACATGTTGCAGCAGAGAAAACTTCAAGAAATGTAGAGGAATTTCTTTAAACACAGAATATCTGTGCAATCTGTGGAAATGGCAGAGCGATTTGTAGAAAGGTGCTGAGGGTAGACACAGTGATACTATATGGCTGCATACAAGGGAATGGGAATGAAAAATGGTAACAAAAGAAAAGCCCTCTCCAGGTAGCTGCACAAGGTGCTATTGAGTAGTCATGGCCCTCCATGTCTCCCATACATACCCCAGCCACTGTACCTAGCCTCCCTCGTCCCTAAAAGCACCACCAATTCTGCCCCTTCCCTTCCTACTTCAACATCTGAACACTCTTCAATGGCTCTCTTGTCTTCAACTCCCACAAACACTTATGAGTTAAAGGTATCTCACGAGGGGACTCTGCCAACTTTTGTACAAGATACAAGAGTGATTAAACGCCTCGTAGCCCGTGGCTACCACCAAGGGGTAGCCAAGATTAAAACCATATCAATCCTGGGAATGATGATAATACCGCAGGAGAGAGGGAAGGAGCCATAATGTAAGTGCCAAGTGCTCTGAGAATTCCAAAGTAGAATGAAAAAGACTTTCTGCCAGGAACGGGCCAGAGACTAATCCAGCGCCTGGAATCAGATGATCTGAATTTGTCTCCTTATCTCCACTGTCATGGGCACCACTAGGCCCACCGCCATCTTCTCTGACGTGCACCTAATCCTCTCCTGTATTTCAGACTTTGAGGAAAGGTTTTCTTGTTGAATGCAACAACCTCCATTCTGTCTTCCAAAGAAAAGCCAGAATTGTGTCCTAAAGTTTTCCTTTCATTGTGTGACTTCCTGCCTAAAAATCTGTTGTCAGTGTATTTCCCTCTGAGTAAGATTCAGAACTCTTACCTTGGCACATGGGGCCGACTAGCTCCAGCCCCGGCCTGCAAAAGAACAGAGAAATAGAGACGGGAGGGGCTTCGAAGAGTTTGCTTCTGAAATCCAGCCTGCAGAGGCTAGGGAGGGTTTGGAGGGCTGTTGTAGCGGTTGTAAAGGTACAGCCAGGGTGCCGCCAGGCAAGACGACGCAACGACAGACAAACGGACACAACAGAAGATTGTTTTTTTTTTTTTTTTTCAATGTCTGGTCAAAGGCAATGGAGAAGGAAAGAGAGGCAAGAGGCAATGGCTTCAGAGAGGGTTGGCTTCCTGGACCGGAGCCTTACACAAAGGGCATCTTACTGCTCCTAATAGAAGAGAACATACATAGTCTCTCCGTCCTTTCAGCGCAGCTACGGTTGGTACTGAGCTGGCCAGGGTAGTGGGGGCTTCATCATAAGGCATAGCAGCAGAATGACTGACAGTCGAGGCACTCCCACATTCCAGGCCCAAAGGCAGAAACAGGAGATAACAGCTACTTGGATGACACCCTCTTTTGGATGAAGGTAAAAATCACTGACATCATCAAGCTGTTGGCTTTATAGAGAAGCAAGACTTATTTCTCCACTGACAAGGATTTGAGGCACTCAGCAGCTGTTTGGGATTTTATTTTACTTTTTTTGTCGGGGGGGCGGGGGTGGGCTGCCTCCACCTCCTCCTTCAGTCTTCCCTGGTTTTACATCTGTCTTGCCAGCTGTGAGCCACTGAGTCCCAGGGTGTGAAACCCAGGGAGACAAGTGGGGAGGGTGTACAAATAATAATTATGAGCTGCTTAAGTCTAAATCTCAGGCCATTGTGTGTCTGCGGGCAAGGCCCTCTGATTCAAGTGTGTGCTTCTCTCTCCCTTTCAGCGTCTGTCTGTAAACCTTGGTGGTATTAAGCACGTGTTTTAATAAATATTTTGTTTGCTGTATTCCCATTAATATTCATGGGGAATGGAGCACTTTGGGCTTTGTGATTTTCTAATAAACATTGATGGTGTTACTAGTTTGTACTGGGTATTCAGTATGCTCCATCAAAATGGCAGCTCTAATTAGGTTCCTTGAATTAGCTAATGGATTTTGAGAAAGATAGCTTAGGAAGCTCTTACAGCTGTCCAAGATATTCCTGCCATGGCAGAAAGACAAAAGGCCCCTGGAAGCTACAGACTTCAGAGCTTTAGAAATGCAGCTGACAGTTAAAAAGATAAATTGCATTCATATTTTTCCAGTGAAAGTCCTGATACTGAATTAATGTTATTCCTGTAGCGAGCATCCATTAGGAAGCTCATTTTATTATAAGGATGCGTTTTGACCATTAGCTCTCTTTCTTTAGCCCCGCTCCTACCCCTCCCTCTTCTCCCCCCAATTCCCCAGATATTTTGGATGTGGTACTAAAAAAGCTTCTTTGAAGAAGAGAGGAAATGATTCTTTGAGGGGGGGGGCAGGTTTTAAATTTAGGAACTCTCTTAGATACACAGTAAGTATTCAACTTTTAAAGTCAGTCAAGTACTATATGAAGAAATAACACAGCGATTCAATTTAAGCCTGGTGTCTCGGATTTTTATGCAGAATTCAAAGAAAATTCAAGCTAGGAGGCAGTGGGCTTATTTATACTTGGATAAGCGATGATTTCACTGTAGACGAGGAAGTCTCTAATAAAGTGTGCTACTTCCTTCTTTCATGCCAATAGTTGGTATGCCAAATACTGCAGAGCCGTATAGCACTGCCTTCCTGTCTGCATCCTCGTCAGGAGTGTTTCCCAGCAAATAAAGAATTAACGGCATTTGAGTGACGGTGTGTGCGAGCACACAGAGAAAAGGTGTTGTTGCAGATTAGTTAACAATAAGGTTCGCGTCAAAATGTAGAAGACGTGGTCTCCTCAAAGTTCCTCTCTGATATGTGTACACTGATATGGTACATTAGTCTGTACCATGTACCCACTCGGAAGATTACTGCCTGGCTCTCTCACCTGGAAAACTTCCTTTCCTTTCTCTGGTGGCACAGCGGATCCTTGGGGGGGGGGGGGCGGCTGCTCCGTCATTACCTCCCAACTGTCCACACTCTCCTTTCACTGTTTGCATCTTTGTGTTCCTTCTGCCTCCTCTGGCCTGCCTTTTGACCTTTACCCCCACCTCATTAGTAACTTTACCAAAGAAGGGTCTGATCCAGGGAAAGAATGTGAACTTTAAGTCAATTAATTGGGATATTATTTATAGCTCCGGAAAAAAAATTTGTTGGCAAAGAAAATAATGTTGTTGGTTAAATGAGATTTTTTTTTTAAAATCTTCTTTTGTGTTTATTTTTTTATACTCTTCCTAACCTCCTTTTTCCACAGATAATTGGGAGCTGATAAGAAGGAGGTGGTTAATAAAAATGGTGGGAACATGGCAGGGTAGAAATACTGTGATGATATAACATATAGATGAGAATTTGAAGAGCTGTTTTCCTCAACACTATAAATAGAGTATACAAGCATTACTAATATATATATGAATGAATATATATATATTCATTCCATGCCCCCCCATAACTTCACCAAAATAGCAGACATCGGTGTTTATGGACAAACTGCCTGCTGTCATGGGACGGACAGGCAACTAAAAGCCGAGGAAGCCATGGCTTTTCTTCATTTCGCTGTGAGTTATTTGTTGAGTCCCGTTGTTGGCAGCATGGTCCCTAATTTTTCTTCTTCTCTGATATTTGCTGACTCATTCACTTTCCATATCTAAATGACAAGCTGACTCCCCTCTCTGGCATATCCTCGGCACTGCCATCCCCTCTCCTGAATGGGGCCGCGGTTATTTGTTAATTAAAATCCTGTGACTGTTTTCCCCTAAAATGCCACGGAAAAGAAAAGTCTAGGCCAATCCCTAAAGGACTGGTTTCATTTGTTTTGTTTTGTGTTACTTTAACCTTCTGACCTGTAATTTGGCAGCCAGTACCTTTCCCCTAATGGGAAATGTGTCGCTGTATTAATCATGTATCATACATCATCATCAGCTCATGTCAGATAAACAAGAGCTCTGGTTATAGCAAGTCTGGAAAGTTCCGTGCCTGCCCCCTTGCTTCAATCATCATTGGTCCTTAGGTGCGGCATCCAATCTTCAGTGGTTAGGTATGGCGTCCAATCTTCAGTTGTTAGGTATGGTGTCCAGTCTTCAGTGGTCCTTAGGTGTGGTGTCCAATCATTTGGGAGATGAGACTAGACTGTGGGTTTTGCCTATGATGTGGCTAACTGTTGAGTCTGAATTGTATGCACACACACACACACACACACACACACACACACACACATGCAGAAAAATCACAAAATGCAAAACCCCATAGAGGTCAAGTGTTCATCACACAGATTAGTTCTTCCAGGCTGACCTTGGTGAAAGTCTGTTATGATGCTGCTGTTGTCCTGACTGAAAGTCCCTTTGTTTCATTCAGAAGGATGGGTATGAGCAAGCTCTTTAAATCCTCTGTTCCCCACATGTTCCTGCTTTTCCCTGGAGCTCCCCCTTTGCATGTTCCATTCCCTCCTCTTCCATGTGTAGCCTCCTGGTCACATCTATGTCTCCTCCCCAAATGGAGCTAATCACCTCCTCCGCGGAGCATCCGCAGGACTTCACGACACACCATGACACTTCCTCATGATAACTGCCACACTGCACTATTTATTGTGTCCCCCACTGCACTGTGAACATTTCTGACGGTTGGATCTGGCTCTGCTGGAGGAAAGTAGAGTTCCAATGAATGTACAGGTCAGAAAACAGTGAGTTAGTGGAGAGATCCCGTAAAGGTGGCCAATGGCCTAAGTTTGATGTCTGGTTACTGTTTTCCATTCCAAGATGAAAAGGGGGTTGGCATTGCTCTAGCAAGGACTTGTAAGAACTTGAACATCTTTTAGCAAAGGAAACAATCTATAGGCTGTTATAGTGCTGACTTTGCACCGTCCCATGATCCCTGAGGCCAGGATGTCAACAGAGAGCACCAGTGTACCCAAGTGGACCTTCTATCATGCAAAATGAGAACTAGGGGATATTCTTGGACCCAGTGTCCTTTGAAAGTCAAGAATCTATTTTGGTTGGGTGGTTGTTCTAAGCATATTTAAAGCTGCAGAAGATCTCAGCATTTGTGCATTATGTGAAAAAGAAATTAAATGTAGAGCTCTTCAGAGTAAGTCATTAGCAAGTTCTTAGTCTGGGGGACCTAGTTATTTTAACAATAATCATATCATTATACTGCAAATGGAATGACCTGTTTATCAAATTGTGAGATTCAACATATGTCTCATCGTTAACATCTTCCCCATGGTCACAAAGCTGTGATCCAAGCATCACTTCTGTGTGGCTAGTTTGTTATACACATTCCTAACAGACATGAAGGTAAGGACTAAGTTGCATATGTATATTTATATATTATTTATATATATATATATATATATATATATATTACTTCGGTTCCTCACATCTAGGGTAGGTCTAAACCACAACTTTTAGGTTCTTTCAACTGAAAGAATTTTTTAGTATATATTTCTCTGTCACTTTAATTATTTTCCTAAACTCTTCTACTGAAAGAGAAGATGGGAGACAGGGGTTGATTTGTAAGAAACTGCTGTCTTAAATGCCTACTGTGCATGCATTCTCCAGACGGTTCTCTGAATGACAGTGCTACCATCGATGCACTGGATCATTAAGAAATCCTTCCTTCCCCTTAAAACCACGTCACCTGTTAGGGCTGACTTCCTTGTTAGTCAGAAGGGACGACCCGGATATTCAGCTGCTGAGAAGCTAGGTTGATGGCACTCCATGGTCCCCCGGGAGGTGAGACCTTCTCTGTCGTTTCTTCTGAGGAACAGGGAATCTCACGGAGGCCTAGAATTTCCCAAGGTTTCATGGCCTGCAGCCCACAAAGGCTTGCTTTCCCAGAATGACCCTGGAAGCTTAATCCACATCTAAATGTCAGACTTGTATTCTTAAAACTCAAGCTGTGTTTGATTGAAGCCTAGAAGGTAATAATTTTATCTTTCAGATCCTGTAGCTATTGGTGTGAATCTCTTTGGGAGGGGTGTGTGTGCACATATTGTTATTAATTTGCTCAATAAAACTTCCTTCCTCCTTGTCTTGTCCCCTGTTCGCATCAAGAAGATGGATGCAAGCTAAAATAGCACAAACTTGGTTGGTTTCTTCCATTTACTTTTATCTAGATTTTGATCATTTTATCCTGGACCATAAAATCCTCTGATAAAACTTTTAAGGTTTCAGGTGGACTTGCATCTTAAAGTTACTTTTCATTCATTATGTGGACTAAAGATCTGTGTGTATTCGAAACTAGCCTGGAAGACCCTGCAGGAGGATGCTCTGTTGATTCCCGCTTCTGACCCCTCAGCCCACCCAGTGTTCTTTCCTGTAGCTCTGCATTAGACTATTTCTCCCCATTGTGTGCACAGGGCCATGTTGGACCCATAATGCCAGTCTGAACACTGTGATCCCACTCACAAAAGCATAAAACTCAAGAAATAAATGGCTGTTAGAAACTATCACAAACAGGAGGAAACTAAGTTAGCTCATATCCAGGGACCTTCAGTGGACGGAAGCTCTAATGGGAACGTCTAACTGTTAAAATCGCCCAAGCCTCTGTTTACATCTAAGCACTGATAAATTAAATCTATCAATTAGATGCAGTTCTGATGCAAGGCCATGTAAGAGTAGCAGTGTCTACAGGACGGCAACACAGGGCACGGTTCATTTATCATCTCAAATAGAAGACGCAGCTCCACATTGATCCACATCTATTTTTTTTGCATTGCTGTATACTTGTTTGGCAAACACATTGAGAAGAGATCAAAGGATAATTTTGCCCACCATTCTATGTGAATTTTTTAGCTATATTTTAAAGCAGTTCTTTTTTAAGAAGTAATCATTACCATATAAATAACTTATGAACATTTTCTATGATTCCTGTGTACTTCATTTTGTTTATAAAATTGGCAAAATGCCTTGAAACAATATAGATTAGATATATACTTATGTGATTATACATATATATACATGTTTGAAAGGTCTAGTATATATGCAAATTATTTAAGTTTACAAATACTCTACTATGTATGTTAGCGGAAATGTGCCTTAATAGTATTCAACTCTGAGTAATTCATGGCCATTTTATGATTAAGACAAAATGGCCTTGGTAAGTTGAATTCAGCCGGCAGGTCCTTGTATATAAGAGAATAAATGTGATTACCTGTGGCTGGCTTGCAAAGGTGAGTGGAAACAACCCGAGTTTTATTGTTGAATTGTGAACCACACTGGCAGTGCCACTCTGGGGAGTTTTGGTTTCTTCTGGAAGAAGAGGCAGAGAAGCAGGGTGTCTGACCTCAGAGAGCCCTGCCTTTGTCTCAGCTGATAAAGAGCTAGGTAAAGTCTGTGCCTTTTCTCTGAAGACATGACATCAATCTGTTGGCAAATCTCACAACACTCCAATGCAGGAGAACGGTGCCTTTCATGAACCAGTACGATTACATCCCAGGTAAATAGTAGCTGTGTTCGTGGTGGGCACCATTATGCAATCAAAAGTATCATTTCTTTACGCTCGCTCCACCGTTACTGCTTGATTCACTGTGGTCAGCCCAGCCAGGGTTACAATTTCCAAGATAAATTTTCAATCTGTAGAAGTCAGAGGGTCAGTTCATCCAGGCAGGAGGGAAGTACCAAGACGTGAATCTTCAGGGAAGCGGATGTGAAGAGCAGGAAGCCTGTGGAGAAAGTTGAAAGGACAGGCTCTCACTGCCATGGCAAAGTCAGGAGCGCATTAGCCAAGGCACATTGTCACATTCTTGCATCTGGGTCAAATGCCACCAGCGCAGCCCGGGGAAGGACCAGGATCTGGCCTGAGCTAATATAGGATCATGTTTTGGGGACTTTTCATTACCTATGACCCCCACTTGAATAGCACTTCCTCTGAAGCAGGTTTTGAAGGCCCCACCACATCTTGGCATAAGCGGTAGGCTAGAGCAGCCTTAGACATGTGCACTTTCCAAAGCTGTATATTAATATAGAACCTAGGTTACTTTCCCACAGCTCAACCACCTCATCGTTATGCGCTATTTCTATCTTTAGGGGCCTAACCTCTGCCTCCTGATGTCCTCTGAGTACATTCCTTGAAGAAACAGGGAATTCCACACGTAAAACGTTGTCAGTTACTAACATCGTTTGCCTGTTCTCTAAACCAGTCAGTCTTAATCAAGGAACTTAAGTGCAGCCATCCTAAACAAGAGGTTCTTAATTGCAGCAATTGTTTTAATCACAAAGTTAACTTAATTCTGGGAGAAATAATATGATCGAGGTAAATCCTTATTATTTTAGGGTGAACTGTTGGCAAAACTCGGTGAAAATGGAGAGTATCATTTTCACCAAAGCTATTAGGATCAGAGCCTGGGCCCTGGCAGCTTTAACAAGCGAGGCTCAGCCAACTATCCTCAATAGGCCAATTAATGAGACAAATACTAAAAAGCCAGGGAAAAAAAAGATTTATTAAGTATAGCCGGGTGGGAAAAGGAACAAAGAGGTCCAGTCCTCCTCAAGTCTATCTTCTAAGCTAAGATCTGGGTTTAAACAGAAGGCAAGAAGTAGCCATAACTAAAAAGACTTGGCCAAAGTGTGGTCCCACCCATCGGTACACTCTTGGATCCAGTCTCTCCTGCAAGGCGGTCTGAGAAGTTGTTAGATAAATGTGGAATCTCTTTCCAGGACAAGCCCCCATCCTGGCTATGCCCCCCCCCCGCTGGATGTGTCCCCCTTCAGCTGTGTCTCCACCCACACCCACCCCCCTGCTACTGTGCCCCCACCCTGGGTGTGCCCCACCCCACCCCCATCCCTCCACCCCCCCACCCCCGCTAGATGTGTCCCTTGCAGCTGTCCTCCCCCCCCCATCCTCCCCCCCTCCCGTGTGTCTCCCCCCCTGCCACTGTGTCCCCCTTCTCCCCTGGCTGTGCCCACCCCCACCCCCGCTGTCCCCCCTCTCCACACTAGGACTCTTGCTTTTATCATTCTATCAGCATTACACTCCTGCGGGAAAATTCCAGTTTCTTGGGGCCCATTGTTTCAATTGGAAGGGCCCATGCATTTCTTTAGAATATCTTTGCTCCTGTGAAATAGTTAAGTCATCATAGATAATGAGGGAGAATTTGAGAAGAAATTAGAAACAAGAATCCCAAAATGCTACCCATGGTTAGGGTTCCACAATGTCACTGGATGCAAAACCAAGATATCTGAAGCCAATGAAGACAAGGTTACTCCTTGGGGGTGTGTGGTTTGAAATGCATAATGGCAGTTTTCAGTAAAAATCACATAATTTCCAGAACTTTTTGGGACAAAAAAAAATGTAATTGGGAGAATTCAATAGAATTGAACGCTCTTAAAACCAAGTATTTATTATTAAGTATCTTTAATATTATTGGCACACTATTTAAATGTATTTCCATCATGGAATGTTAATTCTGTAGTGTTTGTGTAAATGCTGTCAGGTCTACAGAGTGTAGAAATCTAAATGTTTTTCAATTACTCATTATCTTCAATACATACATAAGAATAAGATCCTCCCTTTATGGCCCACAGAATCAACTGAGCAGGACTCCTGGAACTTGCAGAGATCCGGGGCCCTGCAGGGGTCTGATATGGGTCCTCTGCAGATATGTTAAGACTGGGTACCTTGGTGTTTCTGTGGGACGCCTAACAGTGAGAGAGACAGGGACTGTCTCTGACTCTTGCCTGCTTGTGAAACCCTAATCCCCCTACTGGGTTGCTTCATCCGCCCTTGATGCTATGCTATGTGCCTGGGCTTATTGTTGGCTCTTATGTCATGTTTCACTGAGGTAGCTGGGAGGCCTGCTCTTGGCTGAGGGGAGGCAGAAGAAGGGATAGATCTGAGGGGAGGGTAAAGGGAGGGGGAGATTCTGGAGAAGTGGAAGGAGGGGAAAGAGTGCCATAGGGATGAAATATATGAGCGAAAGAGAAAAAGAATAAGATCCTCCATACATAGATAAGAATCTCTCACATTTTTATTGGGCAGGATTTTTTTTTTTTTTTTACCAGTGAAACCTCGTAATCATTCCCATGATAACCTGCCTTCAGCTGGATGGTTTTCTTAGAATATTTTGCGGAATTTCTAGTATGGTTAGCAAAATAAAGCTCCACACAGCCAGAACTTTCCCTGCAGCATTTGGCTGCCTCTCCATCCTAGACTTCATCCATGGTCTTGGTCTTTCATGTGGGATCTTAGTCAGTTGTTGATTTTCTTCTGCACTCCGTTCAGTTTCATGTCAGTTTCCCACATGAGCCTGTTAGTGATATAATATTAATTGCCCAGAAATGTCAGTCTGCAGTCGCTCCAACATCATTCCTTTAATGAAAACAGACTTCATTGCTTGTATTCCTATTACTTTAGCTACTTCGATTTCTATTTTTATAGCAAAGATCTGTGCAAATAAAAGAATATCAAAAGGTATGCCTATAAATGCACCGCACTAAATCCCCTCTGTGTTGAAATGCCTGTGAACTGTTGCTCCACAATGCCTGCTGCGTTTTAATGCCTTTCTCCCAAGGCAACATGACAGAGAAGAAACAGCTAGGGTTTTACAGGCACACAAATCCTGGCCCGCCGCGCAATGCTCATATTTCCTTCTTCTCTGAGCCTTGGTGTGCGAGTCTGGGAAACGCCAACAACAACACTGTCCTCACAGATTTGACTGAGGAGGACAGGAGCACAGATCCCGTGTCCGGGATATCCCAGCTGCTCCATAAAGCTAGATTACATGCTGCAGACCACAGCAGCAAGGAGAGAAGACTGCGCCGTGCTCAGACTGATACCCATTTCTAAGAAGTATTCCTGGGGAAGGAATTATGAGCAAGGAAGAGTAAGTTTAGAATCCAGGAAAGTATGTAGTGCTCTGGTGTGAAGGGCTTCACATATGGTCTTTATTTATGACTATCGAGAGCTGCAAAGAAAATGAAACCCATTACAAAATTAAGCTCTGTCCAGCTCAGCGGTGTTCTAAGAAGGGCCTGTTTAGAGATACTGCCTTTAAAGACACAGGCTATGTAATTGGCAAAAAAAAATCCTAAATAGCATAAATATCTTGCTATATAGCTTGAGTTAATTCAATATTCTAAGACCATTACTAGTCACCTACATATAGACACAGCTATTTTTGTAAGAATGGCCAGGTTCAACTGGGTGTGGTCATGCACAATTATAATCCTTGCCTTGGTGGAGAAACAAACACAGAGGATCCAAACTCTAATTTGCCCAATAAACAACAAATACAGAGAGCCTAATCTTCCATGTAGTGGTGTAGATGTTTAATCCTTTAAGAGCTTCGAGCTTCATCAGAACTTGATGTCACTTCTGAATATGTCAGGTAGAAGGTTTCCCTGAATTCCTGCTACTACGTTCCATAAAAACAAGATGATAGACCTGGTGGCACCTAGGGACCTTCGGGAGTCAAATCCTGTGTGCTACCCTTAAGTCCCTCATCGTTTTGTGTCTGCTAGAGGCCCAAGTCTCTACGATATAGAGAAGATAGATGATTTCAATCACAAGTCGCTCCAGTCAACAGGAATGTTTGGAGTCATACCAACTTTCTTAGTCATCTATACCTGATTGCCTTCTCTTCTTCATGAGCAGAACATTAAACATTATCTTTTAATATTATTTTCAGACTTTGAAGTATTTTCCAAAGCTATTACACTAGAATTATAAATAAAGTCCATTCAAGTGTTTACCCTATGGCTTGGTAGTTTTCTGAAGTCCTAGCTTCAGAAGGATTCTAAAGTTCTCTAGGGTCCTTCAGAAAGAAGAGCGTAATTTATTTGTGGTGCGCACTCTGACCAGACAGCAGAAATAAAGGTTTACATTAATATATGTATGGTATAAGTTATTATTATATTGGTTGATAACATTGCTACAAAGTATCTATAATTCTAGCATCAAATTGCTGAATTTGCATAACTTTAACACAAAATAGAATCAATTGATTACTATGCTTATGACACTATAATATATAACATTTTATTAGTTTAGTGATAAGCATGTATTATCTACTGAGAGGCACTTAAAAATGAATTAGAATGTGTGATTCCTAACGTTAACATATAAAACACTTGGAAAACTATACTGTTGTTACTAAAGGGCAGAAAGAGGTTTTTTAGAAACGGGGAAATAAGACTATTCACACTTGGGAGAAGACACAGCACATTTTGCATGGAGATACTCCATGACTTTCCTCTTGTTTTTCACTGGGGCCAGATTTCTCTTCCAGGTCCATAGTCATGCTCCTGTCGGCCATGAGGGACTTTTGTTTTTTTTTTTTTTTTGAATGCTGAACAACTGCTTTTATATTCTTGCCTTACTGTCTTATTTGAGAATGGCAAGCTGATCAAACCCATATTTTTAAATTTACGTATTTATAGGCATATGGAAGAACAGTTTATAGTCTGAATTCGATTTTTTCCCACCACAAATGGAAGAATATTGTGATGTTTGGTCCTTTTATAAAAACAGTACCTTGCCAGTCGCTTTCTTCCCTTTTTCTGTTTTCCTTTATTACTGATGACTTCATTCTACTTGAATTCAATGCTTCAGTTTCTTTGGGGTAAGCTAATAGATTATGTATGCAATGTTTGCACCACGTTGATTGAACTCATCTGGTGAGTTTGAATGCTGCTCTTGCATCTCTGTAACCAGCAGAAGCCTGTGCATTGGATCCAGCCCCTGCAGTCCTCTTGTATTACTAAGGAGCCAGGCACCTCTCGGCATAGAGCATGCTGCTCTCACTGCATGCGCTTCAGGAAAGCCTAGCAGTCCCTTATTGTATTGAGGGTTATCTTTTTAAATTAAAAACAAAAAGGAAGGAGAAATAGAACTATTTTAAGAATTTTTCAATACATAGGAAAAAGGAAGGTCTGTGTCATCCCCTCTGCCCCCCCCCCTTGTAGGCACTTAACTTACTCTTTTTTAAGTTTTATTCTCATTATTTTCAATTATGTGTGTGCATGTGTGTCTGCATGGGTGTGTGCATGTAAGTAGAGGTGCACACATAGACCCAAGGTGGCAGATTCCATGGAGTTTGAATTATAGGTGGCTGTAAACATGTGAACATATGTGCTGAGAATCAAATTCCTCCTAAGTACGGAGCCTTCACTCCAACCTCAGGGTTTGCCCTTTCTTAGTCAAAAGCATTGATTGTTGATCAATTGACATCTCTAGTGGACCTGTGAAGCCCAGTGGCCAGTGCATACTTACTGGTGAGAAGCCACACAGCTAACATGTGGGCATGCTATCCACTACTTTCCCATCCAGTAGAAGACCTTGTCCTGAAAACATGTTTACTTACAACTTTATTTCTTATAACTTCCTAGCTTAATTTTCAAATACTTTGTTTTGAGTTAGCTTTTTTTTTTATAAGGTGTCTCGTTTAAGTGTAAAACTAAACAGTAATGCCTAAAGTCCTTTATGACATGCAAGGTTCTTCACATCGGGGTCTCTACATATTTATCCAATAGTCCCTTGTTCCTCTTCCCACATCCCTCCCATATAGCCATAAACTACAAATTGATTCTTATCCAAGACTCAGGTCATCAATACTTACTAATAACATGAGGAAGGGATCACATATCTTCTGATGTGAAGGGGGTAGAACAAAGGTAACTGGGACCTCTACTTGCCCAAATGTGCTGACTGGTGAATGAATCCCCAAAGCAAAATGTTTTTGTTCCTATAAGTTTCAACTAGAGTATCACCTCCTCTATGGAGCCTTCCACTATCACCTCCCATGGCCTGCTCTCACCCTGTCAAAATTTAAGCATTCATGTTCCCACAAGCCCTGTGCAGATTCTTCCAGCGGTGTCATACTCATTCCTCCAAGACTGTGGTTCGTGTAGTCAGACATTTCTCTCCCGCCCATTTGTTTCTGGCATCTGCTTCCCAAATAATTGACTCGAGAGCTTAACACAAACTGTAAATGCTCAGCCAATAGCTCAGGCTTTTTACTAGGTAACTCTTACACTCAAATTGACCCATATTTCTATTTATGCTTTGCCATGTGCTGGTTCATTTATTAGCATGGCACAGTCATCCCCTGGGCCCACTGCGTCCGGCTGGTGATTTTCCACTTCGCCCTTCTCCTTCCCATCATGGTTAGTTTGATTGCCCTGCCCACACTTCCTGCCTGGCTACTGGCCAATCAGCGTTTTATTATACTAATTCGAGTGTACAAATCTTTACAGTGTACATGAGGATTATTACACAGCAGATTCATCCAGGAAAGGATATGAAACGCTCATCTTTACATCTCCAGATCTTAATGTGAGGTCTGGCACAGTGGGACACTCAATCGTTAAATGAACCTGTGAGGTTCAATGGCAGGTCAAGACCTGTATATCTGTTTTGTCTTGACTCCCTGGGCCGATTATAAAGCATAAGCATAAGCATAATCCTGGTTATGTTAAAATAATCATAACAAATTAACCCAACCTATAAAGGTGCCACTGGTTGCCCAAGGTGGCACTGGGCAAGCTGTAATCTTAAGCAGAATCAGTGGGTAACACAGAGAGACATGACCCTTAGACAAGGAGCACACTGAAACACTGGGCAGCTGTCTACTTCCCCTACCCAAATCTTTCCCTTATTGCCATATCTTTCACTTTCTTTCTTTCCTGTGGTCTATCTTACTCATACAGTGGCCTATATCCTGGCACCCATCCCCTAACACACACACGTTCTTGAGTTTCACTGAAAGGAATGCTGGTGCATGCCAGCCAATCATTTGTCACATCCAACCTTCAGGTCAAACACTGGGATTTGATCTCAAATAAGCAATGACATTTGAAAGAATGAGATACCCATATTGAAATTTAACCAAACACTGCATATGTGATTGTAAGAAGAACACAGTGAGTTTTTTAATTGCTCTAGAAGCTCAGGACATGATCTTACCTTCTCATTCCCAAAAAGCACTTATTAATCCCAAATCAGATGCCTTGGTACTTGGAGCTAAATGTGTGTGTGTGTGTGTGTGTGTGTGTGTGTGTGTGTGATATGTCCTTTCTTTGCTATTATTGATTTTACCATTTTCCTAGTTTAAATTGCATTGTCACATTTCAAATTTGGACATCAGACCCTTTAACAGGGAAAGGAAAAGGGGATCTCCGAGGCTGATACCCACCGTGTGACTGTATCTATTCATGTGCTACAGTGGCCGTCCCATGACTGGTAACAGTGACCGCATCCAGAAACTTCGGAAGGAGTACTATCAGGCTCGAAGAGAAGGGTTTCCTTTATATGAAGATGAAGAGGGACGAGCAGGGCCATGTGACCATGACCTCCGCTGGGTAAGCCCATGTCTGATTCCAATCAGAAGTTTCTCTCGACCAAAATAATTCAGAGCAGAATTCCAAAGTCAGGTCAAGAAATTTCTGTGCATATCAGGTTGCATTCATGCTTCTTGAGTTTTATAGATATGAACTTTACCCAGACCACAGTCATCTTCTCCCACAGAAGTTGTTTATTTAAGTCAAACCACAGAACTGTACTTGTATATTTTGTCTGCTCTCTTGCTTACTTTCTGTTGGGTACCTCACCCTTCTGGGGCAAGTAGGTCAGCCACTTTAAAGAAGACAAGGAACATTTGTGTGCTTTAATCCTCCCACTCCTCCTCTTAGACCTAGAAGTAAATTTCAGAATGTTGTTGTCAAAGATATCTACTGTTTGTATATGAGATCTGAGCAATTCATGTTCCCCAGATCTTACCAGTATAATAGCATGGTGTAAGGGCCGTGCAGAGGTGTCGTGTACCTTTAATTCCAGCACTTGGGAGGCAGAGGCAGGCTGATGTCAGTGAGTTGGAGTCCAACCTGGTCTACAAAACAAGTTCCAGGACAGCCAGAGATACACAAAGAAACCCCGTCTCAAAAAAAAAAAAAAAAAAAAAAAAAAAAAAAAACAAATAAACACAACAAACAGAATGGCATGTCCTGAGATACAGGGAGTTTTTGTAGGGTTCACGGTGCTAATTCATTCAACATCCAAGGAACAGAAAAGAATCTTGTCAGCACTGAAGGCAGACTCTGATTTCTGGGTAGCACTTTCCCTGTCTTGGAGGTCTACCTATAAAATACACAGAACTCATGAGCACCCACAAAAAATGCCCAGGGGCAGAGCTTAGAGTAAGGTGATAAGAACTCTCCACCTACAGTGTGTAACTTGCGGCTGGCACTCAATACATGTCGCTATAAGTATTAGCTCTAGGTACTATTATTGGGAAAGAGCTAAGTGTGACCATTGTAATGTCCTGGCTGGAACCCATCCTTTGATTCCTCTTGGATGATTGGAACCTTCTAGTCTATCATCTCGGACAACAAGCATATTAAGTGGGAGTTTCCTGCTCTGGGTTTCACACACATTCACAAGATCACGGGTTGGAGAATGTAGCGAATGCCCTTTAGTTTTCACATCTGCATCATATGAGCTCGTGAATAACATGTGGTCAAATTCCAGCACCTCCCACTGTTTTCCAGAACAATGGCCCCTCAGGCCAGGAGGTGCTGTTTCATACAATAGAGTTTAAAAACACTAATGGAGCCGGCAAGATGGCACACACCTGTCATCCTAGCACTGAGGAGTCTAAAGTAGGAGGATCAATAGTTCAAGCCTAACCTAATTTTTGTGGTAAGATTAAGATACGTGAGATTCAGTCTCAAAAAAAAATCCAAAGAAATGTATAAATTCATATTAACAAAACTATGTTGTGTATATTGGTGATCCAAACCCAGAGATGTCAGCCTCTTTAGGGAAAAGCATGTCAGACGATGTAGCGAAATCAGTACCTTTATGTTTTATACAGATGTTAGAATTAAATAGAATGACATTCACAGTGGGGCAATGTGTCTCTTAGATTCGCCATAGTAGAAAAGAAAGATTTCTATGAAATAACAGATGTAATAATAATTCACCCTGTCTCAAACTTGATCCTTATTGATTTACTACCTTAGACAGGAGATGAGGGGCACTTGTTAGACAAAGCTCAGACTCCCTTAACAAACAAAAGCCAGTGGTAAAGTGATTGCCACTATCCCAGGAACAGAACATCTTGTCTGACGAATTGAAAAGTGTTTATGAATTCCTATGAGCAGAATAAGAAAGTGGTTTCAGAATGGCTAGCCCTCGTTATCTTGGCTTTGTTTAAAGATTTCTTTACTTTGAGCTAGGAGGATGAGGATGCTAAGCCTCAAAGAGACTGAACAGGCCTGTGAAGCTCACCAAACCTGAACTGGAGGCTGATCCCTTGGGAGCTGCCTTTTCTAATGATTCTCTTTATACCAAGCAAACTTGTAACCAAACAGTTTAGTGACTGAAGAAGTATCTATTTTAATTTGTGTTTCCCATGCTCTGGTGCATTGAGCTTTGCCAAATGTGACTGATTTTGCTTTTCCCAGACAATTTGAGTCTAAGGCATCCCAGAGGGATGCTGGGAACTTCACTGTCATAAAAGACAAAGTATCTCTGTGATCGCCTGAGATACTCCAAACTTGGGATTAGCATCTCAGCATCCTTTCTACTCCTTCCCCTGTGCCAAAGGGAAACACTGGTACCTTTTGTCTAGGGGAGGCCTATGAGAGCAAGTTTAGAAAAATTAACATTTTATTTCTGCCTCTCATCCAGACCCAGCAAAACATCTTTCATGAGCCTGAAGTGTCTAGAGTAGGCTGGTTCTCAGACCACAGAAGTTCATGTTAAATTCAAATCAAAGGGCAAGGAAGGAGAGCTACCCCTAGCAATTTATAATTCCCCAGGTAGTCAACAAGGAATCTGAGATTCAGACTCAATAAGAGAAACTGAGCATTGGTTCCTTCCATTTCCATAAATCTCTAAGCAATCCCTGTTTGCTAATAAAATCATCATCATCATCATCAAAATATTTCACAGACTTTGAGATGTCCCAGTAAAATACCACATTTGGTTCAAGAGGCCTAAAGAAAGTTCCCCACAACCATCCTATTCCAGAAAATTCTGTGCTCCCAGGAAACTAGGAAGATAAATTATCCTATAACTAATCCTCCCTTGCTATCCTCAGGACCACTCTGCAGATAACAAACCTGCATATGTTCAAGACCCTTATTAAAATGCTAAGGATTTGTATAGAACCTTTAGACTTTCTCCTGTATACTTTGGAGCATTTATGGACTATTGATGATATCTAATGTAATGACAATGTTAGGTAGATAGTTTTAATCTCTGCAATTTAGAGAATAATGATAGGAAATTTCATATGTATTGAGTAATATGAATTGTGTCTGTGTGCTTGTGTTTGTACAAGTGTATATACACATGTGTGTAGTCAGACTTTCTTTGACCATTAGCTCCCAAATAATGACATGGAGACTTCTTACTAATTATGAAAGCTTGGCCTTAGCTTAGGCTTGTTCCCAACTGGCTCTTATAACTTAAATTAACCCATTATAGTATATTATTCTAAATTCTGCCGCGTGGCTTGTTACCTCTTCTCCATAGTGTATATTCGGCTTTCTCCATCTCACTGGCGAAATCTCCACCTCTCAGACTCTTCCCAGAGTTGCTCTCTCTGACCGGAAGTCCCCTCTATCCTCTCCTGCCTAGGTATTAGCCATTTAGCTCTTTATTAAATCAATCATAAGGTGCCTTTGACCCAGTGAAATGTCCTACAATATTTCCCCCTTTTGTCTAAACAAAAAGGAATGGGTTTAACTCCTAACACAATAAAACTGTATACAATAAGAACAATTATCAGGAAAGAATTACATTCACCATGTCTACTCCATCTTTATTTGACAGCTTTGGAGAAAGTGTTCTATTATCTGTTCTATCCTGGCGAGTCCAAAGTATTGTACCTAAATCACTTTGTATCATAACTTGTATCAACAACCTAAAAATATCTTTTTAGACCTAAAATAGTTTCTTAGATAAACAACTTAACTCTCAACCTTTATAAACTTTACATCCAGTTTGGACAGCATATTGTCAACAGTCAAGGCAAGAGCAGTTTTTTACACAAACTCTGTATAGTGGTTCTTAAGTGCCCATCATCTTCTCTGAAGTAAACTGGTGCTGCCAGGAGCAGATATATCTCACTATCATGAAAAGCTGTATGTTATTAAAAATCTTAAATTCTGTAGAACTCTGAAGTGTTTAAAGACCACCTATCTATCTAAAATATATCTCTGTTTGGCTTTGAAAATATACCTAACATAACTACAAGTCTGATTGTTATAGATGACTAACTCTTAACCTGCATTTTTTAATTATCCTAAATAGTTTGTAATAATTGCTTTTAAGAACTAGAACTTTATATTACATTTTTAAGTGAGCTTTATGGGTACAATACCTTAAATAAGAGTAGAAATATATATACAGTGTAACAAAAATAACCTTAAATCTGTATCAATATACAAAACCCATACCAATGTAAACATTTAAGACTAATAGTTGCTTTTCAGTAGATTCAATAATCTACCATTTTATCTTATCATCCCTATATCCCCCCATTTTTCCTTCCAGAAAGAGATCCTTGAATCCAACCTCCTTTGATTAGTTTCCTATCTGACTAATAACAACTTGCTACTAACCCCCTAAACAATGACAAATATACAAACCCACTGAGTGACCAAAGATCACACACCCAACCTCTTGGGAATGTGGGCATCATGTTCCTAAAATTACTGCCTGCTGTGTGAGATCGACGGCGTCTTTAGGGGATCCTGAGAATATTGGGATTGTGGTCAAGCCCTGGGGGAGCTATCTCTATCATTTGTTGTTCATTCTCTCTGTGATGGGAGAGTGCAGAGCTTATCTGAAGACCTGGCTGGAATGGTCTGTGAAGCTGGACCACATCGGGTAGCAGCTTTAAAGCTGTGCTAAATGCAGATTTTTGAGCACACTGCAACTGTCATTCTGAGATGACCTGGGCTACTTGTCTTCACTGGTGCCTGGTCCTTTCTTTATCTGAAACACACAAACGTTTAAAGGTAACATAGATATCTGCATTAGCACAAGTATGGAATGTGCGGTGTGCACAAGTCAGCTCAAGATGATTTTATGTTCTATATTTGAGCAGGTTAAAGGCATCTGTCAACTTTATAAGCCCTATGGGACTGCATAACCCATCTGTAGTATAAATCTCCAACCATGCTATATGAATGAATGACATGTAATAATAAGTCATGAGGACTCCGTTGCCAACAAGATTTATCATGTCTCATCCGGCCTCAGAGCTGTTTTCATGTTGGGGGATCAGACTATACATCTCCTGTCCTATAGTTTTTGTTTTTTTTTTTTCCTTCATGTCTACAGACAAACCTGACCTTTTTAATTTCGAAGGAATCCATAGCTTTTTGCTTCTGTAGACACAATGGCATAACCTTTCCCCCCAATACAACACATTTTCCGACTTCCTTTCTGAAGTTACAGCATCCGTAAAATATATAGGCTGGTTTAATTCAGTGGTTTCCATAATCCAGTATCTCTCAGCACATATTGTTTTTTGCTCATTAGTATTTAAGTATCAAAGCTATATATAATAAATCACTAATTAGGATCAGATGCCCTGTGTATTTCCCATCCTTACATGATCTATTCTTTTTATATTAATTTACTCTTTCTTTAAAGATTTTATTTTTTAACTAATTTTTCTATGATGGTCTATACCCGTTTTCTTTTCGTTTAGCTCCTAAGCACATTTGCAAGCACACTGTTCCTGTCCAAAGTTTTTTCAGTCTGGACCAGGCTTTCTACATGCCTGCAGCCTTCTCTGTCCACATGAGTCAAACCTTAAACAGTCACCTGCTGTGTGGCTTCCCCTTAGCACATGGGACTTGTGCCTGGCTTGTCCCCCACTACCTCCACCTGGGCCATCCAGCAGACTACCCCACTGGTTCTGAGCTGCATCTGCTGTTTACCTTTGTGTATGAGCCAACCATGCCTCGTGTCTACAGGGCCACCAGTCCACAGCGCCTGTCTGCCTCAGCTCTGGGAAGTAGTTGGTGTACCAATGCTGCAGCAGGCATTTCTGCCTAGTGCCAACTAGCACAGCAACTGTTTCAATGCTCGGCCCAACAGCAGAGCCAATTAAAGGAGCTGCACCTCTGTATGCCTCAAGCACTGGGCTTGTCTGGCTCAGGGTCCAGATCTTTTCTCAGCTTTCTCAGGCCATGTTTTGCTATACATGCCACACACGGAGCAGCCACTTTAATCGTTCTTTCTCTTTGAACTACCAGCTCCCAGATAATGACACGGAGACTCATTACTAGTTATGAAATCTTGGCCTTAGCGTAGGCTTGTTCCCAACTAGCTCTTATAACTTAAATTCACCCACTTATATTCTACATTCTGCCACTTAGGTCACCTCTTCTCCATACTGTATGTCCAACTTCCTCTGTGTCTTGCTGGTAAAATCTCTGCCTCTCAGAGTTCTATCTTCTTCCCAGAGTTCCTATCTCTGCCCAGAAGTCCTGCCTTTCCTCTCTTGCCTAGCTATTGGCCATTTAGCTCCTTATTAAACCAATCAGAAGGTGTCTTTCATACAGTGTTAGCAAATATCCTGTACGCTTATGTCCTATGTATGGCGTTCAGACATGAACCTCATGTGCCTTTCTTCAGGTTCTGTCCACCTTTTTTGTTTTGTTTTGGGGCTAAGGCCCCTCACTGGCCTTGGATCACTTAGGCTACGATGGCTAACCAACGAACTCTAAAGATTTTGGCAGTCTCCACCTCCCAGCACTGTGATTATGAGCATGTTCCACCATGCTTGGAATTTCTTAATCAAGGTTCTAGAAATAGAATCTGGGTTCTCATCCTAGCAAGGTGAGTAATTTACTAACAGAGCTACTGCTACAGCTGTCCATATGCATAAAAACAAACATGATTTCAGTTTGTGATTGACTAATAGCTGCAGAGGTCCAGCTGTACTCTCAAACTTGATTAAAAATAGCCCAGAGAGCAAGTTTACTCACAAAAGTCTTTAAACCCAAAATGATGAAAATGTTTGCTGAAGAGATTATGAAATGAATGTTTTAAAGTATTTTTCTCAATGGAACTGACTTTTCTTCTTTGATACTATGCACACTCAGTGGCTTGAGCCTAAGGCATCTTCTCACAGTTTTTTTTTTTTCCTTTTCATTTCTTTTCCATTTTCTCCATATTCTGTTCGATTTTAATAAATATTCATTTTCTCAATCTCAATTTCAAAAAATATCCATTTGCTCAGCCTCAGTGGAGGCCAACCATTGGTTGTAAGAATATAGCATTATGTCCAATTTAGAGAGACTCACAATCTGGCTAAGGAATATATGTATCTAACCCCACACTCCATAGGACAAGAGCATACATGGCAAATGCTGTAACCAGCTCCTATATGGAGTCAGAGAGGGTAACCCAATGTGTTGGATCTGCAGTCATTCGCAGACAAGGTGCTGTGGATGCTATTTAGGCAATTTGGGGCTTGCTTCAGCCAACACATTTATTATCATTATTATTATTATTATTATTATTATTATTATTATTATTCTCATGTCAGTGATTCATTTTTTTTTCTACCAATGAAAATAATAATAGTTATGATAACTTGCTGGATTTCTTCACGTCACCTGCTTTAAGCATGTGAACACACAGAGACTGTACAGTTTGTCGATATGGGCCCGAGCTGGAGAGCCCTATCTATCAGCCGCCTTTGTGGCTGTTTTCCACCCAGGTTCTGAAAAGCTATAAAGAATTGGTCTAGAGAATTTCAATGGCTCCCAGAGAAATGGCCTGGTGGGTTTTTATAGGCCCAATTAAGTAAGCAAGGCATGCTTGCTGTGAAGTGTTAACATTTGCCAAAAGAAAACATGATACCTGCTATCTGCTGGTATTTTTATTTTCTGTAAAACTTGTTAAGACTGTCACTGTTCTCTGGCAACAGACTGCCTTTTTTATTAGCAGATAAAGATTTTCTGCTTATTTAATAGCAGCATGAATATCCTGTAATTTCAAAAATGGGATGACTCTCAGGTTTTCTGCGACTGTCCATACCTTTATTATTGCCTTCTTCATGAGTGTGTGTGTTATTATTCCTCTCTTCTCCTTTTGAGATTCTTGGCTAAACTAGAAGAATGTTTACTTATACAAGAGTTTATAGACTCTTGGATGGGAAAAGAGAACATGTGTGTGTGTGGTGAGGGAGAATAGTAGTTGACATAACTTAGCCTAACATGAAATGCTAGTTTCCAATGACCTAAAAAACTTGGTCAGTTCTCATAGTCAGAATCATTGGAACTAAACAAGAACAAGGTTATAAGGCAGAACGAAAGAGTGGACCCAAGCCCATCCATAGTCCATAAGTAAGTTTGGGTAAAAAGTACCCGAGAGAAATTGACATGCCATTAATAGGAGGGATGTTGGCTACAATCACAGAGTTTTTTATCTAAATTATGTAAACATTATCGTCTCATATTTTTAAGGATCTCATGTGTTTATGTATTTTCCTGATTATTATTAGAAAGAATGGGTACCATTAACAATCCCAAATCCATTGTCATTTTTTGCTACAAAAAAGATATTTTCTTTTGTCTTCTGATCAAAAAACTCAGAAAAAAATCATCATTTGTCTCTTTTTTTCTGACTTATTCATCAGAACCTACCAGACTTCTGGCTTTATAATTACCTGTAGAAAGTAACATTTTGGTTAACTTTAAATGTAAAAGTTATAAAAGCAATAGGATTCTCTGAAATTACTAAGGATGCTTGCTTTCTTTAGACAGGGTTGCCCGTATACTTTTATAACTGCACTGCCTACTTCTGTGTCATCTTAACAAGAGCTAGAGTCATTTTGGAAGAAAGAACTTTAATTAAGAAAATGTCCCTATCAGCCTGGCTTGTTAGAAATTCTGTGGGGAGTTTTCTTGATTATGATTAGTGTTGAGGGCCCAGCTCACTATGTGTCCCCCTCCTTTGGCTGTTGGTCCCGCAAACAGGGCTTCACTGTGGTCTCTGCTTCAGTTCCTGCCTCTGTCGGCAGGCCGTAAATTCCTGAGAGCAGAAGTGTGGATTGAAAAAAGAAATAGAGAAGAGGTAGAAAGTAGAGTGAGAGAACTTCCAATGGATATTGTAGAAAGTCTGAGTTTATTAAAGTCCTTCTGTGCCCCACTCAAAAGGGAAGGGCTTCCACGATACAAAGAGCAAGCAAATGTAATCACCTGCTTACATCTCAAAACACCGGGTGACTATGCCCTAAGTCAAAACATATGGTGGACTGGCCTTTAAAGAGTAAGGCATCCACTAGCCGCACCCACGGTCAAACACCTTGTTCATCCTTGGGGAGCAAGAATGGATCTGAACTCCCTGACCTTTAGTCAAGATGGAAGGGATCCAAAACTGAAGCACAATTAAATGAAGCACGATTAATAAAAACTTGAAATCAGAAATTGGGGTTCAAGCTGAAGATCCGAAAAGCAAAACAGTCAGCCACTGGCTTTTACCTTGACCTCAGTCTGAAATGGAGATCCTGCCTCCCAGAATTTCAGAAAGAGACTGTGTCTAAGAGCTGTCTCGCCCCATCTTATATTCCTCTCTAGGGCTGGGATTAAAGGTGTGCACCACTGGGATTAAAGGCATGCACCACCCAGTTTCTATGGCAACCAGAGTGACTACTGGGATTAAAGGTGTGTGCTACCATAACCTGGTCGGTCAGGCCGACCAGTGGGACTGTTTTACTCTCAGATCTTCAGGCAGTCTTTGTTTATTAAAATACAAGTGAAATGTGACTATACATACCTCCTGGTTCCTGCCTTGAGTTCTGCCCTGACTCCCCTCAGTGGCTGTGACAGGGAAGTATAAGATGAAGTACATCCTTTTCTCCCCAAGTTGCCTTTGGTCGTGGTGTTTCATCACAGCAATAGAAACCCTAACAAAGACAATAACATTTATTTTTGAGAAGTATTATTCTTTTACTAAAATATGGAAGTCATAGTGTGAAGTAAAAAATTAGAGCCATTAACAGTACATTGCAGAGATATCTAGAGTTTGGCTACTGCATCAGCTTTCTGTCACCATAACAAAGTACCCAAGATAACAAACTTTCGAAACTAAAAGGGTCACTGGGCTCCCAGTACTGAATCACAGTTACCGTCACAATCAGTCCAGCCCGTCATTTCAGGCCTGGGTAAGCCACAACATCATGGTAGATAGTGAGCAGGGCAGCAACTTTGCTTATCACATGGCCAGGAAACCAAAGAGAAGAATCAAGGCTTGGGCTAGCACAGTACATTACGGAGGCCCACCCACAAAAACCAAAGGCTCCACCTCGAAAGGTTCTACAGCTCCCCATAGCATCACTCTAGGGACCAAGGCTCTGACCTGAGGGTCTTTATGGGACAGTCAAGATTCGAGCTCTTTCCGTGTGGTATTCAGCCGCTGCTTGGCGGATTAGCTCTCTGGGACTCCATGCGTTCCCAATGCTGACTCCATCCACAGATCATGACTTCCCTCACAGCCCAAAACGGCTGAACCAAAAAATGGAAATGATGATGTCAAAGCAGGAGAAAAAAAAAAAAGAGAGAGAGAGAAGGAAACCTACCGTGGCCATGGGTTAGGTGAACTGAAGCCTGATTGAACTGGAGGCTGGCAAAGCATGAGATGCCGGTTTAAGGGCTGGAGTTTGCTCAGCTGGGTTTCAGGAAGAGATGACAAGTAGAAGAAAAGAGATAAAGCAATGGAGGATTTTTGTGGTTGGTGGTGGTGGCTTTAGCGCCGTTTATGTGTCAAGGCTGCCTTCACAGGAACACACACCACACACGCTGTATGGGGGAAGCTGGGAGATATAGCAAGGGAGTGAATCTCTAGTGTTCAAACCACCGCATCGATCCTCTGGGGGGCAACATGTTTACAGGCAATCCCCGACACATGAAGAAACTGGGTTGCAGAGACCCATTTATAAGTTGTCAATTTAGAACTAGGAATGGATCTTCCCATAGGGGAAAAAAAAGATTGGTTGTAGGGTTCCCAAAGCAGAGTCAAAATTCCCACTAAAACCCAGTAACGTTGGGCTGATCGTAGTGTCGTTGGCTGGAACAGTGGCAAGGAGCCCCAGAACTAGAGAGAGAGAAGGGCATTTCCTTTTCTCCTTCCTGGACACATACATGTTTGCCATGTTCTCCAGGTCGCCTCCCATAAATCTCTGACCATTTATTGTCCCTGACTCCCCAGTCATGGCTCTCCACAGAAGCCCCTTTCTCCCAGAGTACAGCGGTGCTCTGAAGTTTACCTCTGCCCCACCCCTGACCCCCGGAAGTTACCATTTTCTCAGTGTTTGCTCCCAGAAGTCGGTTCTGACCTATCAAGTTTGTAGAGAAAGTATAGGAGGCGGGCTCAGGAGACTGACTGCTACCCCCACCACTGCAGTACCAGATCACCTGGTAGGTGCCTCTGCCAGCCTGGGCTTTCTCCAGCACTTCTCTTCTTATGCAGGGCCATCTGACTGACTTCCTGTGATCAGTAATCTGATTCCGAAAATAAAACTGATTTCTTTAGTAAACTTTGAGTGAACTCCCATCCTCCAAAGGCAGGCTTTTGTTTCTAAATCTGCCTTCTGGGGCCCATGGCACCAGTTGTTGTAACACAGGCCATGACTCATCAGCCCTGGCCAACCATCTGCCCTGGATACCCTAAACCTCTCTGTCCACTGCCTTTCTAATGCAGAAATGGTGAAGACAGCTTGAGCAATGTTTACTTGAAATGTAGCAGGCAGCAGAGCATGTTATTATATTTTGTTAGATCAGGATTACAAGTGATCGCCCGAAGTGTGCATCAGGGTTGTACCAATTACTAACTGGGAAAATGTGGGTCATTTTCTACCTCTCTGTCGCCATTAATCATCCTCTAATGGAACGGTTTCATATAAGTACAGTAACAAGTATGTGATTGCATGGAAAGCAATGGTGTCTGTCGTGTTTCCAACAGTTTACATGCCAAGGTGCTTAGAAACCATTCATTCCACGGCCAGACAACGTACCTGTTCTCCTTAACCTCTGCTCACTCTGGGCCATTGTACAGCACACACTGCATCGTGGGAAGCCTCCCAGCCCCGCTCACTGTGCTGCCATGGAGAGGCCCATGGCGACTTCAGGAGCTGACTCCCAGCTTGGCTAGCAGGCACTTCTTTGACAAATCCCATTGCTCCAAAAGTCGACATCTAGTTCCCTCTCTCCCACACATTCACTTTTCTTTCTTTTCACACTCCTTTCATCTTTGACCTTGGGGCGCCCCTAATCTCTTTAATGAGCTCAGGGAAAAAACAAAGACCTGCAGAAAGTTGACGTCTACTGGCTTCCGCTTTCGGCTTTGCAAAAACCCCAGAGCAAAGAAATGCCAACTGCCGGCTGAGCTAAGGGTGAAGGTGCAGTTCAAAGACAGGACATGCAAATGATTTGCTTAGTGAAGTAGACAACAGCAGGCTGTTGATAACGTTGACATCATTCATTCAGTGCCTCCTCAGCCCAGTCTTATGTAACACGAAGATGCTGTGACATGACATAGACATCCTCGACCCTATCGTCGTCTAATGAGAAAACCAAACTCCTAGAACTGCACCATCACCACACAATGATTAACAAAGCTGGCTCTCCAGTGTGTGCTACCTCCCAGAGCAAAAAGGAGAAAAGGGGAACCCCAAACCCTGGCATCTCTCTAAATATTCTTAATGTGAGTGGAGAGGGCGGGGAGAGGGAGTTCATGTTTCCCATTTCAAGTATTCATATTTAACACTGTCAGTCTGCTCCGCTGCCTCTGCCGAGTGACTCTTTTTCACTCTTAATTCATCGAGTCCAATAGGACCCAACCAAAGCCCAAGTATTGTTTTCTCAGTTCCCTTTAAAAGTCTAAATGAAATCATTCTTTTTATGTTGTAATCAAATAAGTTAGCCATCTCTGGCTCTAGCCCAAATCTAAATAGCCACAAAGGAAAGCAGAAAAATGAAAGTTCAAAACCACATTATTTTTCCATAATATGTAAAGAAGAAAAAGGCCCTGTATGCTACACTTCCATTCAAGTGAAAAAAGAACCCTTTCTGCCTCTAATGAGCAATTAATTCCAGTTCAGGATGCCGAGTTTAGAAGAAGTTAAGTTTCCCCAAACCACAACCGCTTGTGTTGGATCATACTTAAAACCCAAAATTCCAACTTCTCAATAATAACATTCTTTTCTTCTACTGCAATGGGAGAAATGACCATTTTATGTAATATAGGAGGAACCATAGCAGAAACTCCTATGAATTCCAGATTGCCCAAACAGTTCTCGAAGCTGTTTAAAATCAGGGGGATGGTTTTGTTTTAACAGGGCTTAAAGGGTCTAAAATAAACTTTGGGCAGTAAATTAAAAAGAGAAGATGATGTTTGGAGTAAAAGATATGAAAATCCATCTAGCTGGTATTTGTGGCCCTTCAAGTTGACAACAGTTCAGAATTTGCCGCCCATGGCATCTCCCAGCTCAGCTTCCTAACTATAAACCACTTGGATCACAATGGTGGCCATCTTGTTCTTTCTTTTAAGAAAATGTTGGCGTGCGTCATAACCATTCTGAAGTTTTACAACATTTGGTTCTTATTTAATAGGAACTATTCTGATGTTATGGTGGGGGAAAGGAAAATTTATAGAACTCTCTCCTTTTGGGTTTCAAAGGAAACCCTAAAATGATGGCCATCACTACCACAGCACTGCCATTGCCTTTCTCCGTGGGCTCTTTTGAACAGAACTGTAATGCATACCAGAGTCTGTGACCCTACATCTCTCCCAGGCCTCTCGGCCTGCCTGGTTCCCAAAGAAATCACACAGAGTTCTACATTAGCTATAAACTGATTGACCCATTAGCTCAATCTTCTTAATAACTCTTACAACTTATTTTAGCCCATTATTCTTCTCTGTGTTAGCCATGTGGCTCAGTAACTTATTCAGCAAGGCAGTCACATTTTGCTTCCTCTGTAGCTGGGTCAGGACTGAAGAGGAATGGGCTTCCTTCTTCCCGGAATTCTCCTGTTCTCATTGACAGGCTGCTACTTCCTGTCTGGTTGTCCTGCCTATACTTCCTGCCTGGCTACTGGCCAGTCAGCATTTATTTAAAATATAATTGACAGAATACAAACCATTGTCCCACACCACTCGGCCATCACTGTTTCATTGTGAGCCTTGAAATCACAATGTTAATTGTGCTTATGAAGATATACAAAAGTTGGTCCCACTGACTTTTTGCTAGGCTGATTCACATTCATTCTAGTAAATGGTCCTTAAAGACAGGTTACGATGTTGTTTCCACAAGGCACTGAGGAACGGTTTCCTTCCCTACTTCCAAGGCTAGACGTGGGTAAAGGCAGTGGATCTCTCCTCAGATGATTTTCCTGGTCTCTGTCGGCTCTCACTCAGCCTAATGCCACACGTGCCTCTATAACTGAGGCAGCGGCAAAACCAGAGCAGCACATGCGGAAGACATGCTTCCTGCAACTCTTCAATCCTTTGTTGGTTATGTGCCCGGTGAATACTTAGTAATGTATATGTTTGAATGTTTATGAAAATGTACATTGGACCCAACAATTGCAGCGTCCAGAAACAGTAGGAAATTGCTCTCTCTCTCTCTCTGTGTATGTGTGTGTGTGTGTGTGTGTGTGTGTGAGAGAGAGAGAGAGAGAGAGAGAGAGAGAGAGAGAGAGAGAGAGAGGTATATGTGCATAAACATATTAATGCTTTGAAACTTCCCCCTCAGAGAAACGGTAGGAAATGTTGCATGAGAAAGACATTCCCCTTCATGATCTAATGTCTTTTCTCTAATGAACCTTCTGGCTCACCCTGTACTAATGGATACCCCCAAACCATGTGGAGACATCTCCGTTTTTCAGTCTTGCTCTCCCATCATCACTAATTGCCAGAGTCCCAGATTGTTTCTGAATAGCAAATCTCATTTAGTTTCTTAGAGCTATCAAATACATCTTTCCCCTCCATCTCTTCAGTGCAGACCCAGCTTCCTGTTTTCTAAAAAATTCCCTTTATAGTAGTTTCCAGATTGAAATGGTCAGGCAGCCTGTAGACATAAGTGTTCTATACCTGCTTGTGTTTAGGAGGAAATCGGAGACTCACATTCCAGCCCAGGAAGTCATGGTCTCACAATTAATGTGAATGACGGCACAGAAAACCTCTGAAAACAGTGCGTGCGTTGGCGACTGGGGGGATGCTGTTGAGACCAGGAGTTTGTGGTTTAGGTGTGGGCTTGGACTGCTGTTAACATTTCCCAAATTCAAAAAGAGGAAAACTTTCTCTTTTCTAGACGTAGATGTAAAGTTACAAAATGACAGTCCCTAAATCCACAGTGGTGAAGGGGGGACTGACAAACAGGAAAAACTGGACACCTTGTTCTCGAGCCTCCAGTTTTCCCCTAGACGCAGACATTTGATTTACCAAAACTATGAATGCCTTCTCGCTTGGAATCACAAGGTCTTTCTTAATGATCTTATTTCCAAAGTAAGAAGAAAACCTATTAATGTCCTAGCATCATTAAAGGAAAATAATAACCTCATTTTTACTTTTATTTGTCATTTTGGACCTAGGGCTTGAGAAGAAATTTCAAAGCATATGGTTGCTTAGTTACTCATTCATTCATTCATTCATTCATTCCTTGGGTTCCCATTCAATGGCAACTTTGCACCAGAAACTTACTTGACTCCAAAGACTCAGAAGTGAAAAAGGAGTCCAAGTCATTGAGAAGGGCAGACAGGAAACATTATTTCATATAATGAGATATTTAGGAGTTGTTATACAGGAAGAAATTGGTAAGTGAATGCATAGGGGAAGGGAGACTGACCGGGAATTAATAAGATGGATTTGCTTTTATCCCTGTGAAATTTTCTCTGTGCACTCGGCTTTTCATTGTGTCTGCACTGAGGGCATTCTGCAGCAAAGCAGGCCGCTGCGTCTAGCAATCGCCCTCTGTAATTCACAAACAAACATAGAGTAGCTCTTAGCATATGCCTAATAAGGAGGCATGACTTGAGGTCCAGCCCTCACTCTAGAGATCTGAGGATTTGTGTGCCACAGCAGGCCCAGTTGTGGGCCTGAGTCAGCCTAGAGACTCTCCTTTCAAACTGAGTCTCACGGATTCTTAAATGATTATGCGATTAGTTGGTTGTATACTGCTGCCATTTCTAGACTATTTGATAAAGAAAGAATATATCAAAGAGTGTATATACTGTAGTAAATATAGGTATGTGGGCATTGTTTCTGACCAAATGCAGGTGCACACATATATACACATGGGAGTGGCTAGACAGACATAGAGAAAGGGAGAGATATAGAGCCTGATCATGATGTAAATTATGTCTTTTGTGAATTATGAGTTTAGAACGCTGAAACCTGTAGTCTAGACGCTAAGTTACCTGCGTGGTTGTTAATCATTTCATCTTAAAAGGACTCGCATGGTATTTGCTTCATACTAGGGATTCGGAGAATTTTTATGAATTAAGACTGAATAAATCCTATTTGAAATACATAATGTATGGCAGAAATTGTTTGTCTCGGGTGTGCCTATATATCAATCTGCAGAAGGTATAAAAAGACAGATACATACACATGTTTTAAATAAGTTCAGTTTAAGCCAATAGTCTCATGTAGTTTTGAAGTCAACAACTGAAGAGGGCAAAGTGTAGCCGGAAGCAATGAGACACTTGACACACATTTAGCCTTTTTCCTTTTCTGAAAATTACTATTCTTTATTTAATTTATTATATTAGTAATCCATGCTTACTCTTAAAAGTTAGGTGATTAGGAGTGGGGCCATAACTCAGCAGTTAAAGCGCCTACCCAAGCACGAGGACCAGAAACCCAAGTAAAACACATAGTGACACTGACCCTCCCATCCTGGGATGCAAAGGCAGGCAGTTCACTGAGCGCATGTAAGAGAGCTCTGGGTGTGGTTGAGAAAGTCTGCCTCAATAAATGAGGTGGAAGAGCAGTGGATGGTGATTCTCTCATCAGCCTTGAGTGTCCACATGCATATTCACCCACACACATGCAAAACATGCACATCACATACACACACATAGATAAACACAGGAAACAGAAAAAAGGTTTAGGTAATGCTGAAGATCTTAAAATGAAGTATCCATTGCCTGATCACACAGGAGATGGAGACTCTGTTTTAAGCATTTCCTTTCCCACCAATGCAAATCTAAACAAAATATCATGCCAGGCGGTGGTGGCGCACGCCTTTAATCCCAGCACTCGGGAGGCAGAGGCAGGCGGATCTCTGTGAGTTCGAGGCCAGCCTGGTCTACAAGAGCTAGTTCCAGGACAGGCACCAAAAACTACAGAGAAACCCCGTCTTGAAAAAATTCAAAAAAATACCATATATAATAATTAATTACCTTAGAATTCTTCTGACTTTGCTGTGACTCAGACTTCTCACTTTCCACTACATTGTGATCAATTTCTACACTGCTAAATACAAATTTAATATTGAACACAGTGTCTTCTAGAAAAGATATTCAATATCCATTAAATATTTTCCCATTATTAGACATTTAAATTGTTTCCATAGTTTCTTATATGTAATATAATAACATGTTTATAAATCGATATTTACATAATTAATATATTATTTATCTTTTAAAATTTGCTACAGTTACTCAAATTGACCCTAGGAAATCTGGTATATTTATATGCCCATGCTCACAGATTTATTACTGCTATTTGTGGATTATTCTTAATATGCCTTATTGCAGCTCTGTTAGAACCTAATATTTTCATTTTTCCTTATGTTTTCCTCTTTTCTAGAAAAAAAGCGCTTTTTTGTTTGTTTTCATTTATTAATTAAAATATCTAGCCATGTAGGAGACCAGGCTGACTTGAAACTACCAGAGATCCACCTGTTTCTGCTTCCCCGAGTGCTAGGTTTAAAGGTGTGCACCCCAATGCCTAACAAGATTGAGCATTTATAAATTCTTTAGGCATTAATTTTCTTCTGTGTGTGAATTTTGTGTTTTCCTACAATACTGGGTCTTAACTTCTACACATTCTTCATGTGGAAGGAGAGTTGGCCTTTGTCCGCAAATGCCGTTTGAACGTCTCTCCAACTTCTTCACCGGGCTCTCGGCTTCTGACACTTCAGATGTCCAAACAAATCAGTCTCACCTACCCAGTCTTCCAATGGCACTCAGATTTCTCTAAAGATGAGCTAGTGATTTTCCCTCATCTGGTGTGGGAACTCATATGAATGGGGGTCCTAACCATTCACACCTGCGGGGTTTAATCTTTCTGGACAGACTGCGCATGGGTTGTTGGCATTTCGTTTAGGAGTCTGCATCTCTTGTGTCTGAAATCGGTGGCTAGTTTGCTAGTCTCCTTCCGACACTAGTACGTTCACACAGAAGGGGTCCTTAGCTGTGGTAAAACGACCTAGCTGGCTCTGCATCTGATTGTGTGCATTGTAGCAGTTTCTGTGGTGTAGTTATTACCTCTATGTAGAGATTGAAAATCGCTCATAAAAAACATCTGTACTGATGCTTCCTGTGGATAACTCTCTGACACCATTTTCAACTTTTCCTGTAAACAAAAATCTCTGAAAAAGATTTTTTTCCTTACCTAATTTTTAAGTGTAGCAGTTTTTTCCTATTTTCTATTTGTTTGAGATTTTTCTAACTTTTGTGTATTTTAAGGCTTCGGTGTAATTGTATTTTCTATCTTCTAGTACATTTATCTCATTTTTATCAACTGTTATTTTCTTTCCTTAAAAAAATCTATGCAATGTTGCTTACTTTTTTAATTATTTGTTTCATTTAACTATAGTAGTACAAGGTAATGAGTAATATAAGGTAAGAAATATTAGGTAATTATTTGTTTCATTTAGCTGATATAACATAAGATAATGAATTTGGACTTAGTTTTGATATATTCTCTTTCAGGGTGTCTTATGGTAACTATTAGTAACTTGATTATATATTTTGTTGATGAGAAAATGGAAAGACTTTGTTTCTCCTGTGACTGGGGGGTATATAATCATTATTTCAATGTTCAAAGAGTTATTTTCTGGTATGGTCTTTTTTCTTGGATAGACATAGAAAGTGGCTTCTGCAAATTCTTTGAGAGATTTACTACTTGTTGACAGGGTGAAGGGTAACCTTAACATTTTTAAAAGTTAGTTAAAATAAAAGAATTTTATTATTAAATGAAAATCGAGTTTTTCTATAAATTGTTTTTGTTTGCTTATGAGATGTTCATAACATCCCAGGTAAGGTGTAGGGGCTTTCACAAGACTAAAAGAGACAAAAAAAAAAGTCTCTGCCTTGAGGCAATTTCCTACTAAGAATTAATAAACAATATAGACCATGTTCTTCAATATCGTAACCATAGACACCAATGCAGCCAATAAATTTAAAACATACATGATTTTAGGGGAAAATAACAAGCAGGACATCACCACGTTAAATGTAAACATTTAATAAATATTAAAATCATCTCAATTTCACAGATGTTAAGTATGAGAAGAAATGTGTGTCCTACAGCTGAAACGCATAGTTTAAAAAGTGCTACTAATGATGTTGCTCTGTGTGCTACCATCCTGCTCTGTCTCCAGCTTGGGGAGCCTCCTCCCATTCTGGGTCTGTCTCTTCTAAAGTGCCCAGGGCTGATGTGCAACCAGACTTTTAACTGTGCCGTTTCTCCCTCTCTGCTCCAATGCCTGGTGCATCTCAGGTAGGACCCTCGACCCTAAACACCTCTTTCCCACTTTCTAAGTCTTGCCCCATGTACTGCATTTTATTTGCTTTTGTTTTTAGTGGTTTCCATCATGTTTCAATACTATAAAAAGACATTATTTAGTCCGTTTCCTCTCTGTCTCAGAAGTGAAATCATATCTGCTCAGTCCCTTCCATGTCAAAGAATAATAAAGCAAAATGCCTGTGCATTATCACAACTTCCCCTAGACTTCCTAACCTGTGGTATTTTAGGTCTGGCCATGTGCGTCTTTTCTCCCAGCGTTTTATGTGGCGTGTGTCCTATCAGCCAGGATCTCACAGAGCGCCTCGATGCTGTCCTTCCTTGAGTGACATTTCCATTGTGGGGCTCTTTCACAAGACTCATCTTGCTGTTAACCTCCTTCTGTTAGAGCAATTTCATTTCCAGAAGATTATAAAGGGTCTGCGTTTCTAATCCATTGAGATCTGATAATATCCTTTATATATAAATCTCAACATGTATACAATGCCTGGTGTTTTGAGGTATAAAAATATTGTTGAATGAATGGCATGCCTGCTTCTCCAGTTTTGTTTTGTGAAAAATTCCATTGTCTTTGGTTTTTTTAATATCAGTGAAGGAGAGGCTCAAGGTTAGTCTGACTTCTTTTGCTTCGTAAGTGATCTGTTTCTTTTGTCTGGCTCGCGGGGCTTCTTTCGCTATTTGCGATATCCAGTCTGGGTTTGCTTCCTTAGAAGCATGGGTATTGTTCCTTATATGAGGTGGGTGGTGTTCATTGACTTCATAACACCACACTGAATGTTCCTAGAAAGTTCCCTTTAGCCAAAGACAGGAAAGCCACTAGTGGGAACTCGCATCTCCTCCTCAGAACTCAGACAGTTTAAAGGGACACTGAGAAGGTGGAGTCTGAAGTAACCTCTGGAGGGAAATGGACTTCTGTTCAGTTTCCTCAGGGCTCGTAATTCAGTGGACAAGGTTCATTCTGTCTGTCTGTGTATCGCCTACCATCTATCTATCAGTCGCCTGTGTACCTCTCTTTGTCGCTGTCTCTCTGCCAATATCCTTGATACTAGGGAAACTTCCATGTCAACCTCACCAGTCCATGACTTCTCTCTATGAAGTCGACCTCACACAGCCTATGAAATATCTCGTTAAACCTTCCGAGCCTGCTGCGTTAGAAAGTCTGGCTGTGACCTGGTACCAAGGTAGCCTTGCAGAGTGTTCTATGATACCATTTCTAGTATGCTCTCCTCGGTGTCTAAGGCTGGTGAAATTCTCACTCAGCTTAGCTAGCTGGACCTTCCAGACAGGATCTGAGAGACTGCAGACTGATACCCCTCAGAGCATTTAAGGTATCTCAACTGAGGGGAGACATTCTGGTGCATCAGGCCATTTGCTACCCGCATCGTCTTATTTCCCATGTAGCAGAACAGTGCAGACATAGCCAGGGGTGGGAGTGGAAAGATGAGGCTTTCTCCCTCCTTCAAGACTGAACCCTAAGAGGAGACATGTTATGTAAATCTTCCAGACTGGTTTCCTTGCCATTGTACAAGAGGCATCAACTCTGCAAAATATAATAGCAAAACCACTTTCTGGTTCTATATTAAGGTAACTCCACCAGGACTAAGCTGAAAAAAAACACAGAAATTCAGGGAGCTATAGCTTTGTTTTTTTTAGTTTTGTTTTTTACATTGGAAATGTAAAAAGTAATTAGAACGCAAGGCTGACCAAGGTGCATATGTAATTCCTTGTACATACAGAGAGTTTTGTTTCATTTCTTAATCTGACAAGCTACATTAAGGCAGTTATTTCAAACTAAAGTCTCTATGGTAACATAGAGTATTGGTTATATGCCTTCATTAGTTCCTAAACACTGGGACCTAGTGCCCATGCTAATCTAATGGCAAAACCATATTTGCAGAAGAGCAGAAAATCTGTGTTGCAGGTTTAAAGTAGAGCCTGTGAAAGCCAGCATTATCAAAAAGCTTCTCCTTGTTTGTCTTTCATGTTGCTGACAGTTCCAGCTTAGTGAGAAGCGCTTGCCTGCCATCCCATCCCTCCATTCCTGCAGATAGAATTATACAGGCATTGCTGTATAATTGTCCAGAAAAGGACAAGGAACTCCACAGATCCCTTTTCAAGAGTTCTATTAGAATCTCACCAGTTCCTCTCCGGTCCTGCAATGTGCTTCCAGCCCTGGGCTTGTATTTTCTAACGTGTATCAAACTTCCATGAAAGTGTCTGCTTTCATGCTATGGATCAATATGAAATACCCCCGGGGCCCACATCCTAGGGGCTCAGTTGCTAGCTGATGGCCCCCATGGGAAGCAATTGGGTCCTAAAGGCTCCTAGACAGTCATAGTCACCCGGTTCAATTTCTTAGTGGATTGGGAGATGCAAAGTGGAGGCTGAGGCCTACCTGGAGGACTTAGGTCACTGAGGAATGTACTAGAAAGACGTGTGTCATACCTTGCACCTACCACCCTTTTGCTTCGAGCTGCAATAAGATGAATAGCTTTCCTATGTGGGGTCCGCCTCTGTGTGCTGTGATTACCACTGATTAATAAAGAAACTACTCTAGGTTTATAGCAGGGCAGAACAGAGCTAGGCAGGGAAAACTAAACTGAATTCTGGGAATCAGGAGAAGCCATGTAGCCCTGCCAGAGACAGACGCCAGACAGAACCTTGCGGGTAAGCAGCCACAGCCATGTGGCAATACACAGATTAATAGAAACATGCGAAATTAAGGTGTAAGACCTAGCCAATAAGAAGCTAGAGCTTATAGGCCAAGCAGGGATTTAATTAATACAGTTTCTGTGTGGGAACACACAAGCAGGCTTTCCTCTCCTGTGACTTCCCTCCCGGATATTTTGCCTTGACATATACCTATAAACAATAGAGCTGGTAGGTCACAGTGGAAGACTGAAATCATGAACCAAAATAAAGTGCTGTCCCTCTGAAAGATTCAGAGCCGCACGTGGGTGTCTACTGTGAGGCATGTTTTTTGCTTCCATATGAAACTATTATTATTTTATCTCTCTCTCTGTGTGTACATGTGTGTATTTATGCCTATACATGCATGAATGGGCATTAATGTTACAATACTGCAATTAGTTTTATCAAAAGTGGTTGTTCATGACTCCCTTGCCTAAGATTTTGGAGTACTCATAGCCCCAGAACTTTTCCAGTAAGAAAGTGTTGTGAAATAATCTTTTTATACACTGTGAAGATGTGTCTATGCCAAGACACCCTCTGGTTGGTTTAATAAAGATCTGAATAGCCAATAACTGGGCAGGAAGAGATTAGATGGACTTCTGGGTGGAGAGAAAAGAAGAGGAAATGAGTCTAGGTGGGGAGAGGTGTCAGAGTACTCTTATGTAGAGAAAACAGAACATTCAGGAAGAGAGGTAAAAGGCACAGCCACATGGCAATATGTAGATTAATAGAAATGGGTTGTTTTAAGTTATAAGAGCTAGTTAGACACAAGCCTAAGCTAAAGCTGAGCTTTCGTAATTAATAAGAAGTCTCTGAGTCATAATTTGGAGGCTGGCAGTCCAAATAAATAAAACCTGCTACGAGAAAGTCTTCAGGGGTTGGTTCTCCAACCTGAAGATATGTGATTCTCCAACTGGATAGCAAGCTCAGCTTTCATGTCAAACTGCTCATCTTCTGTGCATGACACTTGTGCCTGGCCATGGTTCCATTTTTAAATTATAAGCCACATGACAGATGCCACATTCTATGCTACTTCCTGTTTTAGGGCTGGTGAGGAAAATAAGTAAGATGCTGAATTCAATGACATTGAAATTTTTGAAATTTACATGATTGTCCTTTTAACTTCTGCTTAGTCCTCTGTCTTTAGTTATTACCGTGAACTAATCATTCTAGCTGTTGAGATAGTTCACCCGTGGGGGTGATGCAGAGCAAAGAACGGGGATCCATCTTCATCAATAGTGACCTCTGACTGTACCGCAATTATAAGTGATTTTTGTATTCACATGTACCCCTTTCCAGTTCAGTTTTGCTTGGGGACACACATGGCTTTCAGATGATGGAAAAGTCAGAGGGGAAGTTTCATTTATAAATAAATCAGCGGCAAGTGTCAACCCATCATTAGAAACAGCAAGTGTGACTATAATGAAAGTTACCTTGAAGAAATCAGTTCCCGGGATGGCATTCATTTCTTATTGATAAATATGCTTGATGCAATGAAATACAGATTCTAGAAAGATAATGGAGCAGATAATTAAACAATCTATTTGAAAACATAAACACACACACACATACTGCAGGGAACACTGGTTAGCACAAATCATGTCAGTACAATCTAGCGTGCTTCTGTAAAACAGTACCTATCCTCTGACAAAAAACAGAACATTCATTTTTGATTGCAGTGAGGCTTTTGATACTGTTGTATGTGACTAAAATTCATAAAGAGGAAGCTTAGTGCTTGCTTCTTTTCTATAGGTGGATGATGCTTGAGGGCTGATAAATGAGTCATTAATATTTCTATGCCAGTAGACCATGGCATTGTCTAATGGTCTTCTCTGCAGTGATAACAGACCAAGACAGTAAAGACATTGTCAGCAGGTCCCTTCATTGTGACCAGGTCAGTCATTAGACCCAGTTAACTTTTGCTCCATGTAAAAGGGCAGGCGAAAGACATCATCTTCATTGTGGTGTTGCAATCTCTTCCTCAACCGCCTTCCTTCCACTCCCCACATGAAACCATTCTCATAGAGATCACATTCTAAGCAAATGCCCTTGGAATGGTGAACATCGCCATCACCTCTCTCGCAGGAAGAGGAAGGTTGCGAGCCTTCCTGCTCACGGAAGTTTCCCCAGATGCAGTCAGATTTCTTCTTACTCTCGGCTTGTTACCTCTCAAGGGGCTGGTGGCCCTTGTTGTGTGAGAGTTCTTCAGAGTGTACAGACAGGCAAGCTTTTGTTTCTCCAGAGTCACCCGCAAACAGCCAGGGCTGTACATGAGTGCTCCGGGACAGACATCAGACTGTGGGCTCATGAGCTGTGCGTGTTGCCCCTCCACAAAGCCTTCTTCAGCTGCTCCACACTCGTCACCCCCTCCCTGTCAGTACTTCTCCACAACTTCCTGTGTGTACCAGGAAGTAAAACACATGTGAGTCCGACCCACCACCAGGTCACAACTAACTCAAGAGTTTGTGCACATTTGAACCCTCTGCTTTACCTAGCCACGTGCTGAGTGTTTTGCTACTGTTCACAAAGTTGATTCTTGATGGCCCAAATGGGTAAACTGAGGCATGCTCTTCTGACATTCGCCCAAGGGAAGGTATATACTACTGTAGTTCTGTGTTCACCTCTAATTTCCTCTATGTCAGAAAAGATACAAACTCAAGCCCACAAATTAGCAAACGGAGAAATGCATCTGCTACATCAGCGCTAATGTTTCCGCGCTAATTTGGCTGCTATCTTTGACAGCAGTCCAAGCCACTACCTGACTTGCCAGCAATTACACCTATTGGGTGATCACCTCTTTAAGGTATTTTTCTAGAATAAGTCAATTGGTGTTCGTGGAGTTTGAAATAATAGACTTATGTATAATGGCATGACCTCTCTTGACAGTTAAAAAAAATTAACTTCCAATATATTTGAATGCAAATGTTATCTCTGTAAGTGGATGACCTGAAAAGAAAGTGTTTCCATAGTAACCCCAGGAAACACATAACTACTTATCATAACTTCTGCTGCAAGAGAGCCAGGCACAGACTAGGGATCTGCTTTGATGTCTGCTAGGGGGAGAAAGACAGCTGACAGCATTGTGTGAGCAAATGGATAGGAAAAATCTACTTTATTTGTAGTTAATTTAGAAAATAAACTTTCGTAATGAACTGCTAAAATACACACTTGAAACAACCAGATAATGTGTCAGGGTATTTTTTTAATGTACTTGTCTAGTGGGACAATAGAGGCATCAGACTGAGGACAAATTCTAATACCAGGTCTTCCCACCTTCTTCTTTGCTTCATTTTACCATGGTCTGGGTTCCCCAAGAATCTCTAGGCCTTCCATCACGCCTACATTTCCTTTTTTTCTGCCTCTTTTTTTTTCTAATCTCAGAAAACGTTTTGTGAAAACTGACCTTCAGGAAGTAGGACTCTATCACAGAAAAAGGAACATATTGATTATACTTCACTCTCTACTGACACGGCTGTTTGAGTTGGCGGCTTTTGGATGTGCCATTAGCTGGGAATGAATTTGACATCCACAAACCACTGTACGGCCATTTCCCTCTTTCTTACAAATGTAACATCTAGTTAAATAAAAGCGGTCTACACAGGTTCTCTCTCTCCTTCTCTCTCTCTCTCTCTCTCTCTCTCTCTCTCTCTCTCTCTCTCTCTCTCTCTCTCTCTCTCTCAGTTCATTAGAATAGGGAACAGATGCATACAGTTTTGAGGAGTATTTCTTTGAAGCACCATTTTCAAGTCAGCTAACTGGCAGGCCCTCGCCCATGGGCTCTGGGGTGGACTTAGAGCAGAAGCTCTGGCTACAATTACCCATCTGGCACCCATCTGGTAGCACACATGAACGATAATACCAGATCACAGAGAAACTCCACCAACTGCCAACTTGGTATAGGCAAGCAAAGAAAGGTGCAACCCACCAGCGCTGAGAAGAGTAAAAATGTTGTCTGTGGGGCAGGCATATTTCTGCCACCATGAGATGTTGGAGAAAGTCACACCGGAGCGTATGGGCAGGAGACGCTATACATCCAACCCTACAGCTGCAGCTCACTACAGACTCACACTGAGGCCGCTGGTAGAGTCTGGAGAAGTGGCTTATCTTCACATGCAAGAGACCTGGCCTTTGCTATCCAGGACTCTCTAAGAGAAGGCCAGCATCATGAGAACAGCGATTCAATTCTGGTGTAATGCCGCCTTCCAGGGACCTCGTCACTCGTAGTAATAATAAGGACTTTGAGAGGCTGTAAAATGATTTAGGGACTTATTGGCTACTTATTTTCTGATTTGATTCCCCCTTCCCCGTTCTGCCTGCTTCCTTCCCGGGTGCAGTGTGCTCTGGTTCGTGCAGTGGCTGAGTTCAGAATCTATTACTCTAACGACCAGAGATTCGCCTTCTTCAGGGCACTTGGCAGAGACTCTTCAGAGTGGGGCGACACATCTCCGGCCTGTGGATAATGAGTAGGCTAAGAGTCAAGCTGGATCCCTTCCTTTCATAATCACCTATCACGTGATTAAAACAAACAAAACAAAAACTTCTTCCTGGATTGGCCGTATAGAGACATTGCTAGTAAGAGTAATTCAAGATGAACCGAGGAAGGAAAAGGTGAATCCAGAGAGACACAGCACCTGGGTTATCGTTGCTGTCAAGTAGTTAAGTCGTGCTGGATCACGGGATGCTAAGGACTTGGTTGTGACTTGAGACATAAGAGTGCAATGACTGCATGCAGACTATGGCCTTTGCAAAATGTGTGGAAGAGCTAACCTGACTAGCAGATCTGTCTGCTCCTGGAGGAGCGAAGCGTGTCCACTCTGCTGAAGATGATGCTGGAAACTCACTCTCTTGCCTCCTTCCAACTCATAGGAGATACTCAAGATCTTTGACGATAATTTACACTAATTAGTCTTTCCACTTAAATTAAGAGGGAAACTGAAAAGGTGGCCATAGCTGGTCTGCTCCTCGTTAGAGCCGATTAAGAGTTAGGAGAACAAAAACACACCATGGGATTAAAGATAATCCAAGCCACCCAGGGAGAGAAACAGGAAGCCAGAAAACATCTCACCAAGCTGGACAAAGGAAATTGATAGCCTTTAAGCTCAAAGGCCCGAAGGTCTAAACAACTCTAAGCAGACCTTAGATCCAGCTGAAGCCTGAGCAGCTTGAAGCACCTTGTCACCAAGCCGTCGCCTGATGTATCTTCTTGGGCGTCTTTATATGCTGCCTATGGCGTTGCATTTATTAAGAAATATTTCTGCTCTCTAAATTTAATTCATTAGTTTCCCTCCATGGATAAAAGCAATAGCATTACTGACGAGAGTAAAATAAATGCTCAGGCAATCAGGCTTGGTAAATTCCGGTCTCGCTCGTCTTCACGGAGGCTGCTGTACTCCTGCGTTCAGACGGGGCAGTGAGACCCAGGAGAGACACTGGGGATGAAATGTCCTAGCGCTCCTCCTGGAGTCCTGCTGCTTCTATCATTTTATCCTTTCCCGAAGGGAAGCGGGGGGATTAGGGAGCGTTTAATTGCCTTATAAACTGATTGACAAATCGGTGCTCTGATGCATATGGATGACGCTCTGAGTGAAATGTCTCCGACACCGCTAACCAGTTCATCAGGAGCGTGATTTGCACACCCTCTGCAGGGTTATTACAGAGATGCGGAAGCAATGGGCTGATGATTATCTTTCCTTCTTTCTGGGTTTTTTTTTTTTCCCTCGTTGAATGTTTTCCTCACCTACAGGGAAATGCATTCGAGCAGCGTGAGCACCACTATTAATCAACACTTGTAGCAATAATCAGAGAGTGAAAAATGGTGGCCAGCATCTGCGGGTGCACGGCGGAGCTGTGTCCCCAGCTTTCCTTTGTGATCATGCCTTGGCATCGGAACACAGATAATTTCTACAAAATGAATGCTGGCACCTTCAGAGGTGCGAAGATTTATAAAGGTAGCGTTTATATCTTCATCCAGTAAGAAAGAAAGAGAAATTGTCTCTGGTCATGATGAGTAATACGTTAGAGCCTTTAAAAATACACTCGCCATCTTCGTGTTTTTGTGTTATGTCTCCCAGGCTGTGGGCTGCTCCGCCCAACACATACACACATTGAAACTTGGGCGTCATAAAGGGCAAATGATAGGAGTCCCTGGTTCTCGTTTACCCCAGAACATTCCCCTGGAGGGAGTATGAAAAGCAATCAAGAATTCGAAACCGCGTCATTCCCAGGATCCTTGAGAGGCACCCGATGCTATTGCCAATACAAGGGGAAACGTGGCTACAAGTCGTTGCAGGGCCAAAATGCTGTTGCTGGCTACACACAGAGAATGATGGTCTACGTATAGCAGACAATACTGTGATCGTGATGAAGTTATATAGAAGCAACGCTATTTGAAGATGAAGCTGGCCGTTCACTGCACAAAGCTCCACACTAGCTCCCCACCACCCTGTGATCCCAAGTGTTGACACATTCAAAATCTCACCGAAACTTTGTGGCTGGGAATGGATCTGCTGGCGCCTGCAGAACGCCACTGAGGTGTTAGACCAAATCTTAAAGGATGGCAGGCCAGGAGCCGTGACACCAGCCCCCTTCTCCGAGGATCACTCCTGTCATTAAAATCAATGCAACTTAATTAAAGCAAATTATACATAGATACATCTATAAATAAGATATTAAAGTGTGCTGCTGAATATGATAATTGCTGCGTATTTAGCAATCAGTGTGTGTGTTCTGCTTCTGCCAGGAGGGATTCCTTTCAGCAGAATCAATGGAGCTTTATTAAAAACCATCCAAATTAGAGAGAGAAATGATGAGTGTTCTAATAACAGAAAATCACTGTTTCAACTTCCATTTCTAAGAAAAGGAAGGAAAATAAGTCCAGCCCACTTTTTTCATTCAAGGAAAACATTAGACACATTCTCTTTAAGATGTGGATGTTTTGAATTTATAAATTTTAATTTTTGCATTTTCTTCTCCCAAAGGAAAGTAGAGGGGAAATAATGTTCATAAATAAAACAAGTCAACTCCAGGCCTGGTGTGCGGGATGCCCCAGTCCTGTTAGACTCCCTGTTCCTTCAGAGACAGAAGACAGACTCAAAACAGAAGCTTGAATATGCTGTTTAACTCTTCGAACTACCCAATATTTTTGGTAGATGAAAAATTTTATGAATTAATTCAAAAATAAATATAAAAATAAAAGTTAGTTTGTTCTCGCTATTTCCCACTTCTCTGAACCTCTTAATTCTGTCCCCCCCCCTTTTTTTTTAATGAGAATTGTGTAGCCCAGCTGGCCTTGGTCTCACAATGTAGGTGAAGTTGATCTTGAACTCATGATCCTCTTGTCTCTACCTCTCAAGTGTTATGATTACAGGTATATGCCATAACTCTGGCTCACCTAGCCACTTCCTGTCATAAATGAGAATTAAGCATGTTTTTAAAAATGATACCTTTTTTCCCAGGCTAATTGGAAAACATAAAATAAAAAAGAAAATTATCTCTTTGATTAGTTCAAAACTCAAACAGAAAATGTAAGGTTTAATTTGCCTTTAGTGACCAGAATTATTCTCAAATATACAGAAATAAATGCTAAACTGAGAGCAAAGATAAGGATTTCAGTGTAGAATACGCTAAGAGACGGGAAATGAAACAGATCCAGCCTCACCTGGTGAAGTCTATGAAGGCTTATGTTAGATCACTGTATTTATTGTCTTTCTCTGGAAGGAGAAGAAAGAAAAATGGGATGGCAAAAGAAAGGAGAAGCGGAGTACTTGGAGCCACCATGTTTAGAAGAGCAATTTGGGACTGTTTACTTAAAAGTTAGCCTCTTGTGTGTCTTCCGGCGTCATCTGGAATGGTGGGGAGAGCAAACAAAGCCCCAGCCCTGCAGAGTTCATCTCTGTGAGCAGAGGAAGACAGTAGCAACTCCAGAGGAAATACTGGGCCATGGAACCTGAAGCTAGACTAAGCTAGTTCTGAGGCTAGCGCACAAAACTAGGCAAGGAGCGCTGCTATGGTCAGGGAAGCAAATGACATGAGCAAAACATTCCTGGAGAAAGTAGATCCCCAATATGGAAGAAGCAAGAGAGAAATGCTTGGCAAGCTGGGGGACCACTCAGAGGAAGAACACCAGAGGCAGAACTGAGTGGAAGCTGTGTGGAGCACTCAGGGTAAAAAGAAAGGGAGAAACAAGGAATGGAACAAGAAGAGGCCGCCTGAGCATTCCCACCCACAGTTCTTACCTCTGCTTTTCTAAGTTACATTTACAGGATGGGCTAGTTAAGCTCTGAAAAATAACCTCAAACTCAGTTGACACTATTTATAGCTCTGTTCTGTCTAAGGTCATACTTTGGATAGACAACGTTTTTCAGGGCTTACAATTGTGACTCCTGAGCTCCCCAGTCTACAGCTGGCATACCCAGGTAGTGAAGAATACTTCCATGCATAGCTTTTGGCTCCATGTCTACCATATAGATGCATTGTCCCATAATTAAATATGCTCCTCTCCCTTCTGATGTTACCATGGCAGCACAATGTACTATCCACCTATAAATAAATAAGTCATCTTTTACTTTACAGCATATTCCATCCTTATATAACTGTCCTCAAAGTTGGCTCCAGCTAGCAGAAAGCAAAGTAGATCAAAGTCAGTCCTCAACTCCATATTTGGGTATCCTATACTGGCCCAAAGGAGATGTCTTGGCATACTTCAGAACTATGTTAGATGTTTGTAAGTTTGTTCTTGGATACACAAAGCTGCGTGACTAGTATTGCTTATTGTGATGTATGGGTTATTCTGGTCAAACTACACATAGGGATAGAACCATTATTGGGATATTTATGTGTAGCATAACAAGAGATGTTTGCCTCTAAAATATCAGAATATTACTGCAATGATGAAGGGGAACGTGCCAGATGATGGGGAACTCACAAGTTGAAGTAATCCCACACTAGCTCCAAATAGGGTATTATTGGGGTTTATTTATTTATTTATTTAAGGGGGACTCAAAGATCATAACAGGGAACAGGAGCAGAATCCAGCATCCAGGTGTGAGAGTGGGGAGCATGAGAGAGCCCCCACAGGTGGACCTGCATCTTTTTGGTACCCAAGGCCATGCCCAACCTGGTCCAGCCTCTCAAAGGCCATTGGCTAACGGGGGGTTCCTATCACAATTAGTCACTTTAAATCATATGGGTTAAGTGGAACTGGGTAATTGAGGACAGCATCAAGGAAGAAGATTTTTTTTTCAGGGCCTTGGCCATTTCCTTTATGGCTCTAAAGTCTTTGCTATTCTGATGTGACTCTTTAGGCAATACCCAAGCTCTCCTATTTTTAATAGTGTCTAGTTTCAATGACTCCTATAAATATTTAGAAGTACTTGCAAGTGTTGGGTCTTGTTGGGGTATGAGTGGGTCTTCACAAAAGCACGTCTCCTGCTGCTTTGTCCTCTCTGGTTATAAACTTGCCACCAGTGCTGTATTTTATCACCCATAGGCTGGGATGGAGAAATAGTTAGCAAGAGTCCAATACAGACGTAGCAACAAGTCGAATAAACCCAGGAATGGGTATCAAGCCCTTCGGTAGCTCACGCTCTTTGTGTGGATTTTTCTCAGTTTGATTTCCATAAATTACCTGGCCAATGAGTTCTTTAAGATGTAGACTGGACAGGGATTTGAACTCTTGCCAAGTAGGAATGTGAAGGGAAGGCAAGGGGTTACCAGTCATTAGTTGAACTGTGTACCAGTGAAAGCATGGCATGCTAACTGGAATGTTGAGTTTCTCAAAACTGATTTCTTTGCCTTTCGAAGGACGTGTCCGTCTGTTCCCAAGAATGGAGTGAGGGAGCTTGTGTTCTTTCCATCACTGCCTTCTCTGGCTCCTCCTCACTGGAGTTTCAGTGCCCTCTGAGTTATGGTGTGTTTCATCCCTGTTCCCAAGTAAGGATGACTCAACTCACTCTTTGTTTGGATGGGTTGCTCCCAGTGGAAGGCTCTCAAATTGAGAATGATGTTTCCCCTATGAACATTATAAGTTTAAGTCATTGGTCTTCATCTGGCCAGTAATTCACTTGTGGGCTGCTGGTACAATTTATGCAGTTTTGCTGCCTGCAAAGTAAGAATAAACTTCCCATGGTCCCGTGGGAAAGATGCTCTGAGAGATGCATCTTTGGTCTATATAGAGCCAATTGATAGTCAGGTGATGTAGCTTACTCTATTTTCTTCTAAGTAACTTGGATTAAAATGGTGATATTTTCCATACTGAAGTCCAATTACAATGATTGAAGATTTTTTAGTAATTGGGCCCTTTGGATTTTAATTTCTCTCGGGTCAGTGCCCATAAGCAAAGTCTTCAGTAAGATGGACGTCGGGGCGTCAAGCTGAAGTAAATCTGATTTATAGGTGGACATGGCATTGCATCTGTCACAAATACGTTATGAATGAGCATGATACATTTTCTAACATATAAATCAACTTCCCCTGGGAAATTATCCCTCATCCTAATGGATCACGCCATAAAAAGTTCTTTGCAATATCCATCCTAAATTTTTGCTTTTCTTAATTTCATTATATTACTGAGATCCCTGCATGTTCTTTGGCCAACGTCTGAAGGTGTTAGTGGCACTAGGCTGAGAATTGTAAATTGCTTCAAAATTCTCCAGTTGAGCCCACCAAACCAGAGCAAAGTGGTGCTATAGTCCATAGAGATTACTTGCTACTCAGTATCCACGCTGCTATAGTCCATGGAGACGACTTGCTACTCAGTATCCACGCTATTCTGGTGCACAAGGAATAGACCTGATCTAAATGGCACGCAGGCACGTCAGTTGTCAAGCTGGAGTCTCACTCCTTTGCTTACAGGTAACAGTTTCAAGTGCTGGATTCTTTCCCTCTTTCTCTGCCTTGTCTGCCTGACGTTTGCTCCATCATGCTTCCTCCCCTTTGTAGGCTCTATCCTCATTTCTCTAGAAGAATACATCTGAACAGGCATGTCCTTGAACACAGATGCTAAGACACTTTCTGACTCGGAAACACAATGGCAGGCTGTCTACCCTTCTGCATGGCTAAATCTGGAATTTACCCTTATGTCAAAAACCCACTGGTGAGTTTTTCACATTCGATACGCAATTCGATTGCTATTCAGGTGCAGGAACATAGGCATGCAGCTGATGTCTTTGGGTGGAGGTGGACGCACTCCCATGGGTTCAGAACGGCCTGCTGTCATCCTCTCCCTGAGCATGAGGACCGCACACACACTCACTGTATTTACCTGGAAACCTAAAGAGTTCCATAATGCTGTCACGCAGTGCCTACTTTGCATTAATTCTCTTAAATGCATAAATCATATTAAGCATGGTCTCCTGACTTCATCTGTGGAGCGAATATTCCCACTTGAGTTGGAGCATTGTGCCCAGATGCCATCAACCTCTCAAGGTAGATTAACTGAATTAATTCAAGTCTGTTTTCTGAGGGCGGCCGAGCATTATGTGTTTCTCTGCTTGCCTAGGTCTCATCCTATCTCTAAGATTACTTTTTTCAGTATCCACTTTAGTCTTTATTTATTGAGCACGTAATGTGTGCCAGAAAAGAAGCGTTGCAAGTAGATGGCCAGGCATCGAAGCCTGGGAGCGGTGGTGCACACGTGTAATCCCCTCACTTGGAAAGGAGAAGCAGGGCCGCCACACATATGAAACTAGTGTAGTCTACACAATGAGTTCCGGGCGAGCCAAAGCGACAGAGGGAGATGCTGTCTCAAACCTCCACCTCCAAAAGAAGCGCTACAATATAAATAAGATAGGATTGTTCATTCTACTTGTGATCCACTAAAGAAGCATGGCCAAGAAACCTTACTAAACCCCTGAGTAGTTCCTACTCACATGCTAGCCTGGGGACAGTATCACTGGATGTCGTGGGACAGAACTCTTCCTGAGGTGATACAGCACACACATCTACTCACCCCAGATAGGAAGCAAACAACAGACCAAAGTGCAGATACCTACAAAGTCCAACTGGGAGAACCAGTGAGTTTTATATACAGAAACGTGGGTGAGGGGTTACTTGCAGGAGCAGAAATGACTCAAAGACAGCTGCAGCACCAAGGTCCACCCCAACATGGGCTGGGGGATAGGAGCTGGAGTAGGAGCTGGGGCTGGGGGCTAGAGGCTGGGGCTAGTATCTGGAGGCTGGAGCTGGGGTTGGGGCTGGAGCTAGTGTTTGGGCTAGGGACTTGAGCTGGGACTGGGGGATGGGCTATGTCTGGAGCTGGGGTTGAGCCTGGGGGCTGAGGTTGGGCTAGCTGTAAACATACTACACAGTATGCAGGAAGCTCAACATGTTGGAGAATGTTCTTCCCAGGTGACTCTGGTCTAAACCTCTTCCAGGCAGCAGGTCTATCTCAGAGTCTGCTTTGCAGCTCAGCTTCCTTCCGCCTGAGAAGAACTTTCAGCTTTTAGTTTCCTCTGGCAGGGAAGGGCCTAGTGAATCTGGTCAGTTTCAGGGACTAACTGAATCTAATTTGATATGTTTGCCTTCCTGCTTAAGGAGCTTCCTACAGGGTGGAATGTTTCACTCTTCCAGGATACTGTTACACAACACTGAAGAATCTTCTAGTAGATCTATGTCTTAGCTGGAGCTCATCAAAGGTTTATGGAAAAAAATCTAAGGGGCAGGGAAGAAATTGTCTTGAGCATTTTTCTTGCCAGGGGAAAGGCCAGGTTGAATGACACTGTAGCAACAGAAAAGCTGACTGAACACACAAGTAGACTATGTATGATATGTACCGTGTGGTCTACATGAACACACGAGTAGACTGTATGACATGTACCGTGTGATCTACATGAGCACACGAGTAGACTGTGTATGATATGTACCGTGTGGTCTACATGAACACACAAGTAGACTGTATGACATGTACCATGTGATCTACATGAGCACACGAGTAGACTGTGTATGATATGTACTGTGTGGTCTACATGAGCACACGAGTAGACTATGTATGATATGTACCGTGTGGTCTACATGAACACACAAGTAGACTATTCATGATATGTACTGTGTGGTCTACATGCATCATACAGTTAAAACCCACGACAGCCATCTGAATAGGTCCTATAATTAATCACTTTGCAGATGAGAAAAATGAAGCTTCAAAGTTAACATGAGTCTTAATTACATGGGCGGTAAGTGGTTGAGGCAGGTTCATGCCTACTCTCCTAACCACCATCCACTCAGGCCAAGACCATCCTCCCACAGTTCCGTGAGATACTTTCATGCATTTCTCAGTTAGAATTAATTGGGGTGGGGCACACCTTGAGAATGAGGATACTGTACAGCACTCTCTTCCTGCCCTGCCCTGCTAAGCCCTCCTCTCTTCTAAGAACAAGCTACTCTTATGTTGAACTCTGAATGCCTACCTCTCTCTTGATAGAGGTAAATATACCCATCAAGTCTGATGATACAGAGAATATTCTTTTATCACTGCAAAATTGTTGGTGATTGAGGTATCAGATTAGATAGTATTTGTTCTCTATTTACATAGCAAAGAGACTAAGAGACTGTGGTCTTTTTAAAACAGGACAGATACTTTGAAAATCAGTATTGATCCCACAGAGAACGTAGTTGTGTGAACAACCCTGTCAAACCTATGGTCAGACGCCATGAGTATCAACACTCAAAAGACAGTCCTGAGCTATGGCCTCTCCTCAGTGCCTGCCAGACTCCTCAGAGACTGGCAGCTTACACCACACATGATCCATCTTATCTGTTTATCAGGAGCTGTAAAGACACACAAACACCATTTTTATATCATTTCTACACATTTTAAGGAGCTGGTCCTCAAACTTTACTAAGATCGCTAACAGAGTTCCCCCATCCAAAGCATTTCCCACTCCCCAGGCTACTGTGCAGGGCAAGAACTTCCTGCCCAAGTGACACCTTCACCCTCCGCCAGGTAGACCACACAAAGCCATCAAGTACGAGTGGATTTGACGCAGGTGAAGTTCTTCAAAGCCATCCTAGGCAAAGAATAATGAGGCTTTGATGTTTCCTTTCAACTGCACCCAAGGTGACTCCAGAAGAGAGCAGAAAATGACATGCAGCGGCTGTCCCCTTACTTCTAACTCCTTCATTACAGTCTCTGTGTTCAGGTGGAGGAAAGTCCTGGGTTTCCTGGAGATTTCACTAACGGTGACCTGTGTGTTACAGCTGCCATTTCCACGCCTGTCCCACCTGCCGCCACACCCTATGCTCCACAATACCCCACCCACCCTTGCGGGGCTGCTCCACTAGTGGGCAGTATTCATCTCTTGGCACACGGGAGAAACCTGAACTGACATTAGTGGTTATTGTTCTTATCTGTTTGCATAATTGCTTACGCTGAGCCAATTTCTTGATTTTTGTAACAGCAGAATTTTAAAAATACTGTGAGTTCTCAGGTCTGAGGTTCTGATTTGCAGCTGGCCCCTCACTTCCTCTTGCGTCTGAGGTCCCAATTTGCAGCTGGCCCCTCACTTCCTCTTGCGGAAAGCTTCAAATGTTGTGAGATGAGCATGTTTCACAGGATGGAGCTTCTGTCTGCACCTGTTCATCCTTTGTTTGCCATGTTAAAGAGTATTTTGTTTTACCATTTTTTGTAGCTAAATTGTCTAAAGGACATATATGTGTGTGTGTGTGTGTGTGTGTGTCCTTTTGGAATAAACTCATTGGGGTTCATGCTAATCAGATCAGAACACGGAGATTTGATTGTCACAATCACAGCCAACACAGTGAGCCTTCAGGACAGTCTGAGGGACCGAAAACAGTGACAAAGCAACGCAAGCTGGGACTGCAGTGATATCTCCAACCGTCCTCCCTCCACCCACTGTCATTATTTTGATTAAAAGGTGTCTAGAAGCCACTGTGGTTTTGCAAGATGCAAAAATTATTGCAGAAACTTCCTCTATTAATGGAGATTATTAGAGGATGGAAATGGCGCTTGAGCAGCAAGAATGGCATTAATTATGCGAAAAGCAGTCGTGTCTGGCAGTTGGCAAGCATGCACCACTCTTCAGCGGTCTTCCGTGGGTCTCTGTGTAGCCAGCATTAGCAATCTAAAAGCTTTTTATTTTGGCAAAGTTTTCATAGCACTTGGACTTCCAGCATCTAGATAAAAGATAATTTGGAAGGAAATTATGTTGGTGAAATTGAAGAATTCAGTAATGAGTTCTGTGTAGATGAATCGATGCCCAATTAAATGATTATATCAAATCTAACTTTAAATGTTGACTTAAAATAATCACATTTTAAAGACTTTGAAACCGAGATGATGTCTGCAACCAATCAGAAGAACAAAGTCCATATTTCCTAGCCTGGTACAAGAATGGTTTTCTGATGGACTGAAGAATTTGATTAAGGGAGAGAAATTTAGGGCCAGAATTACCTGTGCACTCAGAGCTGGGTTAGACTGCTGTAGCAGGGCCCATAATTCCAATTCTCTTCTGCACCTTCTGCCTTTTTCTCTGGAGGTTTTTGTTTTTCCTTTCCTGGCCTCCACCTCTCTCTCTGGGCTTTCTTCTCTGTGTACCAGTGTTTAATGATCTAACAACCAGTTTTTGTGGGTTCTGTTTTCTTTAGCCACTAATGTTCCGTTGGTTTTTGTGCCTTCATATGTGTATGGCCAACGGTGACCACTGCTGGTTCTCTGTTCATTCACCCACCCAGCTCTTAATGAGCCTCTGAATGTTTATGGCATGGAGCTGATCTAGGGAAAAGCTACCAACACTAAAGAAATGGCAGGAGGTTCATACCCAGCATCCAGGAAATGTAATGGGATAAAATTATTGAGCACGCAAGATAGAGTAGCAAAGAGGATGGAAATGTTATGTACTGGTTAGTATTTTTTTTAACAACAGAGTTGTGTGTGTGTGTGTTTTGCTTTGTTTAGTTTTGTTTTTCTGTGTAGATTTTAACATAAGAACATCTATTTTCTGAATGCCTTATGGCTAATTCTTCCTTCCACTTCATCCTATCTTCATTCATTTTCTAGTGCTTGAACTCACTGGGTAGAGGTCAATCACAAAATAACTTGATTACTATAAATTTAGTGGAAAATGCCTGTCGGAGTCCAGCATTAGAGGTCAGATGGATCCGACTTTAGTGATTAGATAGATTCTTTCTGAGGCAGCCACTCGGAGCCATGGTACCATGCCCAGTGTATTCGGGAATTCATCCATTGGAAAAACCTGCCCTACGGTATAAATTATTTGGATCTTATAGGAATCTTTGTCACTTATATCAATGACATAATTAAGGTTCCTGGTAGTTTTAATTAGTCCTCCAGAGCCAAGTTGATTTCTGGGTAAGAATATTTGCAGTTTGTTGCTGGTTACTTTTAAATGGATATTAAAAAATGAGACTGTTTAAACAAAACATGACATGGAACAGGGCTCACGACAGTAAAGCTCTCTTCAAAACATGCTGTTATAACTGGAGGGGTGGCTCAGTGGGGAAAGAGCTTGCCACACGAGCGAAGGACCTGAATTCAAATCCCCAGAACACAATGGAAGCCGGTGCAGTAGCCATGTTTGTACTGCTGGTAGCGCTCCAGTGGGAGTGTGAGAGGCAGAAGTGGGATTCGTGCAAGCTTGCAGGGCAGCCAGCATGGTACATGCAACAAAGAAGAACAGAAAGGCACTGTCTGAAAACAAGCTGGGGGGCAAGAACTGAATCAGGTTGTCCTCTGATCTTCACACATATACTATGACACACACACACACACACACACACACACTCGTATGTGCATACACAAAACCACATACATCGTGTGCACATCACATCCAATGATAAAGGAAAAACATATTGTTAATATCTTTTCTACTACTTAACTAACGAGTTGTTAAAGAATCTCTTCATCCACTCTGTTAACTTCCTCTGAGGTCATGCTTGGCATTTCTCTTTGGTTAACTCAGTAAGTAACAGCTCTTTAAAAAGTGGTATTGTGGGCCCCGAAAATACAATGGTACAAAAATGAGCCTCCCTTCCAGCGTATGTGAAGCTTCCAGGATGAGGCTTTGAATAAATAGACCGGTAATCACCTATAATAATCTAAAGATTTCTTTAAAATATAGGCTATTTTATAAAACATAGCATCTTATTAGAAATTGCTGTATTAAACAAAAAAACCAAACATGTGCATATACTATCACCTGCAGCTATGTAAAAGGAGTGTGACTAGGCCACTGTTGGCGGCTGTGGCTTTGAAGATCGTGATAAATCAGGTGCCTGTAGAAAGCCACAACTCACAGCCCCTTCCCATTGCTGCCTGCAAAGGATCACCGAGAAGGATCAAGTCTCTGCTCTTACTCCTTTATTTGGGAAAAGGAAATTATTTTTTTTAATATGCTACTCCCTGCGTAAAATATGAGTGGAAAAATGCTGGCTTTGGAAGCAGACACACGTCAGTTCAAAGCCTGGCTCTGCCACTGTCTTAGCCGAGGCGAGTCACGTAAGTCAGTGTTCACTCTCAGCTCTGCATGTATGAAAAGGCAGAGGAGGAAATGCCAACACTGTAACTCACCGCGGAGACTGTAGATGTCCCAAAGGCCCTTCCTGAAGGGGGAAGTGACTAGATCTTGTCCCTGGACAAAACAGAAAACATCGACATTAAGAAGAAGGAGCTGAAATTTTCATGCTTACGTGCTTTGTCTTCACCAACAAAACATATATGAACTATGCCAGAAGGTTTGATGATGGCACGCTTCATCAACTGAAGGGAGTAGTGGAGACTCAGGATAAATGTGGATGACTGATGTCACTTCATATTTGGACATATTTCGAGGGTCAACTTCACTTCTTTTTGGATGAGTGAGAGGCCCATCACAGAATGCTGGAAAAGTAAGCAGTGAGAACCAGGACACAATTAGAAACAAAGTTAGGAAATACATGCTGCACAGTAGTATGTGCCCAGGCTGATCCAACTCCACAAACCCCTACTGTGCCCCTGGAGGATACAGTACAGGTGGATACCAGGTTTCTTTGGAAATGCTTTTCTTCTTACCCCTCCCCCCATCTTCTCATCAGACGTTTGTCTTCTCTAGTATGTCTTGATGTCTCAGCCAAGTGTTTCAATATCTCTATTTGTAAGCAGACAGATGGGGGAAAGGAAATGAGAAATAACGCATGACTCTTTAATTAAAGACACAGAGCCAGAATTGGCTCTTAAAGCTTTTGTCAAGGTACACGTATATGGGTGCACACGCACATTCTCACACAAACAGACACACATACACTCACACATACACAGGCATGCCCACATGCATCAGAGAGATGAAGTCAAATTTGTAAAATTGTATCCACAATCGTCGTTTCTATGGTAACTGTATCTTGTGCCCAGACACAAACAGAGCTGGCAGGAGATGTCTGGTTTTATTTTCTGCAAAGACAATCCTAACAGAGATAGTTCAGGTTATTAAGGTGCCATGACCCAGGGAACATACAGCTAGTATGTGGTTAGTGCTAGTGTAAGGTTTCATGCTTAAATCCCAATGAATAGTTCATGGCTTCCTAATACAGAACAGATTCCAGCTTATGTGGCTATCTTGTCACTCAGCTATAAAATCATAATTACCTATATACAATTACTGTGTTAATGAGGTGTGCATGGGCAAGGTATATGTGGAAACTGCATGCAACAGAACTTTTACTAATTTATACAGGCTAGAGGAGGCTTCAAGAATTTCTGTTTTAACTTGTGATGGTTGCAAGGAAAGAAAATGTGGGCATGGAATGGTTAAAAGGCTTACTCCAGCGTTATTTTTAAAATAGATTATTTGCTGTATTTTCTAACTAGCAGATGTTCTGTGCTAGTCTATAAGCTGAGTACCCGGTTATTTGACAAAATTACTGAAATCAAATTAGAGAAAACAAACACTTCAGAAATAATGGTTTGAACGAGTGTGTGTTCCTCTCTGGAGTGTGTAGCCTAGGCATAATACACTTCCCATTGCCAAGGAGAAACTACTAAACTCCCTATTTTGGTTACTTGGTTTTGTTCCGGGTGTTGCACTTCAGGTCTCCTCGGAATGTGTTACATTTTAGCAAAGTGGCATTAAGCTAGAAGGTGTTCAAAGTCAAGTTTGTAACTTTTCCCAAGTTTTCACATGACGATTCCTGTAAACACCTTACAACTAGCCGTAACTATGCAAGAGTCATGGAATTTAAAGAAGTGTGCAGCACGGCTCACTGTTTGCCATGACAGCAGCTCGAAAGGCACGTTCCCTTAAATAACATCGGAATTTCCGAAGTTCGCATCTTCATCGTAGGACGTGTCTGGCAGTGGGAAACTCATTTTTTGTAATGGATCTAAGTAAGACATCTTTGTAAATGAGGATGTTATATATAGGTGACTAAGCTACATTACTTTACTTGGCCTTTCCATCACTGCAGCTTTTTAAATTCTTTTGAGAAAATTGGCTTATGAGGCATCAATTACAATGCTGACAAAAATGTGTCCTAACCTACAGAGGCTGGGATGCATTTTAATCTTCAAATAATTTCCACTTCTTATCATCAGACATTTGCAGAAAATCCTATGTGGTTATTTCTTTGTTTTTAATAAATTACTTAAAATGTTAGTGGGGGTGTTCTGTTTCCTCTTACACTAATCTGCAAATGGGGAGACAGGAAGATCCAATGGCCTCTTTAGGATATTGCTTCATGAAATTGCTGATTCTGGTAATGCTGAGCCAGAAATACATATGAACTGGAGGAACCAGGCAGAATGTAAGCAGCAAGCGCCTCGCATTGCAGAGCAGAGACTAATAGCTTTTTTAAACAAGGCTCTTAATGCTCCATCCAGCAGCAGACATTGAGTGTATGAAACTGGGCGAACTCCAGCGGACTAAAAGCCTCCTGATTCTGTCTTCCTCCCAAGCCCTGTCTTGGGCTTGTCCTAGGCGCTGCTAATCCCGCTAGAGAGCTACCACACGTGGCTCTCCATGTTTTGAGAAAGCTGTCAGAAGCCTCACTTCCTGGGCAGAGTCAGTCAAAGAAAGATTCATTCACCAGCATCCAGGCGTGAGCTCTAACTTTGCACTGTTGTGTTTGAGTTTCTGTTATGGCTTAAATCAGGTTTTTATCAGGTTTATATTTAGCTCATTATATTAAAAACAAAACACCACTACATGATCTCAAGTAAGATAAAGTGCTTAAAAAATTAATTGGATCAAAGCCACTGACCTGCTTTGTGTGTGTGTGTGTGTGTGTGTGTGTGTGTGTGTGTGTGTGTGTGATGAGGGAAGATTCCTTATAAGGAGTTCTTCAAGCAGGACTACTTCTGAGTTTCTGTAAGCAAAGAGCAAACCGAGAAATGAGTTTATAAATGCCCGTGCCTGCTTTCTGTCCCCTCACTCCCTTCCTCAAGTGGACTCACTTCCTGAGGACTTAGGAATGACTTAACTTGGCGTCTCTTTGGCAATCCTCTCGCTGCCATTTCCTACTCCCCACTTACAGCTGTTTCCAAGAATATTTGTGCCCAGCACACTAATCCATGTCACTACCCTTTCTAATCATGATAATAAAAACTGATCAAATTACAGGAGTAGATTAGACAAGTTATGATTTATCTATATAATGCAATATTATATAGCCATTAAAATTCAGATTTCTGAGATATACTCAATAGCACATAAAAAGGTCAATAAAAAAGACAGGAAAAAATTCTACATAGCAATAAGTTTATGTATATATTTAGAAACACCAACAGAGGCCATCTTTTGGTGATTTTCCTGTAATAATAAATTAGGGAGAAAAAAGTTAAATCTATCATTTTAAGTAATGAAATACAAATTTATTCTCATCATTCCCATTAACCAACCACATGTTAGAGTGGACTCCTCAGTAGTCAGGGTGTTACTCTGCCTGGGAAATGGTAATGAATGCATTTGTACTTGAGAGTATTAATCCTATTTTGTGGGGATGCCAGGATAAGACACCACAACCAGAAGTTGGTGGTTTGTCTGGAAACTCCAGGAATTATCAACGAGTCTGGATTCTGTCCCCTGTAAACCCACCCTCCGCTCTCAACAGAGCCCGTGACCATCTCATTGCCAAGGCCAACATGGATCTTCTTAGACACTCTACTGGCCGCTGTCTAAGTGCAAGAACAATGTCCACTCTAGTTAAGCAGGAATAAATTTTGCATCATAGTAACAATCTTACAAGCACCATGCAGAACATTAAAGAACAAGTCCCTGTGTGTTCTTTTAGGGGTGACTTCCTAAGCCCCAAGCCAGTGCAGAGCACCCAGAGAGAGCTGCTGCTTCCATAAGAATCTTTAGGTTCTAGAGAGTCACCTGTGTCTGGAGCCACCACGATTAGGAATCTGCTCCCACCAGGCCCACTTCTGTTTTTGCCAACTCCAAAGCCAGATATTAAAAAGTATCTGCTGAAAGAGCCTGAGGAAAATCAAGCATACCTTCAGGCATTCTTGCCAGAATACGCAGAGAGGTGCGACCACTGTTTTTATTGCATTCTTCAGATGCTATGGCCTAAGATAAATCCCTGGCTGCAAGTAAATTCTAAGAAAGGTTGTGTGTGTGTGTGTGTGTGTGTGTGTGTGTGTGTGTGCGTGTGTGCGTGTGCGTGTGTGTGTGTGTGTGTGTGGTGTTATTTTTGCTTTTTTATCTTTCTGGGCTCTTCGTTAACGGTAGCACTCCGTGAGAAAGGAGGATTGATCACCACCAGACCATGGATAGCCCATTCCCTGTCTCACTGAAGCGGCTAACAGCGTTGGTCCTTGGCCTTATTTTGGAATTTTATTTCGTTTGAGACAGTCTCATACTGTAGCCCAAATTAATGTGACATTCATTATATAGTCCAGATTGGCCTCAAATTTGGGGCAATCCTTCTGCCTCTGCTTCCAGAGCGTTTTCTGGCTACTCTTGACACTGCTGGCTTCGCCTTTCTTCAGAGAGTTCTTTTCCCTTGGTTGGTGTCAGAGAAATATGTATCAGTGTTGGCGGGTGGGTTTGGCCTGGTGTATGTGTGTATGTGTGTGTGTGCACATGCAGTTGTCTCTCTGTGTGCAGAGGCCAAAGACCAGCAATTAGTTGTCTTCCTCAATAGTTCTCCATTCTATTTTTAAAACAGAGTCTCTTACTGAACCTGGTGCTCAGCAGTGGACTAGACTGGGTGTCTAACAAGATCCAGGAATCCTCCTGTTTCTCTGTTCTTTGTGCCTGGATTATAGGCACACACTGCTTGCTGGGCTATTTATATAAATGATTCCAGTTCTCGTAGGTGCAATGCAAGTATTTTTCCAATGGAGTTGTCCTCCCTCCCCCTTTATCTTTTGGTTCTATAATAGCACTCTCTACTGATTCCCTTCCGGAACAGCTACTTCTTAGATCCTTCTGGTTCAGCTTCATTTGCTCGCCTCCTAATGAAGGTTTCCAAGAATGTTATTGACAGTCTTTTCTTACTGCACATCCTGCTCTGTTCTGTGGCATGGGTATTCTTTCCTAAGACGCCAAACCTGAGATACTAGGGACTTCTCATTTCTTCATCTTTAGTGCAGGCATCTCTTCTAAGTTGCAACTATCAATTAGGCCTTTCCCTTAAATGTCTCAAGTGTCTCAGTTCCCTACTCCCTAGAACTTCCCGGTTATTCTTTTATCATATTAAATGAAAGTTACCAAACCGTCATATGCTAAAGCTAAAGACTTGGGCATTATTCTGGACAGATCCTTCCCTTTGATCTATCCACCTTCTTAACATCGTTATGTCCCTTACTGAATCTGTTGGAAAGTCCCCTAGTTTAGACCCTGCTCACCTGTGGTTCAGATGGCCACCGTGAACCTCCTCACTATAATGTGAGGAGTCGTGGGAACCGTCGAGCTTCCTGGGGATAACACGGGAGAATATCATGGCAACCTAAGTGGTCACATCTTAGAAATAACACCAGAAGCACAGCCCAGTGAAGGGCATAATCAGTAAGCTGGACTCTGTTAAAATTAAACATCTCTGATCCTGCTAGTGAGGCCATGGAAAGATAAGCCACTGACAGTGGAGGATGCTTGCCAGAGACACATCTGATAAATGACTTCCATCCAAGATCTGCAAGCAAATGACCAAAACTAGCGATACAGAATGAACAACTTATAATGACCCAGAGATGTCAACTGACGTCACCCAAAAAATACACAAGTGGCGACCGAGTATGTAACATCATAAGTCATCGGAATTGTGCAAATTAAAATGAGATACCAGGCATAACTGTCAGAATGGCCAAAGCCTGGAACACAGCACCACCGTACACTACAGCAGAAGTATGGGACAGGAGCTCTACTTTGGGGAGCTGAAGGGAGACCGTGATAGCACAGCCATGTCAGAAGGCAGTTTGGAACTTTCTTGCAAAACTAAACATAGTCTTAACCATGTGATCCAGCAATTGTCCTCCTCAGTATTTACCAAAAGGTGTTGAAACCTACGTCCATACAAAAACCCACGCACAAATATTTACAGAAGCTTTGTTCGTAATTGGCAAAACTTGGAAGCAACCAAGAAGCCTTTCCATAGATGAAGGGATAAACAGTGGTACACCCTGAAAGAAGGAGATTATTCAGTGCTAAAAGAAAATGTGCTATCAAGTCACAACAACAACAAGGGGAGCTGGGGGGGACTTGGAAAAAAAACTTAAAATGCAGATTACCAAGTAAAATAAATCAATCTGAAAAGGCCACACTATGTATGATTCCAACTTTTGACATTCTGCAAGTTAAAACCATGAAGGCAAAAATTTACATATTCCCAATGACATATGATTTCAATTTACATATTCCCAATGACATATGATTTCAATTTACATATTCCCAATGACATGATTTCACATACTTGTTGTCAGGAGAGATAGATGAGCAGGCAGAGAACACAGAGGATCTAGGGCCACTGAAACTATTCTGTGTGACTGTGATTGCAGGTACATGTCATTTGACTATCCAGACCCACACTGTGTACACCTAACATACACCATGCAGTTAGGGTGGCCATAATAGTCCCCGCTGCGGATGGGGGTGCTGATAATGGGAGAAGTTAATCGTGTGTATGAGCAGAGGTTTAGGGAAAATCTTCGAATCATCCTATTTGATATAAACCCAAAGCCTTGCTGGGGAGAGGGGCTGGGAAGGTAGCTCAGCGGGTAGCTGCTACCCAGGTGGAAAGACTGGAGTTTGGATCCTCAGCCTCTAGGAACATGTCAAGCAGGGAGAGCAGCCCACACCTAACCTCAGCACTCTGTAGGCTGACACGGGGATTCCCAAAGCAAGCCGCCTAGCTAGACTAACTGAATTGGTTCGCTCTGTGATCAGGCGAGAGACCTGTGTCAATTATAAGGTGGAGAACAGTCAAGGAAGACACCCACTGTCAACCTCTGTTGCCAATGCATACATCTACATGTGCATCTGTACACGCCTGTGCATCCACCTGCATATACACAAGTACCTGGACTCACATGTGCACACATGTGCACCCACTTGCATATACACATTCACATGTACTCACCTGTACACACATGTGCACCCACATGCATATACACATGCACATGTACTCACCTGTACACACATGTGTACCCACATGCATATGCACATTCACATGTACTCACCTGTACACACATGTGCACCCACATGCATATCCACAAGTACCTGTACTCATATGTACACACATGTGTACCCACCTGCATATGCATACACCACACACACAGCATCACAGAAGCCAGGGAGGCAACTTAGTAAGCAAAGTGCTTGCAAGAGAGTTCAAATTAACTCCCAGAACCCTTGTAAGAAGCCAGGTATGGCACACACTCCCCCGGAAACAATGAGGCAGAGGCCGAGGAAGCTCTGATGATCACTTGCCAGCTAGCCTGGAGTTTACTTGGCAAGATCCAGACCTTTAAGAGACCCCATTTTTAAAGGGGGCAGGGTGTTACGCACACAGCACAAACCCCTGCAGTGCAGCCCCAGCAGCAGGGGGAGCAGACCCAGTTCTGTGGGTGGTAAGAAGCACACTTTTACTTTTCATGCTCTCTTTCTGCCTTATCCAAATCATGCCTGCCCTAAAACCAGTGCTGCTGCATGCCTATTCTCTCTATTTAGGGTGCCTCCTGTTGCTCTTGTTCATTCTTCTCCCCCAGAAAAGCTCCTCGTTCGTATTCAGCTGTGGAGGAGGCATCACCACTCATCCGAGGCTGTCTTCGGTTCTCCCAGGTGCTGCCTCCTTCCCCAGACTTCCACTCGAGCATGATGTCATCAAGGCATAATTGTTTGCAGGTCCTGCCTCCTCGAGAACAAGGGCTGCGTTTCTTCAGCACTTGGAACACACAGCCTCCTGTATATTAGGATACAGAGGTGCTGGGTGATTGCTTACTGCGTGACTGTTTCTGCACGGACTGTTTCCGCACGGTGCTGCAGTGTTAGTACAGAGGCGCTCAGAGAGATACCCAATCGGTGAGGAACAGAAAGAACAACCTTTGATGTGCAAACACCCTGCCTGTCTTTTGAAATCAGGCCCAAGGTCTGCCTCTTTCATGAGGCTTTTCATAATACCTTCAGTTTCCATCTGGGCTCCAAATGGTAGCATCCTGGACGGGATGTACGATTCTCCATTGCACATTTTCACTGCATCCCAACGAGACGGAAAGCTCCTTGAGGATAGGGGCTGTGCTACATCTTCTGGAGTCTAGAATGCTTGTGAGATAGCTCCCCAGAACAACAACAGGCAAGGGGTAGCACCCCAAGTCACCACAGTATGGACTGCTACCCTCATGAGGCCAGCCCAACTCTGGATGACTGTGCTAACTAGCAAATTGCAGCTTTATTTGTGAATGTCTTGAGCCATGTGAGGATTCATAAGCATGGTGTTATCCCAACATCCACCATTAATATTCATCAATACTATGTTAACATGAATTCTTCCTAAGAAAACCTAAAAACTAAACATGCCGGTTCTCGGTGGTAGTGTAGTCCTATAATCCAAGCACTCGGGAGATTCATGAGTTCAAAGACATCCTGGGCTGCAGAGTGAGACCCTACCTCAAAGAGTACAGCAAATCCTGTAGCCAGGAGTGGCTGGGTATCATAGTCCTACCCTTCACTTCTTTTTCTCTGCTATTTTCACCTCTGTACCCTGTCTGCCGCCATCCCTGTCCCTGATCTGTCAGGAAGCTCAGTGATGCTGAACATTCAGTCTCATTTTCTCAGGACTTTAGAGGGTTATCTAAGAAAGATGAGGAAACCAGTTGGTGGTGGCACTCGCCTTTAATCCCAGCACTCAGGAGGCAGGGGCAGGCCAGGCTCTGAGTTTGAGGCCAGCCTGGTCTACATAGTGAGTTCCAAGGCAACACAAAAACCTTGTCTACAGAAACCAACACTAAAACCACAAAAAAAAAAAGTTGGGAGGGGTCATGTTATAGGGGACACAAAGGGAGCGGGAGGAGGAAATGGACCTGGTTATAAATGCACATATGAAAATCTTAAAGAAAGATAACTTCACCTCTTCCCATCCATGCATTGCTGAAATAGTTTCTCAGGACAGGTGCTAAAAGGCTTCGCGCGATGATTAGATCCCAGAAGTAGCTTATTCTCCCTGGCCGTGCACATCCACTCGGAAGCATCTCTCCCCCACAGAACCCACCGGCAGCCCTCGCGCGGATACACACATCCTACCCTTTAAAATGCTAAGGCAGAGATGAGCAGAAAACTAAGACTCCTGGCAGGAAGGAAATGATTTCAGCTGCTGAGTACGACTTAGAAGTGCCTACCGATGACTTTGACACTGTTGTTCCCTGGTTTCTAGCAAACTCTCCTCCTCTCTACTCAATTATACTACAAGTTTTCAGTTGACCCTTCCCAAGCCTTTGAACAAAGGCCACCCTAGCATATAAAAGCAAGCACATGAATGGCCCACAGTGGCATGCATATGTGTGTGTGTGTGTGTGTGTGTGTGTGTGTGTGTGTGTGTGCTCACATGGGTAAGCCACCGGCCACCAAGCAAGTGTTTTTCCCATGCCTGTATCTGTCCATCCACTGACGGGTATGATGGACACAGAAGGATGAGGTAGAAGGTCTTTGTGCTCAGCCATCCAATACACTCTCAGAACCTACTGGATCTAGTCATGCCAGGACCTCAGAGGCCTAGGGAAACACAGGAAGGGGCAAATCGACAGTACCAATGTTATGGGAAAACAATTCATAGTTTCCAAGCGGTTGTTCATAAGGGACAGAACGAGGTGAAGGTCAGAGTGTCAGGGAAGGCTTTATAGCCACTGTGCCGCAAACATTCAGTTAACATTAATCCCTTTTAGTGAAGAAAGGCTCCCGTTGCTTTTAAAACTCACAGCCAAGGGGGCATCAAGATGACACATGAGAAAAGGCTCTAGACAGCAAGCCTTATAACCTGAGTTCCTTCCCCAGAATCCAGGGGCAGAAGGAGAGCATGAACTCCTGCAGTTTGTCCCTGACCTTTCTGCATGCGGCAGGACACATGCAGACGCACACGAACACATGCACACAGGATAATTGTTTTGTGTTTCTGAAGTTTAAGCAGAGCGAAGAGGAGGGAGCCTCCGACAAGATGGTGATTAAACCCGGTATGACACCTGAGAAGCGATCCTGGGTTCAGAAAGAACATTAACTAAAAATAGAAATAACCTGTGGACTTTAGTTAACAGTGACATACCAATACTGACTCATTAATTATAAGAAATGTCCCTTCCGAAAATAAGAGCACCTTAGGCACAGGGTAGCCAACTCACTATGCCATTGGTTCAGTTTCTTTATAATTCTAAATCTCTCCTAAAAAAAAAAAAAACTAACATCAGTTTGGCAAAGAAGAGAAAACAGCTATAGAATATTCCTGGCCATGGAAGTGGATAGGAGTTGACTTGGCAGTGGCCCTTTTAGGAAGAAGTGACGTCAAGCACATTGCCTGTAGCTTGGTCACCGCTGCCCATAGCAAAGCCGAGTGCTTGCTCGCTTTCCCCAGGTTGGAGTTTTGGCAGGCTGCGGCAGCATTTGCACTGATTATAATTTTGAGATGCATTGTCAGTAACCGGGGTGTATAATGGATCCTCAAGCTCTAATTACTCCTCTCTCCACAGGTGCCTGGAAAGGGTCCAGATGGAAGCACACACAACCTCCGCTTTGAAGGGATGGAGAGGCAGTATGCGTCCTTACCCAGGTAGGGTGGAGAGGGGTCTCCCATCCCCAGCTCATCGGCAAATGAAGTCTTTAGAGATGTCTGTGTGAACTAGAAATCTGGCTTTGAGATGGGGAATATGTTAGAGTTTTGCCGTACTGCCGTCTGCTGCGGCCCTGTTGCCATCGTCACAACTGTGCTAATAATTGGAACACTTGGGGGTTCTTTTTTAAGGGGAGAAAATAGTATATCACTGCAATTGAACATGTCAGGAAGAATATTGGATACTGAATGGAAACCCTAAGCCATTGCTATAAAAATGGTATTGAACATCCTGCACCAAGCTTAGAGACAATAAAATGGTAAATCCTGTGTCCTAGAAGATTCCTGAGAGAAAGGGCAGGCGGGTCTTAACCTTGGAGCTTCAGGGAGGTGTCAAAGAGCAGGAAAGAAACATGAGCCTGGAAGGTGTTTCAGAAACTGACTTGTCCTCCAGGCAGTGAGCGAATATTGCTAAGAGGCCCAGATAAGTAGGGAAACAGAAAGAACTTCGTGGGAAAAGTTTGCTTGGCCAAGCTGACCTAACTTGATCCTCGTGTGCTGTAACGAGACACCCCTGAAAATGAGATACAGTTCACAGAGGTTGGGGTTGTTATCTGAGTGCTAGAGTCCAGTCTTGCTAGTCTACAATCAGGAGCACATGACAAAGAGGTACCTTTCCAAGATGCCTTACAGCCCCCATCCATGGGAGTCTGATAAGTTGTGAGTGTGAGCACTCGTGATTTCAGAAAGGAACAAAGAACAGCTAATGCCAGCCACCAGCCTGAAATAACTGAGTCTCACCTTAGAGAGGGCAGACGAGGCTTCGCTGTCATGGGAGCTGAGCTGCAGAGCGGTTTACTCAGAGATGCAGTTGCTCTTGAGTGACATGTGGACTCTACTTCTGCAGGTGAAGTGTCAAAAATAATATCCTGAATTTTGTGTCAACCACAGCCTAGGTGGCCCTCTGTTCTTAGGAAAAGTATGTTAGGGCTGGAGAGATGGCACATTGTTTAAAGTGCTTGCCACGCAAGCATCTAGCATGAGGACCAGAGTTCAGATCCCCCAGTACCCAGGAAAATGGCAGGTGGGGTGGTGTCCCACCTGAAATTGCTCCACTCCTGCGGCAGAGGATCTCTGAGGGAGCTGGCTAGCTAGACCAGCTGTAACTGCAAACTCTGGCCTCAGCTGAGATACCCTGCCTTAAAGAGGAAGATGGACTTCAAGGAAGAACCCCCCATGCCAGCTTCAGGCCCTACATGCACATGAACAGATGTGCGTGTACCCACATAAGTGTATTTACGCACATACGTGCACACGCATGCACGCCTGTGCATGCACACACACACATGCACCCCACATACACATGAAAAATATGTTTGTGTTCAAAAACAATAAAGCCTTGTATTTACCAGGGCACCAACTTTTAACATTTTCCATGGTTGGATATGGGAAGTGCAGGCTTTAAAATGTTTGATGCAGCTGTATTTTATTTATCTCCCTGTTTCCTTTATATGTTATCATGTAAGGTTTTTCCCCCCCTCATCTTTGCTTAGTTTCCTGCCCCTGTTTTTTTCCCCTTGGCTTAGCATTTTGTTTTCATTTTGAAAAATGGAGTCATTTCCAAAACTCATTTGAAATATAAGGTTTCCGGCGTTCGCTGCTGAAGTCTATGGAAACTGTGGTTAAGGCAAAGAAAGGGATAAATTCTTAGGGGAAGTGGAGAGAGGAGGGGAAAAAATCACTTTAATGTCTTCCTGGCTAGCTTGCATCCTGAATTTAGAAACTGCTAGTGTGTGCATGCGTGCATGTGTGTGTGTGTGTGTGTAAATCAAAAACACAGAAATAACATTTAAAGTTCTATAAATCTCCCTCCCTTATTAATTTCCCTGTTCTAGGGATCACTTGTGGTGTAGAGAGGGCCCCGAGGATATGGAGGTAGACGTGGTCCCAGTCTGTCCTTGGGATGCTGTTTGTTGATGGGCGTTTTCTGATCAGATGACTTGCTCAGGGTACCAGCTATAAGACAAAGGCCTGTAGGTTTCCAGTTCCTGTTTATTTTCCCTAATTAGCCCTGAAATGTCCCATTATGGCTGACTCCAAACAAGTCTGCTTAGGAGTAAACACTGCTGGAGGAGTTTGGTGACAAAGACAGTGTGGTTGCTGTTTGTGGTGCAGGAGCTTTCAGGGCAACGGATGAATTGGCAAAACCCTGCCAGCTCTGAGACATCAGTGTGGCGACTGGAAATAATGCTGGCACCAAGTCCCTTCCCACACACAATGGCAGGCCTGATTAGCCGCACGTGCAGCCTCTGCGGCTGCCTTGCGGACAGAAGAAGCCACGATGGAACGCGGACAGATGTGCCAGAGCACCTGGACACTGGGGCCGTAGTGAGGGGGGCAAACCCAAGTCTCCGTTTGGGGATCCAGAACGAAACCACACAGTTCCCTCTCGGGCTAGGGGCGCCATCCCTGGGGCCCGTGTTTGCCCAGGGAGAAGCAGAGGTGAGGAGACATCTGACCTGCTGGCACCTGAGGTGTGCGATCTGCCCGTCCTGCCGAGAGCCTGTGATGTGGTTTTCTCCATCCCTGCCTGGGGATTCTCTTGTCCTCTTAACTGAATCACAGTAGCTCCCTGTTCTCTTCCATTGCTAGGGGTGAGGGAAAAACAGATCTTTAAACACAAGGTTCTTTGTTATCACAAAAGGAGAGTTTAAATATTTGTGGAATTAATTTTTTCAATTAAAGATAGGACTAGGTCATCTACGGAAAGCCACTAGCCGTCATTACAGAGGATCTAGTCTGCCGCTTGCTGATGTCAAAGGAGTTTTTTAAGGTGAAGTCAGTAACCTTGACTTATATGTCAAATTTGAAAACATGGATATAAAATGCATTCTCTCTAGGGGTTCCTTCCTAAGCTTTTGGGGAACTCCATCATCTTTAAAGTAAGCCTGAGCAGGCGACTGTCTAACTAAATGACACCACACAAAAATAAGGCAGAAGCCTGGCTCGTGCGGGCAAAGACAATTCCTGGCGCTGGGTAGTTAGGAGCTTGCCTGAGGCTAAGGGCTAAGCAATGTTAAGTGTTATTGTTAAGCAATGTTAAATCTTCTGCCTCCAAAGGAAAACGACTTTATTTCTTTTCTCCTGAGGCTTCTGTTTCTGGAAAGCTGGGTCTGCTTGTAATACAACCTCATTAGCAAACCCCAGGCCTTGACTGGGGCCAGTCTTGCCAGGCTATAGAGTCTAAGGTAGTAAACAATGAAATCAGCATCCCCTTAGTAACAATGAAATCAGCATCCCCTTAGCAACAATGAAATCAGCATCCCCTTAGCAACAATGAAATCAGCATCCCCTTAGCAACAATGAAATCAGCGTCCCCTCCGTCTGGCCTGACACAAACCATTACCCACCCACTCACTGGGAGTGAGCGGTGCTTTCTGGGCTGTCCTAACAAGTAAACACCAAGACACACATTTCCACTAAGGGCTTCTTTCCCACTCCAACCTACCAGCCCCTTCCAGTTCTCCCAGACTCCACTCTCATTTCACAGGCCCCCCAGCTGTGGGCTTCTCTGTTCCCCCATCTCTGGAGCCTCCATCATTCATTCACCTGACCCAACCCTGGCCCCCTGGGATCCTATTATCCTCCTCCCTACAGACAGCTCCCCACATCACCACATGATGCAGCTCTTCCAGGTTTGCAATCAAGTGTGAGGTCGTAAGAAATGAGCAAGACAGCAAGACACAACGCAGCTCATCCGCGGTCCCCTGCGCACGGAAGGTGGCTGGAGAAACTCATAAAACCCCTTTTATCAGTTCCATTCCAAAATTCACATCAGGCAGCACCAGCTGGGCCCCTGCTGCTGGCCAGCATTCCTTCGAATCATGTGATCAACTCCCTGGACTCTCCCACAGTGGATGTTCAGACCACGGTCTACCAATATGACTAAACATTCCCAAGCCTTGTCTCTAGAGATGACCTCACTTCCTTTCCCTTACGACCCCAGGCATCTGACATTAGCCTCCACTTCTGCTCCCTGCAGCACAGTCTGCTGTCTTCTCCAGCACACACTTCCCACAGGAACCCAGGAGGGCCTAAGCTTGGAGCCAGACCACGTGCACAGCCCGGCTTAGTCACTCCACCTGTGTGGCCTTGGCCAGGAATCCAACTGCTCCGGGCTCTGCTCCCTCATCTGCAAACTGGGGATGACGTGGGGGTCTCCATCTACTGGTGGCAGCATCAGGATCAAATACATGACAGTAATGCAATCAGCGAATATTTCAGGGATTTTTTTTTTTAGCTCATTTTTATTTGATCCCCATGGATGAGAGTTTCCTTTTTATAATGAAGTAAGCCCATTCTCACTGGTGCCTCTGGGACCTGGGAACACCGACTTTCCTTCTCTGGGCTTCATCTCTTCAAGAAGACCCCCTCCCCCTCTGGCTTTCTTCCCTTTGCCTGTGATGGTAAACACAGAGGCTCACCTGCACAGCTGGCTGGATGTCCCTTTCACCCTGTGGGAGATGCAAGGTTCACACCTGCTTGGAGACAGGCTGAGGGTCCTAATGCAGAAATCATTGCTTGGCCCTGGGGAAGTCTCGGGTGTCCCCACAATGGAGAAGAAGACAGCCTAGCAAACAAATGTGATTTGGGGTGCCAAGCTGTACTAACAGTCTAGGGGACAGTGGTTCCTATAGCTGGAGGATTCCTACAGCAGGTCCACAGTGTTTGTTGGGTCTAAGGAAGAAGACAGGGCCTCTATCCAGCAAGATGTAAGGACAGGTCTAGGATCCTACTCATGGTAGAAGGCTAAGCATGCCACTCTAGCTGCTGGAGCAGCACCCTTTGCTCCTGGAAGGATCCCCAAATACGTTACCTAGATCTGAGCACCGTTGGTTCAGCACAAGGAAGACAGACGTACTATTCTAGGGCATATAGCTAGGGAGGGAGAGACCATCTCCACAACCCCGACTTTTGTCCTCAGCCTCCCGACCTCCTCGTACGATGTCCACATTTCCTAGAGAAACTTGACCTGTAAACATTGCTCCCATTCCTACGGGACACTGCAGCCTCCCGCAACAAGGCTTCTGACCACACTCTGATTGTTCCAGCTAATTCCACTGCTGGTTCCTTGGTGTAATTATCTCCTATGTCTCGAAGGATTCGTTCTAATCATTGTGATAAAGGATCCAGTGGAGCAGCTAACCTCCATACCTCTCTCTTGCTGAGACCATGATCACAACTCTCTGCTTCACACATCCACCTTTCCAACAGAGAGGACCCATGCCAAATGTAAGTCTTCTCTCTGTGATTCTATCTATCTATCTATCTATCTATCTATCTATCTATCTATCATCTATCTATTATCTATCATCTATCTATCTATCATCTATCTATCTATCTATCATCATCTATCTATCATCTATCTATCTATCTATCATTGGTCTGTCTGTCTCTGTTCCTCTCCCTCTCTCCTCCTCTCCTTTATCTCCCATAGTATTTTCCCCAGTCCTCTACACTGCCATTCTAAGCACTGAATTATAGAATTCTCCACTGCCGTGTTCTGCTCTCATTGGACTAAAATTCCTAGAAGTGAGAAACGTTGCCTTATACTCACTATTATTTGCTCCCATTCCTAGATGCAGGACCACACATATAGCGGGCTCTTAATCCATTGGTATAACGATGAGCATACATTTGTTTTCATTCAAGTAATTTAGGAGAGAGAAATTCTCCAGAGCTTTCTCTACAGTCTGTCTTAAGACTGTTTTCCAATATAGTAAAGATTTCTCCATGAGAATGTCTCTTTTCCCTGGAATCAATACAAGTTCAGACTTCTAAACAGTTAACTCTTCATAGCATTTACTGTGTACCAGGTACCTTCCTAAGCGTTTTGCATGGGTTGACTGACTGGCAATACCTGCTTTGACTCAGTAGCAGTTCTGCCCTTACCATCTGCTCATGGGCAAGGGCTCTGGGTTAAAGATAGCAAATTGCCCGAGTTCAACAAGGAAGTAACAGAGATGGGAACTGAACCCGAGTCATGTGCCTGCCAGTGTGCAGAGTTAACCACCGCAGCTCAATTTCCCTGGCCGTGAAACTCCCTTACATTATTTTATCATCGGTTTCTCTTCCTCGCTAAACTGTAAGTGCCTTTAAGGACAGGGACTGTGTCTTATTCATCTTCGTATATGACACAGAACATTCCTAATATCCAGGTTAAGTAATGCCTTTCAACCATCTCTGTACCACTGTCATAAAATCAATTCCTTCCTCCTTCCCATGGGCCCTTCATTTGAAATATGAACAGTTTAATGTGTAATTGCTAGATGAACATTAAGCAATATACTTTGCCTACCAAAAAGAGAATGCTGTTTTGTTAGAACGCTCCTGAGACTTGAAATAGCAATGTCTGCAAATTGGTACTTTGGTTCTTGAAGATTAAGAATAATATCTTCTCAAAAGGAAAAAAATTATACAAACGCTTTTGGCAGAACACTGTGTAGAGAGCTCTCTCGTGGAGAAAAAGAACCCATCGCCCAGGACCGATGAAGTACCTCTGCAGCCACATCCACTAGTCCCGCTGCTGCACTAGCCCCTACAACAGACATTATTTGGGAGTAAAAACTGTATCCTTAACATCTCACGCAGCTTTCGGCTGGGCTGTGTGATGAGGAACAACCACTAGAGTTGATTTCGGATCAAATGAGCAACTTTAGAAGGAGGAAACAGCCTATTCTTTCTTCCTGGGACCCCAAAATAAATTTGCTTCTAAGTATGTTCTCAGAGTTTTCAAATTGGGTATAATTATATTCCGATCAGAAGCCTCCAGAAGAGTATCTACTGTCATATTTCAGCCCATTCATTTAGTTGATTTCAGCTTTCTTGCCTGGGTTTGCCTTTGTCTGTCCTCAGGAAGTCCCTCATCCCAAGGTCATGGCTAGCTGGGACATCCTCTGCTCACTGTATTCTATCATTCCAAGCAGCAACCCCTAGGACACTCCCTGTCATTTCATTCCATTCTGAAAGGATCTCCTTTGCAGATTCCTCTGTCTTCTCCTGTGGCTTCCGCTCTGCTTGCTGCTTTGCGCTCTCTTTGCCAACCTGGCATTAGCAATAGCACTTGCTCTTTAAACTGCAGCAACATTTAGGCTCTGCAAGCATTTCCATCTGTGCCACATTAAGGGTCTACACCTGGAGATAGTCCAGCTCAATAATTCAATGAAAACTTGAGCAATCAGCACATTGGGTGTATATGGAGATGGGGTTGGTCATCTGAGTCTCTAAGCACCATAACTGATGACTCTCTGCCACACGCCAGCTTGTCAGATCACATGCTGTATGGGCAGATATGGACTGCTCCTAGCAGTCACGACGATGGGATGCTTTCCCAGAATCTGGGGCCGATTCAACTCAAATACTACTTCCCTAAAATCCTTAATCGGCCACTGAATTATGGCCTTTCTCTAGACACCATTCTATTGGGGCAACTTTATCTCTGGGACCTAACTTACCACCAGAGACCTGCTGGGCTGTGAATGAGACCGCTATTCTATATGCAAGAATGCTAAGACACTACATAAACCTGTATAGAGGGAATCTTGCTCCATGGCCTTTGACAGAGTTTAATGCTTTTTGAAAATCAGTTGTACGTCCTCCTGCGCCCCTCCTGTGACACACCCTCCTACACCCCCTGGCCTGATCTCTCTCATCCGTTCTGGCCAAGTTCACTGTTTTGAAGATCTGGTCTTTGGTCTCCCTCCCTAGTGGCATGGACTGCCTGTTTGAATGACCTCTGACACTTCCTCAGTCTTAATGCCAAGGACAAAAATGATGAATTAGCAGCAATTTAATTCTTTGTGAGATGACTGTGTGCCCAATGTCAACTCAAACTTCCTGAAAATGCAAAAAGCCCTTGCATGGAATGTCGCTTTAAGATGCCAAACAGCTGAGATCAAGGGTTAATGCTACTGCCATATCGTTTTTATGTCACTTAGTTCCTCGGATAAAAGTCCATTTTAATCAAACTTTTCATCATTTCCTCATAGGCAATATATCCTTGATGCCAGTTAGAGTATTTGATATTAATTATTCAGTCGAAGGCCTCCATTATGAGTTTAGTTGGAATATTTGTGATTTAAAACATGTTAAGACCCATTACAGTACTAATGTTCTCAAAGTAATTTTAACTGAATCTTGATGGGCCATATATTAAATTCTATACTTTTTTTTTTTTGCTTTTTGTCTCATTTTCCATAGCAAATTCTAAATTGTTGCATATTTGTTGGCTAAGTACTCTTTTCAGGGGAGGAGTATGTGCCTGCAGTTTCAAGAGTGCCAAATCTAACATTACCTTGGACTTGAAATGTGCTAAGCTGGGTAAGCTGGCTTCCATGTTTTCCCTCTTGCATGTATCTAAAGGGTGTCAGCGTTTCCTTCCCACGCCTCCAGCCAATAGTAAGGAGGTTGTGTTGTGCATAGGCATCTGCTTGGTTGAGGCTGCTGCTCTCTCTCATGGCTCGTGTTCCTTGGTAATTCTTGGTGTTTTCCTGCTCCATTACCATCTCACCATCTGCCTCCAGAAACTCATGCCCTGCGATTACGGTGGTGCTTTTCTGAAATGTACTGCCCTGTTCTGCACGGGGTGTGTGTGTGTGTGTGTGAGTGTGGTGTGTGCTCCCGCTCTGCACCCACCTCCTGCTTGGTTCCGATATACTGCCAGCGTTTTGTTAGTGTCCCTTGGCTCAAGTTCCTGGGTTTCCTTTGCACAGGAATCCTTGTATTAACTTACTGCGAATAGGTGATTAATTCATCCTTGGGTCTGATGCTAGGATTTTTGCTGTCCGTACCATTTGATTTTTTCAGATGACATAGCATCACGACAACATGTGAGCATCCTGGATAAAACATCTGTGCCTAACCAATGGTGTGGATGTGCTGTGTTATTCTATAGGAATCGTTAGCAGTAAAACCCACTAGGTATGTTTCTCCTCTTTATATACCAATAGCGACATGAAACTATTTCAGAGATACCGTGTCTATTCCTCAGCTAAGCCATAAACAGTTGAAGGTGGGGTGGTGGCAGGTATATGAAATGCTCCAAGGACTAGTAATCTTGGTCATTTGGTTTGTTTTCATAGCATGGTCTTCCTCCCCAGCTAGCTGGGCATTAGTCATTATGATGCTCTTTTAGTTAACGATTACAAACTCTTCAAACTGGAAAAAGCAGAACCAGAATCCAAACTCATCTTTTTCTGCTTTCCAGAGCCCTTTCCGTTTCTTTTTCCTGAGCCATGAACTCAAATCTCAATTGGTTAGAATGTTGTGCCTTCTTTTTTCCTTGCATATAGCTTGTTTATAGAATGGAAGATGGCCTAGGTCACTTAAAAATGTATCCATATATTGGGGTGTAGAAGGGACAGAGTCCCTGCCTAGCATACTGAAGGCCATGAGTCCCCTGCACCAAATACATCCACATTCATTTGAACATCTTTCCAAAGAAAATGGAAGATGAGCAACCAACAAAATATAAGACAAACAGAGAATTTATGAGGAAAGAAGAGGATTTTCCATGCTGGATAGCATAACGTTTATTCTTTTTTTTTTAACTTAAAAATTTCCACCTCCTCCCATTTCCTTCCCCCTCCCCCCTCCCTATAACTTTTATTCTTATATCACTATAATAGTCTTTCCCCAAGTAAAACCAACTCAACCATCTTTTCCTTGTTAACCATTAAATTGTTCCTATTGGGAGCAGATATGGGGAAGTGGATGGCTCTGGCTGTACAGAACGTAAGTACTCTGGACTCATGCGCCAGGTCAGGGTTCCTAGACCCCAAATTTGACTTTGAAATACTCTTTTACATTGGGACTTGTAAATGGAACATTTGATGAATATCTATTATGTTCTAACAAAACGCTGTGGGGAGGATGTTGATTTAAACACGTTGCTTCATCCATTTCTTGTAATGTCTTGATGTTTGGATAAATAGAAAGACACTTGGGGATACAAAGTAACATGGCCAAGATTGTGGGCCTTGTTGTCTGTCTGCTACTTTCTACCTCTGAGATCTCTGCACTATGTCAAGGTGTCTTGTTCCAGCCTCACTAGAAACAGTTTGGAGAGATGTATCCCATAACCATCCACAATGAGGCAGCCCTCCTGGTACTGAGCCTGTCCTAAACTAGCACAATAAAAAACTCGGGGACATTAACCGGAACAGGTCCCTAGTAGGTATTCAAGATTACTACAAGCAGAACCCATGAACCATGGAGCCCCCATAGCATACGCGGTTAAGCACCCACCTACTTCTTCCTGTTGAATTACTTTTGCAACCGTGCAGTTTTTTAGACACTGCATCTGTGTTATGCAGAGTGGTCAAAAGTGTGTGAAATAAGTTGGTCCTACTTCAGCAGCTCTTGTAGCTGAGAGATAATTCTTGATCCGTTCAGGGTGTGGCTCTGGCAGATCCTTGAGGGGACTTGGCTAAGATGAAAATACCAGATCACTGTGGGAGATTTGCTTCAACCGACTCTGCTACTTCAAATACTTGTAAGGGGGATTGGCAGTGGATGGCCATGGCGGTGCCACAGGCGCCCATCTGTGCCCTCGTTCTCATGTGGCACAGGCCCCACGGCCCAGTCATTATGCTGAGAACACCTTGGTCCAACGCCATCATTTCCAGCAAAGGCAAACATTTGTAGTACAAATGGGAAAGGGGTTGGTACAAAAAGAGCAGCTTCCAGAGTGCATTCTGGCTTATATTCCAAGTCTTCAATTAAGCCCAGACAGAAGTGGCTGGGGCTGGTCCCAACAGAGCATTGTCCTGTGCCACAATTAGTACAACTGACCCTTGTGGTTGAGCGTGGAATGACACGTTAAGTAGGTGGGGACCCGGCAATTCTCATTGGCCATGCTCCACCAAGGGTACTCTGAGGCATCATTAGTCCCCTTCAGAACCGGCTGGTGCTTGGAAGTAGACAGGGTGGTGACTGCTTGGAGGTTTCTGCCTGCTAATTGCCTACATGGAGAGGAAGCAAATGCAGACCCACGTCCAGAAATGATAGCGTCTGACAGCCTGGTTTTTACAAGAAACTAGAAGGAACTGTAATTGTTCTAGCGGGAGGTTAAGATGGAAAATAAGCATGTTGCGCTATTTTGAGAAGGCATCTGCTGCGGTGAAATTCCCTTCCTGGAAGCATTCGTGTAAATCCAGAATGGAGTTTGTATCAAGCGTCTCATACGTTTCCACTGGAATGCTGGTGCCTTTGATGACTTATGCTAAATGATCTGGACTGTGGGATGTCCCTGTACAATACTTCTAACATCAAAATCAAATCCATGTATAAGACAGAGCCTGTAGCCAGCACATTATATGAGTAACTTCCCGGTGTGCTGCCTTCACTGGGGCATAGACACTGTGAGGACTGCCTGTTGTGGCCAGTTACAGTCACATAGGTCCACCCTTCATCAACCGCTTGGAATCCTCTGTCCGTGTGATCTCTTCTTTCATATTTACTTACATTGGTAATTATAATAATGAGGATGATGATGATGATGGCAGTAGGTCACTGGGACTATGGTGATAGGTGACAGGCAACTTTATCAGCCCAAATAGATGAGCTAAGAGAGGAGCCGACCTGTCCTTCGTCCATCACTCAATAGCTGTTACTGACTGCTCGCTAAGTTCATGTGCTCTGTGAGCCCCAAGAGAACCACAATAAGCCCATAAGGCCATGGCTCCTCTCCCATAGTATTTATATTCAAGTGAAAAACAAAGTAACTAATCAATAACAAATAAATGGGAAATTGCCATACTGCCCAGCAAAAAATTTTTTAAAAAAAGGGCAGATGTATTATTCCAAAAACATAATGTGATTTTGGACTAATTAGAGAAAGAGACGTAGAAATGCATCATCTTCTAAAGGAGGTTAAGAAGAAGAAATAGAAGGTGTCAGGCCGAGACAGCATGTGTTGTGGCTAGGAGGAGGCTGGACAACAGAGCTGGGAGAAAGCTGTGTGGCTGGAATAGAGATGGTGAGAACTGAGCAGGAGAAGCAGAAGTCAGATTATACGTGGGCTACTGAGTGCTTTTTATATTTTCTCAAAGATTAATTAGAAGCCGCGGCTGAGTTTTAGATAATGAGAGGATGGAGTCAGACATGGCTCTGCAGTCTTGTCTAGCTGCAGTGTGAGAACCGAGGCGAGCAAGCTGGCGAGGGTGCAGGGCAGTTGGGAGGGATTTATAGCAGCTCAGAGGAGAGCCGCTGGAGGTCCACACAAGGGTGGGAGTGCTGAGGGCAGAAAGGCAGGAGGATGGTGGGGGAAACACTTGCAGTGAAAGATGCTGGATCATAGTGGGTGTGGTGGGGTACGTGTACCCCTGATGGAGGAAGGTCATTGAGCAATAAAGAAACTGCTTGGCTGGCCCTGAAAGGTTAAAGCATAGGTGGGAGGAGTAAACAGAATAGAATTCTGGGCGGAAGAGGAAGTGAGGTCAGACTCTGCTCTGCTCCCAGAGAGACCCGATAGCTCTGCTCTCTGGAGCAGAGACACCATACTCAGCTCTCCCGGGTAGACTTGACAGCTCTGCTCTCTGGAGCAGAGACACCAGGCTCCACTCTCCCAGGCAGCTCCGACCCAGGATGGACTGAGGCTAGAATCTTCCCGATAAGCGCACCTTGGGGTGCTTACACACATCATTAGAAATGGGCTAGTCCAGGTGTGAGAATTAGCCTGTAAGGGCTAGATTTCATGGGCCAAGCAGTGTTTAAATGAATACAGTTTGTGTGTTGTTATTTAGTGCATGAGCTAGCAGGCGGCCGGGGTGCTGGGGACGCAGCCCTGCCGCTCCTATTTCAACATAACCCTGTGTCAAGAATAAATCTGCACACAGTTGCTGGAAGGTAGTGAGTGACACACCTTGAGAGGAAAAACACCGAGAGAGGAGAAGGCTGTGGAAGATCCTGAGTGCGGGTTGGGAGGTTTGAAGGGTCCTTCATCCCTTGCGATGCTGGAGACAGAGCTTCACGTGGATGGAAAGTGCAACGGCTGATCAAGGACGCTACACAGTGTATATTCATGGAAACTGAACCAAGAAGTCCCCAGGGCATACCAGGGAAAGGTGATGTGATGAAGTGCAGAATCTCATCCTCAGAATGCAGAAAGAGAGGCAGGTGGATGGTGTGGCCCCCAGAGGCCTGTGCACTAGCCTGTGGCTATGGCCTGCCATTACAGTTTGTGTGGACAGAAAACCTTATATAGCGCTGTCCCTGTAATTTTATTCTGAAAGTAATATTTTTCTCAAGTAGGAAGAATTGAGGACTTAACGTCGTCTGTCGTTTGGTGACTAAGCATAGCTCTGGCCCCATTTGGCCTAATCGTGAGGGTAAGAAAGAGAGTGGTAGTTATTTAGCTGTGTGCACTGTGCTTATAGAATTGAAGGTCCTTTTTCTGAAGAGCTATGTGCCGGGGTGCGTGTGGATGAAGAGGCACAAGCGTTCAGTTCACTCCTAAGTGGTTCAGAAAATAGCGTCACATCTACAGACTAAATGTATATGCAACTTCAAGTATATTTAGAAGAGAGGAAGGAAAAGGGGGGAAGAATGGAAGAGAATGGCTAGAAAGAATACATGATAAAGTCGGTGGGGCAAAATGTAAACGGTGGGTTTGAGTAAGGGATGCAGAGCTGCTTGTACGACTGTCATGGTAGTACGTGAGTAGATGTCCCCAGAAATTCCCAGAAACCATTCAGAAGTTAAAACTTTCTCATTCTGGTGTGTTAAGCTGGGTTTCCATGCAAAAGTCCACTCTGAGGCAGGGATCTTTGTGACGTGAACCCAGCAAACATCTAATACAGTGGGGATAGAAAGGGAAGAGAGCCCTTTAAGGAGGGGTTATCACTTTTTTAGGGCCTTCCAGGACAGCATAGCCATCTTACCCGAGAGGCAGGAATGTTAAGGTGTTTTTCTTTCAAGTCCCATTAGTCATCATTGCCAAAGGGATTCTCAAGAGGTGCCAGCTCCCATCACCTCAGCCTGCCCTCTGCATCTCTGCTCAGAATAGTATCTGTAGACATAGGTGCTGGGATAACGGAGGGCCAGAACCCCGCTGCTACAGTGAGCAAGGTTCCAGAGTCAGCAGTGAGCTGATGTCCTAATGGCCTCCCATGAAGGAAAATACAGAGTTATAAAGTCGCTACAGACCATTCTAATATCTTCTGTTTATTTCTGGGGTCTATGGCTTGGTGGTATTCTGTGTGAGACACAACGGACCCCCTTTTCCATCAGCAGAGCAGCAGGGATGGGCAATCCTGAATGAAAGCATTACTGAGTTCTCTTTGTTTTACTCAGATAAACAATTCATCAGAAGGATGGAAGGTCTTTGACAAGTTTATTTTATGTTAAGCGTGTGCTCTGGACATCACCAAAATGGAGCTGCACCTCTGAGATGCTCCTGAGATTACAGGGAGCCAGGAAAATGGAGTTTGGTTTTAAGGTGTTTAACTCAAGCACATCCATCAATGAAGGATGGTGATCTAAGTCTCTATGGCAAGTACCTAGCACTGTGGTTTTCAATGCCCACATAATAAAGTTTTGCATAGATTCCCGTTGACACCTCTGCTACAGTTGAAGAGCAGGTGGACTCGGTGGCTATAACTACACACAAGCACAGAACACAAGACCTGAGTTCTATCTGCAGACCCCACACTAAAAGCCAGGCATTGTGCTGCTTCTGCAAAAGGGGAGGCAGGAATAGGAAGATCCGCTGGGCTTGCTGCTCAGTTAGCCAACCAGTATCCAGATGCCAAAGAGGCCTTGTCTCAAAAAGCAAGGTGGACATCTCCTAGGAGCAACACTGAAATTGTCTCCTGGCCACCACATTCTTCCCCTCACGTGGGCACACACGCACGCGCACGTGCACACACACACACACACACACACACACACACGAACACAAACTTGATCAAATGCAGGGTTTCATCTTAGAACCTGGGTCCAAATTCTACAGTCTTACATCAGCATTAGTTGTTCTGCTTAACTGTCTGTGTTGTATCCACGAAGCCCAGAAATCAGCTACAGCCGGTTCAGCTAAGATGAACTCCAGACCAGAAGTACTTGTCAGAAGTCAAGAAAGCTGCAAGATGAAGTCCTAATGTGTAACTGGCAGGTCAAAGAATGTGAATATTTTTAAGTCACTCATATATGGTTAGACTGGCCTTGAAAAGGGCTGTGCCAGTTCTACACCACTACCAGGACAAGTGATCGTTGAGAACCTATGTCAGGCCAAGCATAGCGGTGCTGTGTAGCAAACATGAGCACAAGCTGTTTTAATTTGTATTGTATTTTACTCATAGTGAGAGTGGATATTCCTTTTTTTATCCAAGATGAAATTTCTTTCTTATGGTGGCTCTTCCCCCTGATCCTCTTCCAGTGGATCTAATGTTCTGCATCATGGGCAAGTGGACTTGTTAAACTGACAGTCATGTCCTATACCTTCTGGGCGACACATTCCTGCGCTACTCAGCTCTAGTTCCTAGTAACTCAAGAAGGGCTTCTTAGACCTTTCAATCGCTGGAAAATGTCATTTGTTCTGCTGGATCAGGAGAATCACCTACTGTAGCCATACTGATGGTTTTGAACGAGTAAATTTTATTAAATATACAGCAAGTCAGAGAAAAATGGAGAAATGCAAAGGCGGGAGGAAGGGAGGGGGAAATACTAAAACATCATATTGGATATGGGCTGGGGAAGTTAAGGCAGTCAGCTGGAGTTCCAGACTGAGTGTTCTTCCCATGGCTGGACTTCTGGCTTCTCTTTCCCACCCCAGGCGTTTTCATATCATGGGATAAGCAACAGCAACCTCTGTTGGGAATAGCTTACCTCCTAGCTGTTCTCAAGGGCACCGTCTTTTAATCTTGGCCTGTTTTACTGTTCTCTTCCCTGCTTGTCACACACTTAAGGGGCCCAGCCCATTCCCAGACAAGACATCTTAGAAGACACTTGGTATAGAGATGCATGGTTCCGAAGTGGTGAGGACCAGTTTCCCTTCCAAAGTCGGCTTCTCAGCAAGCTCGATAGCACAGGAGAATGCAGCAATGTACATTAGACTTCCTTCAGCTCTGGGAGAAGGGAGCTGCTGGAAGCCTTGTCTGGCAAGTATAGGTGTTAATTTGGCTAAATCAAAAGGATTCTGAAACTTGGAGATGTTCTTCCTCTGGGGCCTGTGTGTGTCCAAACTGTCCACTGATTGGTGGCAGAGGATCATCAGGCTTCCTGAAATCACATGCCACATGTTTTCTGAGTGACATTTTGCACACATTCCTACTAGAAATGGCAGGCGAGTGAGGTTTGTGACCCAACAAGTTTAAGATTTACCAGATTAGAGAATTTACTGCAGAACCCTCTTTAAAAGGGTCGTTTTTTTTTTCAATTTGGCCACAGATTGATAGGGACTTCAAAGAATATTCAATTTGTAAAATTTTATGAAAACAGTAATATTCAAACAGTAGCTTTTGGGGCTGCAGGGTTTCTTTAGTATAAAAACTACATAATCATTTCAGCAAATGACCTAATTATGGTTCACCTTTTAGCCCCACACAGCAGTGTGTGCATGTACTTCTTCTATGAATATAGTCTTGACTTGTGTTTAAACACAGTGAAGACTTCCCAGCAGGCTGGATGACATCAGACTCTTGTTCGTGTGCCCTCACGTCCTCCCACAGAAGCACCTGCTTAGGCGTGAAAGCCAAATTTGTACAGGAATCAGTACTGCCTAAACAAGGAGTCACAAAGCTAGAGATGTCTCAGAAGGGAAAAAACGCATTCTGTGCAGGCATAAGGAAGTGAGTTTGGACCTCTTGCACACCCATAAAAGTCAGGTATGTTGTGGTATAGTCTCATAACTCATCCTTGGGGACGCAAAGACAAGAGGGTCCCAGGGATTCACTGGCCAGCTAGTCTAGCCAAAATGGTAAGCTCTGAGTTCAATGAGAGATTTGGCTCTAAAATTAAGTGTAAAGCAATAAAGAAAGGCGCCAAAGACAACCTTTGGCCTCCACCCCCACACACGCACAGAGACACGAGCAAGCACACCCGTATATTTCATGCGCACACACATACAACATACACACAGAAACACCAAAGATAAATAACGTCCCAGGAAGCAGGAAGGAAAGGAAGGATTCACAAGGGTGAGCAGGAAGCAAACTCCATGGGAACAAAAAGCATTGTGTGGGTCCCGCTGTAAATGATAGCATTACTACGCTGTGGTAGAACCAAGGAAAGTAGAATGTAACATTAAACCATAGCTGCCCTGCTGGAAACAAGTGAGGTAAAGAACCCATTTAACATATGGGGGACATTAAAATATATTTATATCCATGTCCGCATTGTGTATGGTTGCTTATGTGCCACTGGCGATATTTTACACTGAAAAGATACAAGACATTGCCTGCTGGTGGAGGGCAAATGTATTCTATTCTTTCCTAAAAGCCAAATACCCTCAAGTAAAGGATTAATCAGTGGCCAAAAGCTGAAGAGCTGCTGTGTCTCTGCTCATAATATGGACCTGAGGCCTCCTCTAGCCTTATTTTTTTTTTAAAAAAAAAAGACATATTTTGCCTAGTAGTAGGATATGAATAAGAGAAGGGAGTTACACAAAACATCTTCAAAAAAACTCACCCCTTTTCATGTGAGTAATTCCAGGTGGCTAAAGATGAGATGGATGAACCTGAATGCAACAAGCTCACTGTCTCGGGCAAATCAAGGTTAATGCTAAGCCATGTGACATAGGGCATTCTTACTGGAGAAGTCAAGAAGGCCGAGAGTCAAGTCAGCAGGCCCCGGAGTGCAGCTGCTGGACCACCTCATGCAGTCCCTAAGGGGACCAAAGAAAATATCTCAAAGAATCAACAGCTAGAGTAAAACAAAAATAGCCAGATGTCCCAGAAGGCCCTCGTGGTATTATGAAGAAGGCTGGGGCAGGAATAACAACAGCCTTTGGGTTTTATCAACCTTACTAATAAAAGTCAGTTGGATCTCCATTGAGAAGAGCAGTTGGTACAATATGGAAAGGTTTTAAAGACCATTAATTTCTTGAAATGAAACAGCTGGCCTTATTGGCTATTAAATAATGAGCCAGATTCTCCCCAGTGCCGAAGTCACCCTCTGGTAGTAAATTAAGCATTTAGGGAGGCACATTAACTCTTTAAGAAGATTAGAGTTCAATTCAGGGCACTTTATGTGGAGCAGGAACACCATAGGGAACGCGGCTGCAGCTAAGCAAAGGAAGGGGGAAAAGGAGATGAATTATGATGGCTACACCCTCCGCTAGTGCTGACTTCATGACTCAGGTGCACACGGGAAATGGGAAGAGTCGACTCTTGAGTGAAGGTCCATCTATTCTTCTCTTGTTGGACGGGACCGTGAGGGCACAGCTGAGCCTCCATTCGGGAAACTTTGAGCTAAGCCTTGTCATACAGTGAGGAAGGAGAGGCAAATAAGTGGGTGATCGCAACCAAGTACAGTAGGTGCTAAAATGGAATTCAAGATGGAGAGGAGGGGCACCTTGTACAATGAGCCAAGGAGTTTACCCTACCAAAAAGGGCCCAACGGCTTGATTCTGTTCGCATCGTAGAAAAGGTTCCTTGATAATTTCATGGAGAATCGCCGACTGAAGGGGAAAGAATGAAGTGGAGAAAGCAATGTGAAGGTGTTGGTATAATTCCTAGGAAAAATGCCAAATAACTCTAAGCTAAGCGAGAAATGGCAGAGACGGGAGAAAGGACTGTGCTGAACGGTAGCTGACTAGAGGTGCCCAAGAAGGTAGGAGTGAGGGCAGAGGTGGACTGTGCTGAACGGTGGCTGACTAGAGGTGCCCAAGAAGGTAGGAGTGAGGACAGAGGTGGACTGTGCTGAACGGTGGCTGACTAGAGGTGCCCAAGAAGGTAGGAGTGAGGGCAGAGGTGGACTGTGCTGAACGGTGGCTGACTAGAGGTGCCCAAGAAGGTAGGAGTGAGGGCAGAGGTGGACTGTGCTGAACGGTGGCTGACTAGAGGTGCCCAAGAAGGTAGGAGTGAGGGCAGAGGTGGACTGTGCTGAATGGTGGCTGACTAGAGGTGCCCAAGAAGGTAGGAGTGAGGGCAGAGGTGGACTGTGCTGAACGGTGGCTGACTAGAGGTGCCCAAGAAGGTAGGAGTGAGGGCAGAGGTGGACTGTGCTGAATGGTGGCTGACTAGAGGTGCCCAAGAAGGTAGGAGTGAGGACAGAGGTGGACTGTGCTGAACGGTGGCTGACTAGAGGTGCCCAAGAAGGTAGGAGTGAGGGCAGAGGTGGACTGTGCTGAACGGTGGCTGACTAGAGGTACCCAAGAAGGTAGGAGTGAGGGCAGAGGTGGACTGTGCTGAATGGTGGCTGACTAGAGGTGCCCAAGAAGGTAGGAGTGAGGACAGAGGTGGACTGTGCTGAACGGTGGCTGACTAGAGGTGCCCAAGAAGGTAGGAGTGAGGGCAGAGGTGGACTGTGCTGAATGGTGGCTGACCAGAGGTACCCAAGAAGGTAGGAGTGAGGGCAGAGGTGGACTGTGCTGAACGGTGGCTGACCAGAGGTACCCAAGAAGGTAGGAGTGAGGGCAGAGGTGGAGCTCTGAGTCCAGGGCTTGGGCAACAGCATCGATGAAGGCATGTGTTTCCTGGTGAAAACATGATATGGGGACAGTTTTGGGCCCCAGAAGCATGTTGAGATGGCGCACAGAGAACGAGACAGGATAGCTATGAATCATCTGATAAGACTCACAAGGGTGCACTAAAAAGAATCTGAGATTCATAATGTGGTACGATTCCTAGAAGTTAAACTGAATGTCTCAGCTAGTCTAAATAGTGTTTGGTTTTGTTGTTCTGATCTCTGCCTGAAGGGAGGGACTTCAACGATACCGATGCCTGTGAACGAGACCCTGTCATTGTCAACCATTAAGACCATTAAAGGCGTGGGAAAGGAAAAAGTAGAAATGATTGTCTCTAGGGTTAAAAAAAAAAAAGCCTTTTTCCTGGGAATATCAATAGTTAATAAACCACGGATCTAAATATCAGGCAGTGTGTGCTCTGTGCGAGAAGGAGAAAATTTCACAGGTTGTGGACTAGACAAATTAACAGTTCTCCTCTGTCAGCACCTAAAATCTATACCATGGCTTCTCTCTATGGTATGAGGCAAAACGTGCCAACAAATTGGCTTAGATGATCTCTCTGGAAATGTGGAAGAAATTATATACTGGAGAGAAAGGGGGAAATTCTTGTAAGTGTTGACAACCTCACCGCAGCATAGCAAAAAAAAAAAAAAAAAAAAAAAAAAAAAAAAAAAAAAAAAAAAAAGTCCTTAAAGACAAACCCTCGAATTTCAGAAATGCTGTTATAGTGGTATATGCTATATGCTGCAAAAGTTGCATTTTTTTTAAAGAAAATTGACATCAAAGTTGCCCAAACCAATAGCCCTTGTGGCAGCTTTGTGGTGAGAACCTCATGCTTTAGGAATTTGAAAAGCCTAAAATTAAAAGGGTGGAGAGTTCGTGCATTGCCGAAAGAGAATTCAGCAAAGACAACAAGACTAAACCTCAGGGTTTTGCAAGTCATGGAGTCACCTCAGCAACACTTGCACCACAGTCCCAGAACAGGGTTTCCAGGTAGAGCTTGTGGGCTGCGTGCGAGTGGCTGCTATCCACAAGGCCATCCTAGGTGAGTCCATGGACAATGAGCACAGACTAGTGTGCGCCCGCTCCTGCCACGTCATCCAAAATAGACCGGAGCCAATTCCAAGGAGACCACTGTGTATTCCGGGTGATACGCAACTCCACCTTCGTGGTTTTGTAGGGTACGCGTATATAGGAGGAGCTACAAATGCTTGTGGAGTAGCCAAAGATAGACCTTGGTGTCTTTCTCAGTCACTCTGTACCTTTTTGTGAATAGTAAACTGTTATACTTATATAATAGTAAACAGTTTCATACATATACATTGTGTGTTTTAATTCCTCTTCCCCAACTTCTCATTTCTCTCTAGTCTCTAACACACACACGCATGCACACACACACACACACACACACACATGCACACATTCTCCTCCATATCTTATCTTCATATCTTATCCCTATTTATTAGTTTGGGTTCTCTTAAGTGTCCCATAGAATTGAATCAGGGCTGGCTCCTGGATCCTGAGTTTGGAACTAACCCTCAGATCCTGGTGAGCTCATCACAGGATGCATGACTGGGATATCATACTTCCTTGGCTCCCAGAATCTGTGCATTACCAACAGATCAGGAGTATATACTCAGGTCTGATAGCTGCCTTCTCACTCCATACATGACTGTTAAGGACACCCAACTTCTGTGGACCCAGTACCAGTGTGCACAGTTGTTATGAGTTCAAAGTATATCTACTTTCTGGTATATGTCAGAATCAGTAAAAATTCATGGACTTGGATGCATCTTCATAGTTACAGATAAAGAGTTTCAGAATGACATTTCTTGGTCTTGAATGTCTATGACAATATCTTGTTTTCTGTTCCAATAAGGACTCAAAACAGGGAGGCATTCAAATCTACAGGAGCTAGAAGGAAAAAAAAAAAACACTGAAAAGTTCATCAGGGAGATGCCTTGCTGAAGGTAGTATTTACAGGCTTAAAAACAGAACCGTGGGCCCTGTGAAGAAAGGGTCATCATGTCCTTTTCAGTTCACAAATGCACTTAGTGGAAGAGGAGAGAAAACCACCGCCCACTTCTTAGACCATTTGCTGCCGATAACGGAGCCCCATGATACATTTTCCCCCAAATTCTATTTTAAAGAGACTTAGAAACTGCACAACAAAAATAAATGAAAGCTACAGGGAATCCTTGTGAATCCCCTGCCCCCATGTGTGCATGCCACTCCGCCATTGCCAACATCCCCCAGCAGAGTGGTTCCGTTATTATGACTGATAGCGGTACATTGGCTTCATAAGCAGCCACAGCCCCTGCTTTATGTTAAGGTTCTCTTCTGGTTTATGCCGTCTATGGGTTTTGACATAGGTGCAATGACACACATCGACCACTGTGATGTCATACAGAGTAGCTGCATTATCCTAAAGTTGTCTGTCTTCATCCCCCTCCCACCCCCAACTCTGATGACTAGTGATCTTTTTACTGTCTTCATAGTTGTAATTCTGAATGTGACATGGTTGGATTTGTATAATATGGAGGGGTGGTTCTCAATCTTCCTAATGCTGTGGCCCATTAATACAGTTCTTCATGTTGTGGTGACCCCCAACCATAAAATTATTTTTGTTGCTACTTCGTAACTATAATTTTGCTACTTATGAATCGTAATGTAAATATCTGTGCTCTCCAATGGTCTTAGGCAACTCCTGTAAAAAAAGTTGTTCGACTCCCAAGGGTCACAGCCCACAGACTGAGAATGGTTGACACAGAGCCTTGTCAGGTGGGCGATTTATTTAGCAATATGCATTAAAGTTTCCTGCATTCTTTAGTTGCTTGATCAGCCAAGGTTGACTAGCATTCTGTTGTGTGGCTACATCAGTTTGTGTAACCATTCATCTACATCTTGGTTTTAGCTGCTTCCAAATTTGGACAATTAAGAACCAAACTTCTGTAGATACCTGTGTGCACCGTATGTGAGCGCCTTAGTTCTCACATCCCGTGGGCGGACTCAGAGGAACAAGATCACTGGATCTTATGTGGGAACAAGCTTAACTTTGTAAGAGACCACCATTCCACCTCCCAAAAGGGCCGAACTTCTGCATTCCTGCAACGTGGAGCATTCTGCCGGTGGTGTCGGGATTTGGTCATTCTTGTGGGTGTGCCGTGGTGTCCATTATAGACGGCAGAGCATCCTCTCATGTGTCTGCTATCTGTGTATCTTCTCTCGTTTGTGGCTGTTAACATTTGAGCCCTTTTTGCAAACTGTGTCTGGGGAATCCCTTGTACATTTGGCTATCAGATGTGTCTTCTGAAAATATTTCCTCTCAGCATGCAGCTTCTCTTTTCATTTTCTTGACAGTGGCTTTCATAGAGCAGAATCTTTTTGTTGTATTTTTTAATGAAGTCCAGCTTATCAATTTTTTCTTTCCTGCCTTATGTCTTTGGTTTATCTAAAAAATCACTACCTTGTCTAAGATAATCTATCTTTTCTTTTATTTTATCTTCTACGAGGCTTACAGTTCTGTATTTTGTATTTATGCCAATGATCCATTGTGATCTGATTTTTATGACAAGTGTGAGGTCTGAGCATAGATCCAGTCATGCAGTGGACGGGTGTCCTGCCCTGAGTGTAGATCCAGTCATGCAGTGGACGGGTGTCCTATGCTGAGTGTAGGTGGTCATGCTGTGGATGGGTGTCCTATGCTGAGTGTAGGTCCAGTCATGCTGTGGACGGGTGTCCTGTCCTGAGTGTAGGTGGTCATGCTGTGGACGGGTGTCCTGTCCTGAGTGTAGGTGGTCATGCTGTGGACGGGTGTCCTGTCCTGAGTGTAGGTCCGGTCATGCTGTGGACGGGTGTCCTGTCCTGAGTGTAGGTCCGGTCATGCTGTGGACGGGTGTCCTGTCCTGAGTGTAGGTCCAGTCATGCTGTGGACGGGTGTCCTATACTTTCAGCACATATTTTAAAGGCTGCCTTTGCTCCATGGTATTCATTTGGTCCTTTGACAAAGGCCAGTTGAGTATTTTCGTCATTCAATTTCTGGGTTTTTTTTTTCCGTCCCATTTCATTGATCTGTTTATCTCCTCTTTTTCCAGTACCACACTGTCTTGATTCCTCAAACTTTATGGTAAATTTTGAAGATCATTAATGTCAGTCCTCCACATTTGTTCTTTTTCAATATTTTGATGGCTGTTGTTCTAAGCATTTTACCTCTGCATATAAACCTCTTAATCTGCTTATCAATATCCACACGGGAACTTTCTAAGGTTTGGGCATCTTAGTTCTTTCCTGTTGCTGTGGTAAGATACCCTAAAAAAAGCCACAGGGGAGAAAGACTCACGGGTTAAGGTTCTATCCCAGCAAGGTTGGGAAAGTCACAGAGGCAGGGTCTTGAAGCAATTGGTCACTTTTCATCTATAGTCTATCCTCTCCTTATCAGGACAGATGTTCTCATCCAGTTGGATCAGATAAACTTCTGTATGTCAGGTTGCTGTATATAAATTCCGAATGATAATGTAACATCTGGAGTCATTCAAAACAAGAGGTGTGTGCCTCTTATCAATTAAATAAGTATATGCATTCAAAGAACAAGATAGCCAGGCTATCCTCATTTATGCACTTCTGGTATCTATAAAGTTATGTGCTCTACTCCTTGCACAGCTTAAGGGATTGACCTAAATGCCAAGAGAAGGAAGACAACAGACACATATATCTAGATACAGAAAAGCTGGTATCAGTAGGTAAAAGATCATGGATGGAGAAGCCACGGTGTGTTTATTGTATACGGTTAAACATGGAGGCAGGGTTGTTGGATAGAGCTCAACAGAAACACCATGTTTATAGTGTACAGCTGAACCAAGAAGGCAGCGTTAGCTAACCCCAGTAAGAGCAGTCTCTATAAGGAAGCAGTCTTTGAATTGTAAACATCTGGGATAGAAGGCTAACCTGAGGAAGGCTGGCCATCTCTCTGAGCTTCAGCCAGAGAAGGCTTGGCTACTCTCACAGGGATGAAGCATTGGCTCTTTGGCATGTTCGTACCAATGACAACATCACACATTCACTCAGGATTTCCTCCACTGCCCACAATCAAGTATCATTCATCCATAAAAAAATAAAATGTTTTCATGAAAGTGCATGGAACTGGAAGATACTGTGTTAAGTGAAATAAACCAGGCTGAGAAAGACAAGAAGCACATGTTTCTTTTTTATCATGCAAGGAGATGAAAAAAAATGTTTTTATCTGTTAACAGAAGCAAGACTAGGAATTCTTAGGAAAGGTGAAGGGAAACAAATGGAAGTTGGAGGAAAAAAGTTAAAAAAAAAGAGTAAACATAATCAAAACATGGTATGTAAGCATATATTGAAATGAAAAACATCCATTTGTGCAGTTGATATGCATAAACAGCTATAAATAAAGGTGAACCTTACAAAGTTAGGGAAAGCACATCCATATTCCTCACAATCATTCTGCCACGTGCAGAGAAAGCAGTGTACAGTACTGCCGAAGGGCATAGTGAAAGTCTGTTAAATATAAATAAACTATCTACGTCCTTATAAGTTAGAGCAACTAATGTAAACTCGAGTCACAAGATTAGATGATAAGTATTCAGGAGGCAGAGCCAGGTGTGTCTCTGTGAGTTCGAGGCCAGCCTGGTCTACAAGAGCTAGTTCCAGGACAGGCTCCAAAGCTACAGAGAAACGCTCTCTCGAAACCACCCCTCCCCCCAAGAAAGAAAGGAAGGAAGGAAGGAAGGAAGGAAGGAAGGAAGGAAGGAAGGAAGGAAGGAAGAATAGATGATAAAATTTGAATCATAAAACCTAATATTCATGTAACAGTATCAGAATGAAGAATGGGCTCCAAAGTTCCAAGCTGACCATGTTATATCCAGATTCTACTGCAAAATATGATAAGGTACAGTTTAACATATAGGCAGCCAAAATATGTGTCATCCTAACATGGGCTCCTGAGCTAACATATACTGATAAATTATGTTTCTTTTCTCCTTTTTCCCCTGCATTTTATTTATTTATTTATTAAAGATTTCTGTCTCTTCCCCGCCACTTCCTCCCATTTCCCTCCCCGTCNGTCTAGTAAGGTGAGCATCCAAACTGCCTAGACTCCCACAAAGCCAGTACCTAAGAGAAATAAGCAACTTCCCCTGCATTTTTAACATATCCCCACCACTAAAATGTATAAGCTTTGAAAGGGCAAGGACAATGTCTTTGGTCTCTACTTCCTAGCTAAATAGTTTAGTATTTGTTTTTAAATTTTTATTATGTCATAGTAGCCTTTAATACTTTAAATATTCAAGTAGCCCCAGGCAGTGGTGATGCATGCCTTTAATTCCAGCACTCAGGAAGCAGAGGCAGGCAGATCCCTGTGAGTTCAAGGCCAGCCTGGTCTATAAGAGCTAGTTCTAGGATAAGCTCCAAAACCACAGAGAAACCCTGTCTCAAAAGACAAAAGAGACAGACAGACAGACAGACAGACAGAGAATCCAAGTAGCACAATAAATAGTGAAATGTGACTGTATTTCCATATAAAGCAGGTGTTCAAGACTCTAAGATGTGTTCTTTTTCCTAGAATTTTTATTTTTTTTCCTTTTATAGGCCCTGGATTCTCTTTTCAAAACAGAAAATATGAAATAAGAATTACTTATAACCTACATTTTGGGAATAAGTGTGGATGAGATACATATCCAAGATAAGGAATTAATAGAAGAATCTAGACGGGTTCCTAGGGGAGAAAGAACCCACTGCATCCTAGTTAGCCTTTTCTTGCCTAGCTTGTCCTCCTCGGGAGACGAGCTCTCCATGACCCAGGGCACCTCTGCACTACTGGTTTGAGAATTCAAATAAACAGGCTTTGGGGGTGCAGTCCTCACATGGGTAGCTTTGTGCCCATAGGGAAGAAAGGCGGCTGTGGTTATGACCCAGCATGCACCAGGGGCCACCAAGTGACTGGAACTTTGTCTACATGGATGCGAGTTTTAATTCCAGTCCCTGGCAGAGGTGTTACCCAGCCAGCACTACTTCAAAGCAATTTTGCAAATCACATTTTGTGGTTGAAATCTGGATTAGTGCCTCCATTCCCATTTTGAGGTCAGAATTCCCTGGTTTGTGGTGGTGTCTTTGCTGAGGTTGGGCAGCAGAACAATGATCCTCTCTCTTCTAATTGAAATGACAGCGTATTCTCTCACAGATTAATTTTAAATTATCCACGTTTCTCTGCTTTAATCAAGATGATAAAAACAGCACACATAATTTTCTGCGCTATTCTTTTAATTTTTTTCAGACTAATAGCAGCCAATTGGCTCTTGACATTTATTACCATGCATGGCACTTTCATTCCAAGCGTGCTAGCTTGGACTGTTGATCATTTTATTCTTTGTTATTTTTTTAAGCTTAATTTTGTATCAAAGTAAATGAGGAATAAGGCTTAAAACATAGACTGTGATGAGACTCCTCTTTGAACTTAAAATTGATGCCATCCAGAGAGAATGTGCCTGCGGATGATATGTCCCGCTGAAATAAGGGCCCTCTTACCGGAAGAAATATTTCTTTAAAATGAGTAGTTGCAAGAAGAGCTCATCTGTGAACTTCTACCGATTAGAAATGGCTCCACACTTAAGATGCTTTAATAATGTCAGTTAAGCAACATTTTAGCTCATTTTTACAACGCATTCAGGTTTGGTGATTTATATTAAGCATTAAACATAATAAATTTAGGTCTTTATTCAAGTATGAGGAAGAGCATTTCTGAATCACCCATTTAGCCAAGTGCCTCAGGAGGTCTGATCTCACACGGTCATTCACGGCTGGGATAAAACACGTTCCTCCTGTTTCTTCCTTGACGTCCATAATAATGGAAATGGCATGTGTGTTGTGACATCGTAATAATGGGGCACACTGACGTGGCTTCGTGGCTCAGACCAAGGGTCCATGACCAAAGGGCAAGTTGAGGACATGCATCAGTGACTTCTCTCTCAAATTTGTCACCCAACGCTATGCTAATGTCTTTATTTTTAGTCCCATAAAAACTCAAGAAATAAAGAAAGACAATCCTACTCAATATAACCAGCAGTTTAAAAGCAATTAATTTTTTAAATAAAGGAGCACTAGAGCACAAATGGGAGCGGGAGAGAGGATGCTGAGCGCCGCATGCACGAGCCTGAGGACGGGAGTCGGAAGCCCATCTAGGTGTGACCCTGCCTGCACCTGTAACCACAGCCCTGAGACGGTGGAGAAAAGTGGGCCTGCTAACTAGCGCCTGCCGGCTGCCACCTCACCAAAGCATGGAAGCTCTGGGTTCGGCCAGAGACGCGTACTCAAAGGGACAAGACTGAGAGTGATACTCGAGACGGGCCTGGTGGCTTCCTGCAGCCTCTGTGCACGCATAGGCAAGTGGCCACACACATGCATATACACACAATACACGTGCATTTAAAATCACACACACGACAACAAGTGGGCACAGGAGATCACTTCCTACGTATAACCTCAGCAGCACAGACAGTAAGGGCCTCATTGAATAAATGGGACCTCCTGAGACTGAGAAGCTTCTGTAAAGCAAAGGACACTGTCGCTAAGACAGAAAGGCAACCCACTGACTGGGAGAATATCTTCACCAACCCTGCAACTGACAAAGGTCTGATCTCCAAAATATATAAAGAACTCAAGAAACTAGACTGTAAAAGGCTAATCAACCCAATTATAAAATGGGGCACTGAGCTGAACAGAGATCTCTCAACAGAAGAAGTTCAAATGGCCAAAAGACACCTAAGGTCATGCTCAACTTCCTTAGCGATCAGGGAAATGCAAATCAAGACAACTTTAAGATACCATCTTACACCTCTCAGAATGGCGAAAATCAAAAACACCAATGATAGCCTTTGCTGGAGAGGTTGTGGAGAAAGGGGTACCCTCATCCATTGCTGGTGGGAATGCAATCTTGTGCAACCACTCTGGAAAGCAGTGTGGCGGTTTCTCAGAAAATTCAGGATCAACCTACCCCTGGACCCAGCAATACCACTCTTGGGAATATACCCAATAGAGGCCTTATCATACAACAAAAATATATGCTCTACTATGTTCATAGCAGCATTGTTTGTAATAGCCAGAACCTGGAAACAACCTAGATGCCCTTCAATTGAAGAATGGATGAAGAAAGTATGGGATATATACATATTAGAGTACTACTCAGCAGTAAAAAACAAGGACTTCTTGAAGTTTGCAGGCAAATGGATGGAAATAGAAAACACTATCCTGAGTGAGGTAAGCCAGACCCAAAAAGAGGAACATGGGATGTACTCACTCATATTTGGTTTCTAGCCATAAATAAAGGACATTGAGCCTATAATTCGGGTTCTTAGAGAAGCTAAATAAGAAGGAGAACCCAAAGAAAAACATATAGGCATCCTCCTGAATATTAACCTTCATCAGGTGATGAATGGAGACAGAGACAGAGACCCACACTGGAGCACCGGACTGAAATCTCAAGGTCCAAATCAGGAGCAGAAGGAGAGCAAGCACGAGCAAGGAACTCAGGACCGCGAGGGGTACACCCACACACTGAGACAATGGGGATGTTCTATCGGGAACTCACCAAGGCCAGCTGGCCTGGGTCTGAAAAAGCCTGGGTTAAAACAGGTCTCACTGAACATAGCAGACAATGAGGACTACTGAGACCTCAAGAACAATGGCAATGGGTTTTTGAGCCTACTGCACGTATTGGCTTTGTGGGAGCCTAGGCAGTTTGGATGCTCACCTTACTAGACCTGGATGGAGGAGGGTGGTCCTTGGACTTCCCACAGGGCAGAGAACCCTGATTGCTCTTTGGGCTGATGAGGGAGGGGGACTTGATTGGGGGAGGGGGAGGGAAAGGGGAGGCGGAGGTGGGGAAGAGAGAGAAATCTTTAATAAATTAAAATTATAAAATAAAATAAAATCACACACACGGATCTGCTAGGAGATAAGACCTCCCTCATCAGGCACATAAGAGAGTCCCTGTTTTAGCCACTCTACTGACAGTTTTTTCCTTTTCCGTTTATTAAATCACGGGAAGGCATAAGATGCTGAAATACATTGGGGAAAGTATTCCCTTTGATGAAACAATCATTACAATAGTCTTCTGTACAATTACCATGACAAGTTTAATTCTGCTCTGTTTCATTCTGAAAGTGATTTGCAACGAAGTTTCGATTTCAGCGAGTATAAAATACCTGGATGCTTGTGAGAATACATAGGGTAACTGAGAAAATGTTCATACTTCCAGTGTTGCGACAGAATGGAACATTAATTAATCCTTTAGTTTAAAGATGCCTAGGGCAGGAGCATACTCGCTGCTCTTGCAGAGGACCCACGTTTGGTTCCAAGTACCCAAATCAGACAGAACACAACTGTCTGTACTCCAGTTCCAGGTGATCAAACACCCTCTCCTGGATTCCATGGAGACCCACATACATCACACAGTCTCTCTCTGTCTCTCTCTTTCTCTCTCTGTCTCTGTGTCTGTGTGTTTGTGTGTGTGTGTGTGTGTGTGTGAGAGAGAGAGAGAGAGAGAGAGAGAGAGAGAGAGAGAGAGAGAGAGGGGGGGAGGGGGGGGGGGGGGGAGGAAGGGAGGGAAGGAAAGAAGGAAGGAAGGAAGGAAGGAAGGAAGGAAGGAAGGAGAAATAGAGGGGGAGGGTGGGAATAGGATGAGGGGGAGAAAAGGAGGATGGGTAGGCGGAGAGAGAGAGAGAGAGAGAGAGAGAGAGAGAGAGAGAGAGAGAGAGAGGGAAGGAGGGAGGGAGGGAGGAAGGAAGGAAGGAGAAAAAGATGCCTAGTCATCTCAAAGGTTTTACGACATTCTCAGAAGACACTGCATTCCTCCTTTTTTGACACATGAGGTTATTTCTGAGGCAGCCTTTGTGGACTGGGGTTAGAGATGGGCTATACAGCCTTAGATTAACACAGTGACTTAGACTAACTGTCCCGAGTCCGTCCCTGTGTACTCACTCCTCAGGCTCACCTGGATTATTTCTCAGACTATGTGGATGACAAGTGCTCTAGAATTTGAAGTGATCCTCTCATAGCAATGAAGTAGCAATGAATCTCTGCCCTGTGAGAAGGTGCCGGGCTAGCCCACTACATCACTGACATACCATCCAATCCAAATCTCTTAACAGTGTTGCCTTGAGACACTGGCTGGCCCACCTTCCCCAGGGCGAGCATTCTCTACAAATAACCAACTCGGGATAATTCATGCCCCTCGCCTTGACACACCAGAGCCTGATAAGAAATGAAAAGAAATGAAAGGAAACAGAAAAAGGAAGCATTACTTTTAAGAATGTCATTACAATGGTAGCAATTAAAGCATAAAAATATAAAATTGAATAAGTAATTATGCTTCATCTATTTTAATAATTGTGCTTGAGAAAAAGCAGGTTCAATCAGAAGGATGAGGAAGTAACTGGAAGCTGTGTTTGAGGTTTGCAGTGAAGCATCTGGCCTCTGTCCATCTGATGACTTTGGTTCCTTTGAGATTTCCTTTGGTTTTAATAACTCGGGAGACGAGCCTGGATTATTGCCTTTTCCTTATATGCTTTCAGCTATGAGACAAAATATAAATGGAACCAAGAGAAACAAGGGGAGGTTTTCTTAAGGTGCCTGGGAAGGTTGTGAGAGACGGAAGAGCAGAGACGGAGTTTAGGAAGCGGTTGGCCTCTGATGGCACTGACGGAGGGCTTCAGGTGTGGAACGGAGAGAAACTCTGTGTGCTCTGGTGACTGATGTGGGTGAAGTTCAAAGCACAGAAAGATGGGAAAGGGGCACAAAATGCAGGCCATCTGGACAGCTGAGCTTATCATCACCAAGGTAGGAGGGAAAACGTGTGGCGTGGCTGTGGGAGGGGATATGGCTGTGAGGTATATATATATATAATTATATAGAAATTTAACCTCATTGCTACAGAGTATGAGAAATTGGTTGTTCTTGATTGGTGCTGGGGAGAAAATCCATGGTGTCTGCACTCTGTGAATTCCTTATTGTAACAAAAATGGGAACATTCCAAGGGCTTTGAGCCTGCATTGACCCAAAGCCCTATTGGGAGTGGGTGGAAGAATCAAAGATCCTCGCCTCTTATTCCTGAACTCCAAGCTCTTGTCTATGTTAGTAACACTAAGGATTAGATGGAACCAATACTGGGAACCATCTGTAAGCAAAGGTGATAGTCACCTCCCTCCTTAGGGGTGTGAGGTGTGGAGAGGGAGGGAGGGAGGAAAAGAGGGAGATTTCTGAAGGGCATGAGAGTGAACATCATGATGATAGGAGTTTGGAGGAATGAGAAGCAGCCTATGTTCACTGACCGCTTGTTACATGCAAAGCCTGGGGCTAAGCGCTGCATATGCTAACTTAGTGAATTCAACTTCAGCTCCCTAGAGATGTCTCTGTCATGTCTTCATTTTACGACTGAAGAAAGATGAACTCTTAGATCTCTTACTAAATTTTAAGGCAATAACCCCAAATGCAGCCAACATAAATCTGATCAAATTATCTAAAGCCATGCTCATTTGGATGAATTGGAATGACCAGGAGACTGAGAGCAAGGGACAGATCTGTCCTGGCTGACACCTGCCCTTCCACCTCTCTTTCAGTATTCATTGCCCCTCTCCTGATGCTGTCTACACAGTAAACTCTGTTCCAGTGTGTTCCTCGCAACCCGTACTAAACAGGTGTCCCTCAACAACCTAAGCCACTGAAGACATTTTCTTACTGTGTCTTTAAAGCCCAATATTTTTAATATTCAAAAGGATTTTTAAAGGTTAAAAATCTAAGCATCGGGGTTAAGGAGATGGCTAAGTGGGTAGAGCACAGGCCTTACAGCCAGAATTGGAAACCACAGAACCCACATAAAGCCAGGCAGAAGTAGCAACCCCGGCAATGCCAGAACATAGGAGGGAAAAATAGGGACTATCCAAGGCAAGGTAGCTAGCTAGGCTGGCCAGAAGTAGTGAGTTCCAGCTTCAGCCAGTAACCTAGCCTCATTAAATAAATTGGAAAGCAATCAAGGTGAACAGACATCATTTTCAGGCCTCCACACATAGGTATACACATATGCAAGCATATACACATACAAACGTTCATATGTACTCACATAACACACACACACATCTACATGCAAAATAACAATAAATTCCAAGTAGTCAGTCACCTTTGAAAATAATTCTTTGCAGATCAGCACCATCCAGTATGGCTACCGTTGTGGCCATGTAACTAGGAGGTAGGTAATGTGACTCGTCCAAACTGTGAGATTCTTGCAGTGTAAAATGTACCATGCTCTAAGGCTCAACACTAGGAAAATTATAAATTATACTGACACCAGGTTGAAGTGGCTAATGTTTTGGATACATTGAGTTAAATGAAGGATATTTCAATTAGCTTTATGTGGTTTGTTATTCTTTTGAATGTGACCACAGAAACATTCAGGCTGTTTGTGTGGCTTGCCTTGCTTTTTCTTGCACAGAACTGCTTGGATCTACAACAGTTAGGATCCAGGCATATTTATTTCTGGTGGCTTCTGATGAGTCGCCCAACTGAGAGATTGAAGGGGGTGTGTTCATCCCAAACCATCTTTTTGGAAGGACAGTTTTTCTCCCTTAAATTGTGCATAATACCGGGCACACCTGGATTTCTGATAATTGCACCCACAAATGACTACTTGCAGACAAAATTAGGTGCTTGCAACCTGTTTGACAGTGCAGATGTCTAATTGTGCCCACAAATGGCCATTTGGCAGGCACTACTTGTGCACACAGCTGATTATAGGCAAAAAATGGCTCCAACCAACACACCCTTGGCAGAGGCATTAATAGCTCAAGAGTGGGTTTACAGAGGCATTAATAGGTCAAGGGTAGGTTCACAGAGGCATTAATAAGTCAAGGTTAGGTCCACAGAGACATGACATAACATAGGTCAAGGGTAGGTTCACAGAGACATGACATAGGTCAAGGGTAGGTTCACAGAGGCTTTAATAGGTCAAGGGTAGGTCCACAGAGGCATGACATAGGTCAAGGGTAGGTCCACAGAGGCATGACATAGGTCAAGGGTAGGTTCACAGAGGCATGACATAGGTCAAGGGTAGGTTCACAGAGGCTTTAATAGGTCAAGGGTAGGTCCACAGAGGCATTAATAGGTTAAGGGTAGGTCCACAGAGGCGTGACATAGGTCAAAGGTAGGTCCACAGAGGCATGACATAGGTCAAGGGTAGGTCCACAGAGGGATGACATAGGTCAAGGGTATGTCCACAGAGACATGGCATAGGTCAAGGGTAGGTCCACAGAGGCATGACATAGGTCAAGGGTAGGTCTACAGAGGCATAAGCGTAGGTCAAGGATAGGTCCACAGAGGGATGACATAGGTCAAGGGTGGGTCCACAGAGGGATGACATAGGTCAAGGGTAGGTCTACAGAGGCATGGAATAGGTCAAGGGGAGGTCCACAGTCTTGATAAAGATCTTCCTTTAAAGCTCAGCCTTTTTGTGTGGTGCCCATGTAAGTGTCTGTGACACGACATATGTTTGCTTTGTGGGGGCTGGACAATAAAAATGTATGTATATGCCCACCTCACTAAATGAATGCTTTCTTGGACTTTGAAGTAATTGGGGCACACAAACCTACACTGTCAGTCTGAGTAGCTTTAGAAGTAGATGAGACCCTGCTGGGCCTCGCTGTTTTTAATAACTAAAAGATGAAGTGTATACATACATATAAGAATCCCCAGGGACCCTTGGGTAAACGGTAGATTTTAAAGGGTTAATCCAACTTAATGAATCATTTAGTAAGGATGAGAAAGCCAGAGTGGTAGCCTCAGGAAGAATCATGGGCAAGGATTTAGGCATGGAGCACGGAGGTCAGCATCCCCATGTGAGGAGTAACTGATATCCCCAGCTCTGCCTACAGCTGAAACAACAAGGCTGGACATGGAAACACGTCCTCTTACACAGATCCCAGTGTCTACAGGAAATGTGGGCAGGCACTTGGGCCCTGCCTCCTGGACGTCATGCTAAGTCCATGAAGGGAGACTTCAGCAACCCGATTTCAGTAGCTTTACCAATCAGCACTGTTGATCCTAAGAATCATATGGCCCCAGGTTGTATCAGGATTGGTGACCATAATTTTTTTTTCTCAGAGATGACGCCATGTGCCATAATCACTGGTCTGAGCTTTGTTTTTTTGAGCTCTGGGAAGGTTATAAATCTCTTAGAGCATGTTGGGAAACTCAAACCATGGCAGCTTAGCTTAGTTTCCCTAGAGCATAAAAAAAATGCTTTGTTTTCTTTTGTTTGCTAATGAGTGATTGCCGTTAGTGGTGTGTATTTATTTGCAATATAAGCAAGCACAAGATTTACCTACCTTGACAGAGCCTCCCTCTTTCTTGGAGCTTCACGTCCTTTTATGTCTGTTCTTTATTTATGATGATCGCTGCCTATTCTTGAATGGCAATGCTATTGTAATAAATCTCCATAGAAAGCCAATTTTCAGTTCAAGCTACTGTGGGCTGCATATGAGCAAAGCAGCCTGAAAACACATATTGATTGTCCTTCTTCAGAGACTCCATGACAGGCTCAGCTCAGAGCTGCTTTCATTTTGACTGGACTGCTGCTCAATCTAATGTCAACTTACCATAATTCTTTTATGTGAAAGGCTATTATTCTATTATGATTTTTCTCTTTTGTCACCTAATATCCACAGAGGCTTCTGTTGGTGAGAGATTACTGGGGAATTTTCTCCATCTCAGATATCCCATCTTCTTCCTTTCCTTATTTAAAGGGCAGTGGAAAATGTTCTGTTTCCTATTATCAACTTCTTTTTTATACATTGCCTTGAAATATACATAAAATATATGTAATTTATTTAGGAGTTTGGCATAAAGATAAAAAAAATGATTTAGATTTCACAATTTTATAAATTCCAAGTCACGGTTTTCTTCTATTTGACATGTTGCCTAGAATTCGATGCTGATTTAATGGAACAATTTAGCTCTGGATGGGACTATCATGGGTGATGATTTTTCTCGTATACATGGACAGTCACAAATTTTTAGTCTGGGTCAAGCAAACCTGTACTTTCTTATTACTTACAATGTTTTTAACAAGTTGTAAACTTTGACACCAAGAGCACGCAGCAGTTACCCAGCTGAGCCCTTTATCTCTCAAATTCCTTGAGTCTCTTCTAAGAAGTCAACATAAGGAACTTCTTTGCCAACACGTCTACTTCCACCCTTGGGTCTCAAGAGGAATCCTCACTCTAGTGTATCTCAGTATTCTCAGGAACCACATTTCCAACACAGTTCATCAGAGAGCCCCGAGGACTGCCAGGTGCCTGTGAAATCTAGGCTCTAATCTAACACAGATCTAGGTCTCAAAGACCCAGAGTGGTTTTGGAATGAACTACTGTGTACTGTAAAAATCACAGACGGCATTGTTCAGAAGATAAGTGCATAGTTCAACTCTTCTGGAATTTTTTCATTTTTCATAAGCCACAATTATGTTTGTGGTGGAGACTTGGTTTTACTTCTTCGTGCTTTCATTAAAAAAAGAAAAGAAAAGAGAAATGGAAAAAAAAACTTACTTCAATGGGAAGGATGCAGAAAGTCTATTCTGCCACCTCTACTGACGACCATGCATGCTAGGGTACCTTGTGCCTACAGTGGACTATCATACGATGTGTGTCTGCATTTAGTCAGCAGCTCTACAAATGTTCTGCATAGTAATTCCCCGGTCATCAGAAACTTTGTGCCCTTCTGCAAATCCATGACATGCACAAAATGCATTAATGGCCATTCGCGGCAGCTCATTGTGTTGACCTCGACTCTACTTCCTGTCTGCACCCTTTACTTCCTCTAATGTGGAAAAGGCTGAGGGGGGCTTTGTATGTTCAGTCAGAACTCAGGTGCTGGACTAATGCCTGTTTCGTTCATTTGTCTGTCTGTTGGGTTGTTGATGGTTTTTTTTTTTCCGTTAATTTATGTTTTTAATGTCCTCTTCACTGTGAACCTCAGCCTTGACAAATGATGGGGAAATGGATGGAATCGTTACTATTCATGAAACAGAAAGTATTCAGTCAGCTGTTTTTAATCTCCTTTGTTTCTGGTTCTCTTTCCCCGTTCCCCACGTATAGCCTTCCATGCAGAGAGGGCAACTGTTACTGCCTACGTGGGATGGGATTAAAGCGAGTTTATGACCTATAAAGCGAAGGCGGCGGCAAGGCCTTGAGACAGGACTCTGCCTTGTCGCTGTGGCGACTTCAGTGTGTTGAGCACTCAGCACATTGTGGGTAGAGTAGAACACAAGAAAGACTATGCAAATGATGGCGAATATTCCAGAGTTTCTCCTGGAAGCCGTCAGGAAGGACAGTTCTCAGTTTCCCACTATGCTGAGTGGGCATTCTGTTCCTGTACGTTTCGTGGACTTTCTTGTTAAGCTGTGAAAATCGTTTCACTGAGAACAAATTCTTTGGAGGGGGGGACTTTGTATCTTTGCTATTTTCTTAAAAAGCAATAAAGCAATCGAATAATTATGACTGAGATGACATGACATGTCCAAGTTTCAAGAGTTTGTATCTATCCCAGAAAATTTTCCTTCCAAAGCTCAATTTCTCATTTTTGTTCTGCATCCAGACCTGGAATTTTAAAACTACATTCATCAATTTTTATCAAACATGAGTAACTGGAGTCTTTCCAGACAAATTATGCTTTCTCTAGAGTCTGGAAATGCCAGTTTTAAGGGTTAGCAAAAAAAATTTTTTTAAATAAAAATAAAAAAAGGACCAAGTAGCAAAGTGGAATTAACAATCACCCTTGTCCTTTATTCTGGAGATTCAGATGTGCACGCATAGAAAACCTCAGGACCTGATATTTAAGATGCATACACCCAGTGTCTGTAAATCCTACTTGGATATTTACTATAAATTCAAATAAAAGAAAGGTCCGTGTTTTCCAGGGCTGGACTTGCCAAGCCCTGTCATGGTTGGGCTCCAGCCTTTGGGGAATCACCTAGTACTATGGCCCCAACTTGCTCCAGGGAAAACTCCCACTTTCAGAGACCCCCAGGAAGCCCTGGCTCTATCCTCTTTTCAAAAGCATACAGCAAAGAGCCCCAGAAAGTTGGCTGCTTTGTGCTTCTCCTTAGAAACAAGTTTCCATGTTCTTAGGCAGTGGAACAGTCTGTTTGCCATTCAAATAAACATCACAAGCCTTATTACTCTTTTTATAAAATCAGTATGCCGCAAGATGAGATTACAATCTCTCACAAGTCAGGATCCCCAGAACTCCGTTCCCACAGCAACTCCAGATCCAAACCCATCTCCAATGGTGAACTTAAACAGAGAGGCAGACGGAGATGAGGACCTGATTAAGTCTTCGAGGTCCTGCAACTCAAGAGATGGGTGTAAGGAGGAGGTCATTCTGCTAACTCCCTTTGTGTTTATTCTTCCTGCTGTGAGCAGGTAGGAATTTCTCTGCCACCCTTCATAGTTACACACCTAATTGTGAATTACACACTCCTCCTGGTGCCTACACCTACAGAACCGCTGAAGTTCGTGTTTGAGAACATTCCCTTTCCTAGAAATAGACCACCACAATTGCTTGCGTTATGAAGGTTAGTCACAGGCGCCTATCTGTGCCCAGGGAAATGTATCCGAGTACCAAAACTCTACCAGGCACCAGCCTAATTTAAACACCAAGCCTCATTACCCATCCAAGACAATTTTATCACAACAGGAAGGATTATCCTAAGCCTTTTGCTTTCCTCCTTCTCTACCCTGGGGATGCTGGAAGCTGAGACAATATGGGCTGCGACAGATCCTTTGTTCTCCCTGTGTGGTTTCCAAGGAGAATGATATCTGTTCCAAGTAGCTCATTCTATGGTACTTGTATTCGCAACAGCCCATTCTCTTCTCCACAACACACAGTTAGACAGCATCACTCACCACTGCATACATTATATGGACATTTGTATACCCCTAATACAGAAAACGAAATTGACTAGCAAATATAGCTTTTAAATAAGCCCCGGATGGATTATCTTCACGCTCAGTTTCCTAGGACCTCTGAGACGCCATCATCAGCATTGGCCTTTCTCCTCCTCACCTGTTGACTCTTTTTGTGTTGACTTTTATCCCAAAGCGGCTCTTCCACCCTGGTGTCAACAGGGACACTCATGGCAACCAGTGTATCCTTCTCAACCATTCACAGCAGAGGGATTCTCCTATTTCACTCTACCCAGCAGTCCGGCCGGGGTCAGGGACTTTTTCCTTGGTTTGTTTTTATTGGTGTGTGTCCTTAACCACCAACAACCACTGTGCTCAAGGGGATGGAACATTCCAGCTGACTAGGTGCGTCACAAGCCAGTTCTGCAGTGGAAGGTGGTGTGACTCCATCTGAACCACATGACTGAAGGGAGGCGTTGACTGATTCTCAGAAGAACTGGGTGCCGCCACCACCAGGATCAAGTAGGGCAAAATGGAGACAGGCAAAACACAACAACTTTCCACCATCCCAACTGTGATGACAAGGCAAAAGGAAAGGCAGTATCAAAGACGGAGGCCAGTAGGAACTGCTGTCCCCTACAACCTTGTCCCATGCTCATAAAAAGTAGAGTGGGTGCCAAAAATCTACCTGAATCGTGCAAAGCAGCAGACCAGACTGTCTGATTGTCATCTACCCTTATAAGGCTTCCTCCCTGCCTCAGCCACCCAGATAGTCCCGTATAAAAGAAAAGACAAGGAGATGGGATGTTTACTTGCTGGTCGTTTGGCTGCTGGCCAGCCTCCTTTGCGTTTAAATGCGTGAGCACACAGCTCACTGCAGAGCTGCACAGAGACTTGTCTTTTCTCCATGACTCCGAACAATTGCAAGCTCAAGTCCATCAGCAATTCTGTAAGCAGGGACACCAGTGAGGACCCAGACGTAAGAAGCAATTGAAACTACGCGAGAAAAGAGCAACTGTTCGGAGTATACGCTGTGGTGTTTTTGTATACATTTCTTAAATGCACACAGTCCATAAATTTTGGGAGAGTGGTGATAACTTGCCTCGCTTCCATCTGGAGGAAACAGATTTTTTAAAGAAGAAACAGACTTCAGAACATATGAAAATATTTGTAAGACTGGGAAAAGCACGTAAGAAGTTATGGAATAACAAATAAGTAAATAACAAGTTAGAGCACGGAGAATGATGATAAAGATGACATAGCCTCATTGATCACGTACCGTGCTCGGCCACCTTGCTGAGTGCTCCTCACAGTTCTCATCTAACCCTGCTGCTGGCCCAGGGATAGCAGACAGCCTCACCACCCGATTTATAGATGAAAAAACTGAGCTATGCCGTGAGGATAAGTAACTCACCCAAAGTCAGAGGTTCACTCCGTGGAAGCCCAGAGCCCTTTGCTTCCAATTCATTCTTTCACCTTTCAGTAATCAGGGAAGGCTCTGTGTTGGCAGACAGGGCTGTTCAGCTCCACTAGATGTGTGTCGAGCCTGGGATGAAAACGTGGAAGCATGAGATCAGGAGAGACACCTGGGTACCAGATTTTTTAAAGTCTGGTGGTTTGAGTCCTGAGAGAAAATAAAAGCTATGCAGTTTGGACAAAAATCTAAGCTCTCAATTGGCAGAGAGCAGTGTATTCTCGGGGGGCCTTTAAGGGACAAAGGCCGTTTTCTGTTGCTCTCAGAATGTCCAACAGCAAGTCAGGGAAAGGACGTCATGGCTTGGAGGATGCTGACGGGTAGGATGAATCTCAGAAAGTGGAGTGGCAATTTACAATTGGATAGTGCTTGATTGGCTACCTTTACTATCCTGTGTTTCCCTAACTTTGTCTCCTGACAGCCCAGTATACTGTACACACCAATCCATACTGCACTGTTGTCGTTTCTTTCTCAGAATCTTACTTTTTCGGGCAGAATCTGACTGTGTAGCCAAGGATAGACCAGGACTTCCTGAGATGGGAGCTTTAACACTAGACAGCACCCTGGATGCCGACTGGGAAATGAAGTTCCCCATCTGAAACCCAATGAGATTCCAGTTCAAAGTAAAGAGAACTTGGCAGATAACATCCACTACTAGATACTAGGCCACGTGTCTTGTGCTGGCCCCGGGTGGGTTTACAAGAACCCAGGAGAGGCCCTGGCTGTCGTGAAACCCTAAGACTGCTGATGTCACACAAGAAAACAGATAAATATGACTAGTCATCCCATAGAGACAGAATTGTATTTAAATAGTATTGAGTCCTCATAATGTTAAAGTGTTTGTGTGACCTTTTATGGTCACACCAAAGAGCTTGAAACAGAGCATGGCTTAACTTTCCATCTACTGCAGGGCTGAAACTCACAGAAAGGGTGTCTGGTTCAGGGAGCAAAGGACCAGATGCAAGAGCATTTCACTTGGCCTTTGACCTTACCCCCCAGTATTGCCTTTTGGTTCCAGCCCCAAGATGCCCTTTCTCTGTTTGAGCAACACCCTTATAGGAAGTCCATTGTTTATACCAGGTGTGGCAGTTTGAAAGAAAATGCCCCCAAGGGGAGTGGTACTTCTAAAAGGTAAGGCCTTGTTGGAGTAGGTGTGGCCTTATCAAAGGAAGTATGTCACTATGGAGGCGGGCTTTGAGGCAGGCTTTAACCTGGACATGCTCAAGCCATGCCCAGTAAGACAGTCTGCTTCCTGTTGTCTGCAAGATGTAGGACTCTCAGCTACTTCTCCAGCACATCTGCCTGCACCATGCCCCACCATGATGATATTGGACTGAACCTCTGAACTGTAAGCGAGCCACTACAATTAGATGTTCTCCTTACAAGAGTTGCCGTGGTCATGGTGTCTCTTCACAGCAACAGGAACCCTAACCAAGACACCAGGTTCCTCAGCCTCACTCAGCTTCTCACCCCACTGCAGTCCAGGTGGGCAGTACACTCTTTGAGATGGGTCTTGGGCTCTTTTTTTTTTTTTCTTTCAGCTGATTGGTGAGACCTGGAGATTGGTTTATCACTTCGCTGTCCAATCAGACAGGTGGCCTTCTAGAGCAGGCTAACGGTAGGAGCTTCATCAGTCCAGATTTAGAACCGCCGAAGAGAGATGAGGGGAAATGTTTTAAGGAAATTTGACATCTAAAAGCAATGCTAACCACCTATCCCTGGCAATGAAAGGGAACTCTGCAGCACACCGAGTAATAGATTTAACTTCAGCTAATTTTCCCCCAACTTGATTCCCCCTACTATTTTTTTAAATGTTTTCGTTATTCTCAAGATTATTTTAACCTCAACTGAGTAAATTAACAAATGGCTTTAGACTGCTAAAATTTGACTTGCTTTTTTTTAGCTTCTGGTTTTACCAAGCTGTACTTCACTAAACTAGTCTTGTATTAATCACCTAAGTAGAGAATCCCCTAATGGGACTTAAGTGAACTGTATGTTGTAAATAAAACAATTAAAGGGCTACTTCACACCTCATCAAATTGCTTAACAGCCTGATAACAGTTACCCACATACATTCCTCATAAAGCCATGGAACCAGGAGGTAAATTAGAGCCCAGCACCTCAGAAGTGGCCACCTTTGCCCGTCTGCTCTCACCCTGCTGAGAGCGGAGATAAAATCTACAATCTACCTTGTTGTCTGTGAAGGTGATGGGCATGAGGCCTCTCAAGGGGCTGCAAATTCTGACCCGTTCATCCCATTAGGCAAGGCAGGCTTCCCTTCGTAATTATTGCACAAGAGTAATATAAGATCTCAGACTCCTTTTATCCCAACTTTCCTCCAAAATGCTTTTATCTATATCATTTCATTTCTTCTAAAAAGAAAAGCCCGTATTGCTTTACCGATGGTGAGACCAAGGCACAGAGAAGTAAAGGGGTCCAGTCAGAGTTGAGTTTGCACGGGTCAGGCTGAAAGGCAGCAACATGAGCTGAGGTCACCTTGAAGCTCCTGTGTGGTTCCCTCGGGGGTCATGAAATGGTAACCTCCCACAACTCAGCCGCGTTGCCTATTCTATTGCCTACACTTGGCAGAGCTGAAGACACTGTCTGAGAAAATAAAATGTTTTGTCTGAAACTCCCCAAATATGAGCCACTCTTTGGAGCCACTATCTGAAGTCTGGATGAGAAATACATTTCTAATGATTTAAAGTGGACTGGGTAAAGTGGAAATTGCAGGGCTCCTCCCAGAAGCCTCACTCTTTAAATGGGAAAGCGTGGCTGGTGCACACCTTCAAGGGGGAGATGCATACTGGACTTGATGGTGTGGGAATACAGAGAGAAGCAGAGACGCTGCACCTAAGTTACAGTGGAGGCTTGTGGGAAATGCTGTGAAAAGCAAGAAGAAGCAGAGTCTCAAAAAGACAAAGACCTTGCCTGGAGAGGAGAGAGAACTCCAGCTGACTGTGGTAAGTTTTCAATTTCAAGAAAGTAGAAAAGCTGAGTTTTTACATGAAAGACTGTTTCTTTTGTGAAATCACTTGAATTTCAAATATTAGGAGCCAACTGATAAAGAAAATCCAGCACCACATAGCTCTGTCCGCAGTGCAGTGTGCATGTGCATATACGTGTGCATGCTGCTATAAAGCACCACATAGCTCTGTCCGCAGTGCAGTGTGCACGTGCATATACGTGTGCATGCTGCTATAAAGCACCACATAGCTCTGTCTGCAGTGGGCATGCATGTACATGCTGCTATAAAGCACCACATAGCTCTGTCTGCAGTGCAGTGTGCATGTGCATATACGTGTGCATGCTGCTATAAAGCACCACATAGCTCTGTCTGCAGTGGGCATGTACATGCTGCTATAAAGCAGCCCTGCAGGTTGCAGCCTCTGTCCTGACTTCTGTGCACAGCATGGGGAAGACAGAGAGACGGTACCACTTGGGTGTAAGGGTGAGGTTTGTTTGCACTTTATCCTAAATCTTTGGCCAGTAACATTTGACTCTACGTCATAAATACAATTTTACTTCAAAATAAAATGAACTGTGAGTTCAGATTCATCCGGAGTGAGACCCTCAGTAAAAGCGCTCTTTCCGTTTGCTTTGTCTGCGTCGGAGCCCATCACTGGGAAGGGAAGAGGGAACTTCTCAAGAGCTCCACTTCACATAGGACACTGAGCCCTCTGGATCATACTCTGAACTCTCAACCTCTAATCCAGTTCCTCCTGCTGTGCTGACCCCCAATCATAAAATTACTTTTGTTGCAACTTCATAACTGTATAATTTTGATTTTGTTATGAATCATAATGTAAATATCTGTGCTTTCTGGTGTTCTTAGGCGACCCTTGTGAAAGGGGTCATGACCCACAGAATGAGAACCACTGCCCTACACAGTAACTGCCACCTCTGCCTCTCCTGTTCCTCACCCCCATCCCACCATGCACTGATGGGTAGGGACATCCTTAAGTCCCTCAGACAGGTTGAGAGTACCTGTGCACGCAACAGGGCCGCAGAGACTTGGTAGATCAGTGGGTTTAGAAGGAGGAGGAGGAGCACCGTCTCTCTTAGAACCCCAGACAAACTGGTGTGGATATATGGGAAATGACATTTTATTTGGAAATGGCTCTTTAGTTTTAAATTACTTCAGCATTTACTTTCAATTAATTTCTTTAAATTAGATAAATCATACTTGTAAATATTTGCTTTCCTGAGATAAGCTTTTATTTAAATTATTAATGCCACGGTTTCATGCCCGATTTTAAGGATTGAGGTTGCCACTGCTCAGACAGAATGCAGGTAGTATAGAAGGAGGGAAAATCGTCTCGCGCTAGGTACACACACCCGTACCAGACATGGCCAAGAGCAAAGCAACATTCAAAGCAATAGGATTCAGGGTGGGTTTTCAGTTTTCTCTGACTTGTTTGAGGAATGAATCAATAACCCAAGGCATTAGGGAGCAAACGTAGGCCCGGATAACAAAGGGAGCAGCCCCTTCACCATAAAAGCTTGTCTTTCTGTCCGTCTGCGGCATGTGCTCATCAGGGACTCTGGCTGCACTTCAGTGCGGCTGTGCGGGGCTACAGGTGGGTGTGGAGGTCTTGGGACAGTAATTGACTCTACAGAGCACTAGAAATGAACGAGGAGGGCAATGGGGGTGGGGAGGACAAAGAAAAGAAAATGATGCTGAGTATAGGGTGATTTCATAGTCCACCCATCAGTTTGGGGATTTATAAGCCTTAATTTGCTAGGTGCTCTTTTTTGCCAGCACCAAAGCAAGGCGGGGCCCAAAGAAGCCAAGCTGCTGTGCAATACTACATCAGAAGGGAATGCAAGCCCAACAAATCTTATTTTAATAAAAGATAAATTGAAAGTTAAAGGTTAGTAATGACATTAATAGCTACTCTTGCCAGCCACACAGAGTTCAGCCAGAGAATTTAGGGACCTCAGCAGGATGGGGAGCCCAGCCCAAGTCACCAGGACCTATGAATTCCTTAATCACCTTCATCCGAAAATGTCTTTTCCTAAGCGCTACACTAGTGAGAGGATCCTAGGCTTAGTGGGCCAACAACTCAACCGCAGGTGTGCATACGGAACCCAGCCTGACACCTCAGAACCTGCTTAGTGCAGACAGGAAAAGAAGGCTGAGAACCGTCCTCTATGTCACAGTGAAAAACACCACGAGATACTGAGGATCTACGTCAAAGTTAGCACAGAGAGGCTAACAAATTTCCCCTTCCATCAGCTCGTGGAAACCGGAGAGTGGGGGCTGGAGGTGGCCACACTGCCTTCGTGTGGGGCGTCAGGACAGCTGTTCAATGAATAACCCTAAAGTTCACCTCGCCATGTTTGTGGAAGAGTAAGTTTCACCACCTAAATTTCTCCCAGGAGACCCGAGTCCACACAGTGCTGCCCTAGAAGCCACGCCCCTACACTTGAAGGTGGCACCAAGAAGCTCGGGCTACTATTGTGAAAAGGATACTGGAAGCTGCTTTCTGCGGAAACCCGCAAAGAAAAGGAGACAGAGGCGGTACTAAAAGGTGCTAATAGGAAATCCTTGCTCCCACTCCTATGGGTCCCAGGTCTACCTGCCTTTTAGCCATCTTGTTCCCACTAAACTGCATGCCCACTTATTAGAACAGAAGGTGACCTAGAAGTTCGCAAAATGGTCGAAAACCTTTATTTAATCTAATTCTCATTACTAGATGTGAAAGTAGGAGGGGCTCGGGGCATTTTACATACTGAAGCACACACGAAAATTGACAAGGCTTCAAACCTGAGACCATCACATTCAAGCAGTGTAAATATTCATGAAGTCCCCCCAAAAGGTCAAAGTCGCCCGCCTTAGAAGTCATACCATGTTCTCACTCGAGAGTTCAGTGTGTTCAAAATTGCTTCAGAGCTGGTGACCGCCTTCCAGCTGCCCGTTAGGCCCACAGGCACACTGTTTCCAGTGCTGGGCTGTAGAACTGCACTCCCTGAAGTGGACTCCAGCTTGCCCTGCTTGTCTGTGAGTCCAAGTGACCAGTGCTGTCGTAACTAAAATAAAACCACAGCAGCAGCGAGCGCAGAGAGCCACCGATGTGAGGACGTTGGCTCAAACAGGATGGCTGGGCTGGAGAGGGAGTGAGAGAGAGTAGTCTGGGTTTCTTGTGGTCCGCAGGTTATCATGGCAGTTCTGCAGAAAGGCCATGGCAGGCGGCTGTGTGTCCTACAAACCTCACAGCCGTGGTGGAGTTCCTCAGAGCCCTGTCTAACCTGCATCAGCACCTTCAGGGCCGCTGGGAGAAACGGTGTCTTGTAGCCCCATCAAGTCTGCGTGGGTTTTGGAGAAAGGTGTTTGCTGAGTAAATACACCCTTGGGTATGGACACTAGTATTAAATACACAGGACCATGCAGACAGAACTGTACAAATATCTGTTCTGGCTTTCCTAAAAGGGACCAGGAAAGTCCCCCTTCCTACACTGCTGGCAGCTCCGAGTATCTGAATAGGAATTCTAACTCGGAATCCTGGGTTTTTCTTTGGCATCATACCAAAACCTCCAGAGTGTCTAGCTGCGAGTTTCCCAAAGCCAAAACACTTACAGGAAACCTCTCCTTTGCCTCTTTTCACCCATTGGAGTAATTTCTAAAATGTGCTTCTAAGTATAAAGGCCTTTTTCACCCAGCACCAGGACCCTGTAAGCTGGCACCGCAAGTGAGGACAGGACCGGCAGTCAGGCAGGAGGCGCCTTGGTCTGCCTGCCCTGGACAGACCCTGGGCCCTTTCTACTGCCCCCACTGCCTGTGGGCTTTCAATCAAGTCACTTGACATCTTTGTTCTGCCTTTCCTGGTCTCAAGCCACGGATAATAATGGTGTCTGCCCTATCACACTATAATGAGGAATAAGGAGGTTAACGTGGAAAAATGCTTAGGATGGGGTTTGGTTTGCCTTGGGCACTTGCGAGGGAACTATTCTGCTCAGCCTGCTTTGAATCTTTGCAATTCTAAACCACCTTCTGATGCTGCTTACAGAGCCCATGGATCACAGAGGCACTGGGCCTAGCTCTTAACATTTCTGTTTCTGGATTTAAGTAATATATTTTCAGTGCCAGAATCTTCCTGTGTCGTCTTTCTGTGTCCTAATAAAACCATGAAGTGGAAGATCTTCTTTCTCTCTCTCTGTCTCTCTCCTTCCCCCCCCCTCTCTCTCTCTCCACACACACACACACACACACACACACAGACTCTCTCCCTCCCTCCATCCCTCCCTCTCTCTCTCCCTCTCTCTCTCTCTACACACACACACAGAGAGAGAGAGAGAGAGAGAGAGAGAGAGAGAGAGAGAGAGAGAGAGGAAAAAGAGAGAGAGAGAGGATGCTGGAAAGCTTTGACTCTCTCGTTGTACTTCTTGCCCAGGGTGAGAAGGGATTGTAATGATTATAGGTGATTCACATCAAAATTCTCAGGCTTTGGAAATTGATGGGAGGAGGGGAAAGGGAACATGACTCATTTAATTTGTATTAATTTAGAAATCAGTCGAAGAAATAAAGAGGTGGACGTGAATATCTTCTCCGAGAACTGTAGGCATTACCAAACTGTAGATTATATGTGTATATCATCTACATATAGAGCAGGGAAAGGCAGCTTTTGTGAATCTGTGTTTTACCTCAGGAATATCCTGTCTACAGGAAGTAACCTTGGGCAGGAGTTCTGTAGTGCTTCCCCTGAGGGGCAGAGGAGGCCCCGACCTGTCAGCCCCTTGAGTCTGCCCTTGAAATGTTACCTAACTCTCCTGCGTGACGTGACGAGCAGATGGAATCCTCCATGCTTAGATAATGACATTCCAGAATTCCTGATACAATAGGGAGAAAGGAAGGTGACTTACTGGCATGGCTGGTCAAGTTACGATTTCTTTCTTTGGTCACCATTCTCTTTATATAAAGCGCCTCTCTGGCTCCACAATCAACAGGGGAATTATCTGCTAGCCTGTCTCTGAAATGGATTCCATGACTGGTTTTGCAGTCTAAGAATTCCTTCTCCGCCTGTGTCCTCACACTTGTCCTTTCTAAATGTCCTTGACAGGATACTTTAGAAAACTCTCAGCTCCTCATAAAAGAGGTCATTTAAGCAAGACCACTGTTACCTGACAGGATGAAGCACTCTAAGGGCCATTTTCCATAGCTCTCTGCCAGGCTGATGGAGAAGCTGAGACTCCCTGTACGTGTCATTTGTTCGTAAATGCATTCTATCTGTGGTGGTTGATGAAAGACACCGAGGGAGAAATCGAACGGGGCTGATGGAAGTGGTGTTTGTCTTCCCAGCCCTCTTCCATTTTCTCTGGAAACATCCCCTCGGTGTGTAAGAGGGACCAGAAGCATCTGTGGCGACACTCGCTTCTGCTTTCCGTTCCCTGCAAAGACCAGCAAGGGCCTCTCTTCATAATGCGATGGGTGATGTGAGTGACGAAGGCGGGAATTCTTTTCCCGCAATCATTCCTGTGTCGTAGGTCATCAAATGGTCATTACAGTTTATGGCTCTGTAAAATCTGCTGAAATCAAAGCTATGTAATATGCTTTGCAGAGGGCTCTGCTAATCCAGGCCAACCGCATTCGTGCCTGGACCACGGATGGAGGCTTGGTAACTGGAAACCTGACCCTGAAGGAATTCCAAACACAGACTAAAAGCGTCTGTCCACATCTCATGGGCAGCTGAAGAGCATATTCGTTTGCACTGCCTTTTTTTTTTTTTTAAGCTTTGGATACTTTACAAATACTGGGGCAGAGACCCAGTCAGTATGGCACATTGAGAAAGAGCATGGCTTCACCAGTGTCCGCATCCTGCCAACAAGAACACGCTTGTTAGTCACACACCATAGGAGTTGACTCCACTTGAACCCCAAATTTGGTTACGATCGATTACCAAGAAATTAAAAAAGAAAACCCATAAAGCAGTGGTTCTTCCTGACGCTGCCACTCTTGAGTGCAGTTCCTCATGCTGTGGTGACCCCAACCATACAACTGTTTTCATTGCTGCTCCGTAACTGTAATTTTGCTACTGCTCTAGACTTCAATGTAAATAGTTTTGGGCTTAGAGGTTTGCCAAAGGGGTGGCGACCCACAAGTTGAGAACTGCTGCCATAAAGGAAAGAGGGGGGTTGGCTTTACTTTGGTTGTTTTGTTTTGCTTTTTAAATTGTCTTTTGTTTAGGCTACAACACACATGGTGTCTTATAGAAATTAACAGGAACGAGAATTTGGCCTTTGGAAGTTTATCCAAAACTGAAAATAGAAAAGGAAAGAAATCCATTATCTACGTCTAAGGTGGGCATAGCCCTTGCTTATAAATTCCTGTGGCTTCACACTTTGTGCTGCAAACCTTAGTTCTTTGTCTTCACACTGGCTTGTCCCTTAGTTACCACCCCCCCCCCATTCAGCTTCAGTGCACTTTCCTTGTCCTACAAGAGCTGTTGGATGAGATGCAGACATGGTCCTCAGCCCCAGACCCGACACATGCGTGTCTCTGTCAGCAAGGCAGCTCGGTGCCTTTAGCAGAATGGAAGGCTGCGAATAGTTCCCATCGTCCCTCTTCAGAGCAGGCCCAGCTCTCCCCTATGCCTCTGTTCTCTCTTTGCTGGGAGGAAAGGACATTGAGTTACAGCAGGTGGTAGACAGGTTTGCATAATCCTAATTCCTGCCTCTCTTGGGCATGTGTGGTTTATATGAAAGTCATCCATCATGTGTGCTTCTGTGGAGAAAAGTGGGTTAGTGCTGGGTCCGAGGGGCAGTGGACATCACCTCCACCTCTGGTTTATCTTCATCAATTAACCATGAAACTCGGTGCTTGAAGCCATGCACATTGCACGTGAGCTCAACAGTCTCCCTCCAGTCCCTTATCGGGAGCCTGATCCTGAACAGGAATCAAGATGTTCCTACATTTTTGTGTTTATGACAGAAATAAAGAAAAGTTCCTCGCCAGACTATTGTGAAAACATTCCTTAATCGATTCTTAAATAGTGCACATAACCTGTACCTAGTAACCCATCATTTAAAACAATAATAAAATAAAAATAAACCAGATTATTTAAAAAACAATTTTAACTAATTCACCAAGGATTTCATTATAATGCATTTTGAACATATTCATCCCATCAACTCTTCTCAGTAAATATCTCTTCCTACCCAATTTTGAACTTTCTTCTTCTTTTTTTTTTTTTTCCCTTTTCCCACTGAGTTCAGTTTGTGCTTCTCCAACTGCTCTTGGGAATATGGCCAACCTCCTAAGGATCCCATCTTTAGGAAACTGACTTTCCCTCAGCCTAAGGACAAAATGCTGATAGCTTTTCGGCGGATGCTAGGCATTCCTGCCCATCTTGTCTTGTCTATGCTGGAGCTCTGACTAGCTAGAGCTTGCACAGGTCTGATGTGTGTTGTTACAATTGCTGAGTTCAAATGTGCATCTGCCCTGTTGTGCCTGGAAAACAGTCTTTCTATGTTGGATCTGAACGGACGCTTTCCTCACCCCTACCTTCTTTCCTCCGGAAACATTAGGTATCACTCTTACTTCAGGCATCATCGATCCCTGGCTCCAGGTGAGCCTGCTCTTTCTTCTTCCTCTGCTCTCCCCCGGACCGTTGCTCACCGAGCAACACCTACTGCTCCCTGCTTACCAGGTCCACCTGGGCATCTTCCCTTGAAACCCTCAGCGTACACTTGGGGAGCACCATGAGACAGAAGCCCTGTGCTGAGCTCCAAGGTGATTGCCAGAGGCATAAGAGTCAGTGGCAACTTCCCAGATACCCACTGTGTAAGTTGCTCAAGGCCAAAGGAAAGACAAGAGCAGTGAGGTCGACTAACTGTAGTGTCTCAGTTAGGATTTGTTTTATTGCTCTTACTGAGCTCTGCATTTTTCTCTGCTCCCTTCTCTTCCTCTCCCCTACCCTTCAGCCCTCTCCCATGGTCCCCATGCTCCCAATTTACTCAGGAAATATTGTCTTTTTCCACTTCCCATGTAGATTAGATCCATGTATGTCTCTCTTCAGGTCCTCATTGTTGTCTAGGTTCTCTGGGATTGTGAATTGTAGGCTGGGTTTTTTTTGTTGTTGTTGTTGTTTTGTTTTGTTTTGTTTTTTTGCTTTATGTCTAAAAGCCACTTATGAGTGAGTACATGTGATAATTGTCTTTCTGGGTCTGGGGATTACCTCACTCAAAATGATGTTTTCTAGATCCATCCAATTGCCTTCAAATTTCAAGATACCATTATTTATTCTGCTGTGTAGTACTCCGTTGTGTAAATGTACCACGATTTTCTTATCCATTCTTCGGTTGAGTGGCATTTAGGTTGTTTCCAGATTCTGGCTATGACAAACAATTCTGCTATGAACACAGTTGAGCACATGTCCTTGCTTGAACATCCTTTGTGTATATACCCAAAAGTGGTATTGCTAGGTCTTGAGGCAGGTTGTTTCCTAATTTTCTGAGAAATCACCAGACTGATATTCAAAGGGGCTGTACCAGTTTGCACTCCCACCAGCTACGCAGGAGTGTTCCCTTTACCCCATAACCTCTCCAGCATAAGTTGTCATCAGTGTTTTGATCTTAACCATTCTTACAGGTATAACATGGAATCTCAGAGTTGTTTTGATTTGCATTTCTCTGATGGCTAAAGATATTGCGTATTGCCTTAAGTGTCTTTCAGCCATTTTTGATTCCTCTGTTTAGGTCTGTTCTCCGTTTTTTGTTTTTTATTATTGGATTATTTGTAGTTTTGATGACCAATTTCTTGAGTTCTTTGTATATTTTGGAAATCAGACCTCTGTTTGATCTTTTCCCCTTCTGTAGGCTGTCAGTTTGTCTTGTTGACCATGTCCTTCACTTTACAGAAGCTTTTCAGTTTAATGAAAATGACCACATAACATACCCAAATTTATGGGACACAATGAAAGCAATGTTAAGAGGAAAGTTCATGGAATTAAATGCCTACATAAAGAAGCTGAATAAATCCCACACTAGTGAATTAACAGAACATTTGAAAACTTTAGAACAACAACAACAAAAAAAAAAAGTAAACTCACCCAGGAGAACTAGACTGCTGGAAATAATCAAATTGAGAGCTGAAATCAACAAAATCGAAACAAAGAAAACAATATAAAGAATCAATGAGACAAAGAGTTGGTTCTTTGAGAAAATATACAAACCTTTATCCAAACTAACCAAAAGACAGAGAGTGAATATCCAAATTAACAAAATCAGAAATGAAAGGGGGCCATAACAACAGACACAGAGGAAATCCAGAGAATCATCAAGTCATATTTCGAAAACCTGTACTCCACAAAATTGGAAAGCTTAAAGGAAATGGACAACTTTCTGGATAAATATCCCTTACCAAAATTAGTTAGGATTTCTATTGCTGTGAAGAGACACCATGACCATGGCAACTCTTACAAAGGAAAACATTTATTTGGGTGCTTTCTAGTTCAGAGGTTCAGTCCATTATCATCATGGTGTGGCATGAGGCAGGCAGGCAGACATGGTGCTGGAGAAACAGCTGAGAGTTCTACAGCTCTCAGGCAACCGGAAGTAGTCTGTCTCACTAGGTGTGGCTTGAGCATATATGAATCCTCACCGCCTTCCAGCAAAACCACACCTACTCCGTCAAGGCCACACCTCCTCATAGTGACACTTCCTTTAGGGGCCATTTTCTTTCAAATTTTCTCTCCACTGAGCACTGGGGATGGAGATTTTCTCTGTAAGAAGGGTACAATGATAGGGGGATGGACACTTGCCTTGTACCTCTTTCTACTGAGAACAGTAACCTACTTCTTCATAAATAGAATCTTAGGGATCTGTCCTTCCAATATCATCCCCCTTCCCGAGCATAATTGTGTAACCAAACAGAAGCATATCTTCCATCCTTCCGTATATGATGATGACTGGCCCCAGGGATTAGCTGATCAGTGTGGGCTCTCATTTCCAAGTCCTTTCCATGAAATGTAAACTAGTTATATAGTAAGATGCCACAAAAAGAAAGTTTCCTTGGAAAGCACACGATCTATTTTTTACTTTACATGTAAATAACCCGTGTCTGTGTCATGTTTTGTTATTATTTGCACTGTTGCATGCATGTGTGGTTTAAAACATACCTGGAACCATTGCTGTGAGTTTCCAAGCAAGCCCTAAGTCTCCGGATTCCAGAAATGAGCCTACTCAGAAAGGAAACAAATTTGAAGTGAATTTTCTCATAAGTTCACTCAAAGTTACAAGAAAAACAAATACAGTCATGTTTCTCTTTCCTACAGTAAATTTGGTTTCTGTGTAGTAAGATTTTAAAGTTGGGCAGCGTCTTCTTTATTTTAAAGAAATTAATAATACATGCAAACAAGCCTCATAGGGTCACATGAAAAATCTGGAGTCCTGAGGTCCTGACACACTTGCCCGATCGGCCCTTGTTTTAATCAGAGTCTCCTGAGGAAGCTGCCCTGGATGTCTCAGGATTGGCTCAAGGCAGGACATGTCAGTCCCTCTGACAGGTCTTCTCCAGAACAGACTGAATTTCTCCTCTCCTCACCAGCACTCAGTCTCACAGAGAGACCCTATAAAAGAAGACACTAAAGACTAACAAAACAACAATAACTCAGCTCTTTCTTCCTTATTCAGTTACATGTCTCAAGAGGATGTTTTATGGTTTGAACCTATGACTTTGTCATGTTTGAGGAAAATTAATGTTCATCTTTTTCATAGCTGCTTGCATCACTGTGATTTGGAACATACCTGAAACCATCCCTATGAGCTTCCAATCAAAATCTTAATCCTCTGGCCTCCAGAAATGTGCCTACTCAGTGGGAAAACAGAAACTTAAAAGGGATGTTCCCCTCACAGGATCATTGGGTTTCAATATTTGGTACCCAACTGATGGCACTGTTTGGCAGAGTTGTTGAACCTTTGGTCTATGTGACCTGTCTAAGGGAAATAGGTTGGCCTGGAGTGGACCTTGAAGGTAATGTCCACTTCTGGTTCCCATTAGCTTACTGATCCCCGCATCCGTGTGAGGAGCTTAGCCCTACACTCCAGTTCACGAGGCTGCCCTGCCTGACATCTCCATCAGGGTGACTTTTCCCTCTCCCACCATTTCAGTTGCTTCTGGCCCACTTCTCTGTGGTGGTCAGGGCTGGAGGAGGGACTCATAGAGGAGGGTTTTTTTTTCCCTACTTAAAAATTGTTACTTTTTAAGTGTGTGTGTACACATGTGTACAAGAGTGTAACTTAGATTTTATGGAGCTAGAGCTACAAGAGGATGTTAGGCCACCCATGTGGGCTCTAGGAATAGAACTCTGTTCCCCTGCAAGAGCGCCCTTAACCTCTGAGCCATCTCTCCAGTCCCCCTAAAAAATGGTTCTTTTAAATGTTGACATGAGCATGCTCATGTGATAATATTAGCAATAGTTTAGAAGTGGGTCTGGGGAAAGTCTGTAGAAAATGATAGGCTTTCAGGGCGGTGGGGGCAGGTGGATGTCATAAACAGCGGCCGGGGAGGAGAGGTCTCCCAGCAGTCTCTGAACGTTCGATCGTGTTTTTACAGGGCAGCTCATTGTTTTTCTTCTCCCTGAAAAAAATTACAAACAATAACTGTTATGATGAGTTCCACAGAGAATGACAATGTCCATGCCACCCCTGCTTGACAAAGAGCAGCACCTCGCTGTGTCTGCCACACGTAAGCAAGCCTCCCAATTTATAATCCTCCTACAGAGAAGTCCTCTGGGACCATGCTGCTATCTTGGGGTCTCCCTCTCTGCCCTTGGACCCCTCCCTCCTCCTTGCAGTGAGTGCTGGCTAGTGGCAGGGGGAGGTGTGAGGGAGGAGATAGTCTCCTCTCTGACCCCACATGCAGCCAGGTACGCAGGGTGGCTTCTCTCCCATCACCACTTGCTCTGGATTTTCTCCACAACTTAAAAAAGAAAGAAAGAAAAAGCAAACCCTAAGGTATTCTGTCTTTTATAATGTTCTGTTTTAAAAGCAAGAAATCTTTAGAGAGAGACCAGGACCACAGGAAAAAAAAAGGCCTGGAATTTCTCCCTTCTCTCTTTCCATTTAAAACAGGAAACATTCCCGCTAAGAGAGTCCGGAGGGAGCGTTGGTTGTGTGCTGGGTTGAAGGCAGATAATGTTTGTGTGCTGCAAATGTCAGTGATTTATCCTAAGGACTTAAAACGAGGGCAGAGAAACCACATGTTCCACTTCATGCAGAGAAATACCTCTGGTCGCTTTTGAAAGGAAACACAGGTTAAGGAATTTTCTTAAGTGTTTCTGCAATCTACAGCTTGTGCCAAAGGAAACAGAAATGAGCATGGTGTTTGAAAGACGAGGTCTTTAATTTCTTTTCTTTTCTTTTTCTTTCTTTCTTTTTTTTTATACAGTAAAAGAGACAACGAGTGCTGGAAATTTTCTAAATAAAAAGATGAAGTTGTCGAGGAAAGGGACGGTGACAAACGGGTCCTAGTGACAGGTGATTAGCCATGTACGCCTGCTCTATTTCTCGTGGCAATTTAGCATAGAGCAAAGCGGCCCAAACTGAGTGGGAACCGCTGATGGCTGTGAACAATTTGTAAGCAAACAATTTAATTTTTGATCTGAAATTTTTTACTAACTAAATTACCCCCAAATTCAGGGATCTATCGTTCATTATTATACATAGCAAACTTAGGGCTCACACACCTCCACAGACAATTGTAGACGGAAGACAGGATTCTTCATCCTTAGGACCACATTGACAGCTGGCTTTTCTCGGGTTCCAGGCGCTCAGAGCTTGTCAAATCTCCATTGATTTGGGGGAACAAGGTTATTTTAACATCCAGCTCCACAGGTTACAGGGTGATTTGGACCCTCATTGGCGATGTCTGATTAACCACAGGTATGGTATTCGTACAGCCTTGTCATTGCTGTCAAGTGTACAAGCAGTCTGTACTCTGACATTGGCAGGCTTTTCAGTGGTCATTATTGTTGCTGTTTCTCCTTTTAAGTAAAAATCATGAGGAGCAGAGAAATAAGAAGGAAGGGGTCTGGTCGCGTGCTGAGTGCTACTGGCCAATACGTGCGCACGCGCAGGAGTTTTACTGGGATTTCAAGGGCTGCAACAGAAGACACTGTCTCACCCCAGGCTCGCCAAGATGCCTTCATCTGCATATTGTCTGGAGACGTATTGTTTCTGTTATGGCGAGCAGATCAGATAATGCTTGTCTTCAGTAGAAAGTTCCAGACAGGCTTGTTCCCCATTAGTGTGTGTTCTTGCCCTAGACCTTTCTGTATGCAGCCTCTTATGCGGGGCACCTTGGTTTTTGCTACTGACTTTGTGGTAGACCGAATTACTTTTATCACAGTTCCAGGTGGGCAATTTCCCAGCTCCGAGTTGAGAGTTCTTTGGGGAACAATGGAGGGAGGCACACTAATTCATACAGAGATGTGACAGCAGCCACCGGACCTAGCCAGGGCCACGCACAGCCCTTTCAGCGAATACCCCTGCCATCTAGGAGGGAATGAGTGCGGTTTCTGAGGACCCCGGCCCAGAGTATTAGTGCTGCCTTCTCTCTTAAAGACTCGGGCTCTCACAGCCACAGGCTTAACGGGCCCAAGCATCCCTCTCTAGGGGAAACTCGTTTGATTGCTGTAATGAACATGAATATAAAAGGGCATAAGCAACACAGGAATGTATTTCTTCTCGTGTACCAGTGTAAGTGTAAGCTGCCCTGGGTGGCATAGTAGCTTGTCTGTCAAGGACCTGCGTTCTTGAATTCTCATTGCTCTGCCTTCCCCGCACAGGGTTTTCACCTTGAAGTCTACGGTAGCAAAGAAGAAGAAGGTCCCTCCTCTCCCATTGTTTAAGGGCACACATCACATCTGCTCATACACCCTGGCCCAGGCCTAGGGTACGGTCACAGCCGATGCAGTCAAGGCAGAAGCATGGGGTCTTCGGCTGGGAGCAGTACCAGAGTCCTGACGCATCTCTCTGCTTTTCTTTCTAGGGGAGGCTCTGCAGATCCTGTGGACTACCTGAGGGCAGCACCCCGAGGGCGCTACAATGAAAGAGAGCTTCCATACTACCCTGGACCTCATCCTGGGCACCCCCCAAGAGGGGGCTATCCCCGCCCCTCAGATCTGAGGGTGGCAGATCTCCAGCGTCCTCAGTACTACCCACGCCCACCAGCGCATCAGCACAGAGGACCCTTCAGACAAGATGTTCCACCTTCCCCACCGCAGCACCACAGAGTTCCGGTCTATCAGGAGATGGGCAGAGCAGGGCCCCGAGGGGGCAGCCCTGACCGGCACCGCTATGGTAACCAGGATCCCAGGCAGAAAAACCCCATGACTGCAGCCGTATAGCTGAACATCACAGAGATCTTCCAAACAAGGAAGCTATCCAACACCACCTTTGCCCTTGCTAGACCCTAAGGCCTTCTCTAGTTTAAGGTGCTCCGGTACAGAGCGGCCCTTGCTCACTGAGGATGTTGACACTTGATTGCTAATCAGAAGAGGGAAAAGGGGGACAGGGGGTTTGGGGATGTGGAAAGGAAGAAGGGGGGTCATAAAAAAAAAAAGTACTTCCTGATACTTGAAAGGCTGGTTGATTGAAAGAGAGTGGGAATTGATTAACAATCAATGGAGTTACACTATAGTAAACCCTGGCTAGAAAGCCAGAGCTGGTTATAACCACCCCCACCACCACCTCATCACCACACATAGAGGAAGCAGCACAGAGGTACCTGTCTCAGCCAGGCCTAGTCACCCTTTCAGTGATGGAGCTGTGAGGTCTACACAGTGACAAAGTAGAGAGGCTGTGAACATGGGTGTATTCATAAGAACGGTGTTTTCACTGAGAACCTAGTAACAATAATTGTGACCAGTGACCTCTGTGAGACTTTGGACCCGAAGGAAGACTGTGTTTCCTTGTTTATGGTCTACCTTGGCTACCTGGTACTGCTTGTTTGATATAAAGTGTTCACATTTCCTTGCTTTAGATGTAAAACCCAGTAGAATCTGAGTGCAGCATTAGCATCCTTGGAGGATGTGCAAAGTTATCAGAGCTTCCAGAAGGAACTCTTTCCAGCCAAGCACCACAGGGAGCAGGTGAAGAGGTCCCGTGGGCCTTGCTGGCCTCTCTCCCAGGCCCTGGCATGCATGCTTGGACAGACAGCTGATTTCAGAGTCCTCCCCAAATGCCTGTCATTAGCTTCACTGAGACTTCTACTTTTAGACTCCCACTTAAGGGGGAAAGTATACCTGTGAGTAGTGTGGTTAAAGGAAAGAAAGCCTGCTGGTCAGGCCACACAGAGAGCAATGTCCTAGGGATGTCAGTTCCAGACTCAGTGCCAAACAGTACCCATCTGCCTCTGCCGCAGGGTCAGTGAGGAAGCTGGTTACCCAGAAAGTAGGTGGAAGTGTGTGTGTGTGTGTGTGTGTGTGTGTGTGTGTGTGTGTGTGTGTGTTTCCAAACACATGTAATTACCAGTATGGAGAGTAAAAGAGAAAATTGCCTTCTGGAAGTTTGATGAGGAAGAAATCAGAGGAAGTAAAAGGAGAAGCCGCATAAGATTAAATCAGTCTGCATCTGCTCTATCTCATTAACAAATGTCAGGGCCAAGCCAAGGGCTCCGCCTGATTTAAAAGACAAAAACAGAAAAAGTATCTGGCTCTGGCGCAAGAACCTGAAAAGCCACTCTTGCTCCCTTTGAGCTTTTCTTCACAACAGAGCATCTGAGGCTTCCAAATTGATCCAAATGGGAACACAAGCAAAAGACTGTGAGATGGCAGACACAGCCGGCTCTCTGGGTTCCTCGGTGTCTGCTAAGCCGTTCACAGTCCCTCTTCACCCCGTCCCCAAAAGGTCCTTGGTTCAATATAGGCACATTTTGGCTGAGAGTAGAATACCACTGACAGACAGAATATATTGCATCATGGTATTCTAAAACACATAGAGTAGCCATCTGGCCCAATTTAGTCTTTTTATTTTTTTTTCTAAAATAGTTTCGTTACCAAGAATGATGCAACCGCTGGTTTTAGCCGTAAATAGTGTCCTTTGCCTGACTTCAAGAGAGATCATTATCTAAACCACAATCATCGTGGCCCTCTGAGAAACTGACTGTCAAGTTGCTTTTTGTCCCCTGCCATCTCTCTTCAGCCAGAACCCTTACATCATATGTAATTTGTTCAGCGGGGTGGAGGAGCTCAGGATCTACCCGGCAAGGTGCTGCAGCTACACCACAGGGTCCCTGGCCACCGGGCTGAAATTCAGGGCCTTTTCTTTGGGAGAAAAGACACAGTGAAGGAAATGCAGCTTTGGGGGCGGGGCGAGCATTAGACCAAGCTTAAGCCAGATAAGGTAGCACGTGCCTAGAATCCCTGCAGGCAGACTTCAAGGTGGAGGCTAGCCTGGACTGCAGGGTGAGTTTGAGACCAGCCTAGACTAAATAACAAGACCCTGTTGTTTGTGGGGGGAGGGTTGTTGTTGTTGTTTTTTAAGATACTCTTTAATGTGGTCTATATTTTACTCAAATTTCGGTAAATCACTGATTCTGTCCAAGGCTGAAGTTTCCCCTGGCAGGAAGGCTGGACCACTTAGTGGGCCATGGGTAGGTGACAGTGATGTGCTGTGGGGAAGGGCACCTGCCGATGACTGCTCGTGTCTCCAGCTCCAGCACTGACACCTTAGGCACACAGCACCCTATATGCAGGCTTCAGGAAAGCTGCTTCAGACCTTGGCTTTGTGCCTTGTACACAGTTCATCCAATAGCCACCGTCCCTGAGAGGCCCTCGGAGGCTCAAAGGTATTATTAAAGAAAACAAAACAAAACAAAAAAAAAGAAATGATAACAGCTTTCTTTTCTTGCTTAAAAGTATAGCAATCTCTGCATTTGATCCTGCCCTAAAGAACTAACATTCTATTTGTGACAGAGGCTGCACCAAGCCGGGCAATGATTAAGAACAGCTCGGACAGTAAGCTTTAGAGATGCCTGAGTACGATCCCTCCAATTGTCTCCTCTCCACATCATCAGGACCATTTTCTGGTGCTCTGGGAGAGCTGGTGGTTCTCTGGAAGTCCATGCTATTATGATCAGCAGGTCCCCTGAAGAAGGAAAGAGCTCCGAGATATTTACAACCTTGGGGAAACTCACGTGGATACCTCTCTGTAGTTGGAAATTGAGAGAGGACTTATCAAGACCTGTAAACCTGCCACTGGGCCAGCCAGCTTCACGGGTCCTCTTTCCTCCCTTTTTTTCTATGACTAGAAAGACAAGAGAGAGAGAGAGAAGAGAAAAGAGAGGGAGAGAGAGAGAGAGAGAGAGAGAGAGAGAGAGAGAGAGAGAGAGACCACCAAAAACCTTTAGTCCCTTCAGTCTTGTCCAACAGAGAGAAACACAGCTCACTGGTCTATCACACCCCGGACTGAGGCAATCATCCCTCTTGGCTTAATACAGTTTCCCTCCAGAATTGAATCAGTGGACAAAGGAACGTTTTCTTAAACCATGATTTCAGAGTAAACAAAGCCTAGGGGAAAAAATTATCCTAAAACTCTTTATTCTTAGACTTTTCAGAACATCTGTGTTGAGCCCACAGCACCCCATGGAGAAAAAGTCTGATGTGTTCAATAGAATCCTAGAGAAACAGAGCCTTGGGGGCTCCATTGGAGCCTTATTTCCGCTGCCGACAGAATAAAGTTAAAACAACATCCACTGCCTTGAATTCTCTTAGCTAAACCTACCTTGTGAAGGAAATCCTCCTGCAACTTCAGGATCCGAGAGCTGGCTCCTCTGTTCCCTGGTCCTCAGAGAGACCAAGATTATAGAGAAATTCAACAGCATTCGGTTTTGTGTGCCTGCTGTTTAGTGTTTGAGCAGTGTTACCTAGTTTCAGGCCTATGGAAGGAAGTGAAAAGTAGTTGATAAAGGAATGTGTCGCTGTAACACGAGACGCACTGAGAGCAGCTTTCAAACTGGTGTTAAATTGGGTAGACATCCCACCGCCTCCCCAGTCCGTGTGAACAGAAAGGCTGAGTTTCACACAGTGAGGGGGCAGGGAGTTCCATTCAGAAAAGTCCATAATAGTGTTTCTCCCTTCTCAGTTCATTCCAGCCTTGCATAGAGACGAGGCTACAGTGAGCTGGGGAAGGGGAGTCTTCGTAAGTTATCCCTACAGAGTCACCTTTCTAGTAAAAGGGAGGGCAAAAAGGTTAGAAATCTAAAAATAAGCCAGCACTCTCACATGAAACTATGGCTTCTAAGTGTAACTTTCCCCCTCCTCTCCTTAAATAGACATGCAGTCACCCACAGCCTGGCTGTTGAAGTCGGGTTTGGCTACTAAGCTCCAAGTGGGAAGTGAACCATTCCCAAAGGCCTTGGCCCGCCCTTCAGCAAGTGTTCCGCTCCATCTGCAATGCTGGTGACGGCTGGGACACAACACGAACCCTGGTCTTTGTGCCCTCACTTTCTCTAATCACCAAGTCACCTGTTCACACATTCTAAAGATAAATTATGTGAAATCATATTTTGGCATACGGGGAGGGAGAGTGAATTCTCTGCAAACTTTTTAATATGGTTCCATTTATATCACTGAAGACATTTTGGATGTTATTGTATATGAGTATATAAATTTTTCATGTTTTATTTTGCATTAAAATAAAGCTTTATTCAATCAGTGATACATCCGTATCTGATTTGTTTGGGGCATCTGATGAATGGTTAGGTGGGCTTGCGCCTGCTCACTCTGCAGCAGCAAATCTAATGCAGCGATTCTCAAACTTTCTAATGCTGCGACCCTTTCGTAGCGTTCCTCGAGTTGTGGTGACACCGACCATAAAAAAATTATTTCAATTGCCACTTCATAACTGTAATTTCGCTGCAGTTAGGAATAGTTGCGTAAATATTTTTGGAGGTTTGCCAAAGAAGTTGAGACCCACACATGGAGGACACTGATCTAATAGTTAAGCGCTTCATAGTGACACCTAAGAAGAGCATCAGGGCACAGGGGCTTCTGCTGCATGCAGACGGGAGTGGACAGAGAGAGGCTGGGCTGCAATGCGCTCACACAGTACTAGTGCCAGCCACGTCCACAGGAAACTCTGGAGAACACTGGACACTCAGAGCTTCCTCGAGTGAGGATGAGAGAGGTCTTTATGCCACATGGCTATTCTAGGAAGAGAAAAAAAAAAACTAAGGTCAGGCAATTTTCTTAGGCTCAGGCATGTTACAACAAGGCTCAGCCCTGAAGTAATCACACAGAAACCATATTATTTGCAATGCTGTTTGGCCAATAGCTTAAGCGTATTTCTGGCTAACTCATCTCTTAAAAATTAACCCATCTCCATTAATCTGCTTATTGCCACAAGGCTGTGGCTTACCAGGTAAAGTTCCCATATTTGTCTCCAGCAGGGCTACATGGCTTCTCCTTGACTCCGCCTTCTTTCTCCCAGCATTCAGCCTAGCTTTCCCCACCTAGTTCTTTTCTACCCTGCCATAGGCTCAAAGCAGTTCTTCATTAATCAATGCTAATCATAGCATACAGAGGGGACACCCACATCAGAGGCACCCCCAAAGAGTCATAGCAGCTGGGACCTGTTGAAATAGGAGCGGTGGGGCTGCGTCCCCAGCACCCCGGCCGCCTGCTAGCTTATGCCTGAAATAACAACACACAAATTGTATTCATTTAAAGACTGTTTGGCCCATTTCTATCTAGCCTCTTCTAGGCTAATTCTCACATATTAATTTAGCCCATTTCTAATCATGTGTGTAAGCACCCCCAGATGCGCTTACCAGGAAGATTCTAGCCTACGTCCATCCTGGGTCAGAGTTTCATCGCGTGTGCCTGGGAGAGCTGAGCATGGCGTCTCTGCTCCAGAGAGCAGAGCTGTCCAGTCTGTCTGAGGAGTCTTACCTCACTTCCTCTTCCTCCTGTTTACTCCTCCCACCTATGTTTTAACCTATCATGGCAAGCAGTTTCTTTATTTAATTAACCAATGAAATCAACAGATTGATATATGACCCTCCCATATCAGGGACCATTTTTGGTTGGTTCTCACAGCGGCTGAGAAGGTTTTCTTTTATGGAGGAAGACCAAAGGCCACCATCATGGTATCCACATCATTCGACACATTCTAGAACCACTCTCCCCTCATCTGCAGAAGGTCATCTTCGACAACATCACTGCCTGTCTCTCTCACACTTATTTTCAGCCCTTTCCATATTTCTAGCAAGTTCCGCAAGGTTTCATTAATTTCCCAACTCTTTCTGGGCTGTCTGCTGTAACCCACATCTTATTCTGAACATCCCTTCTTTCTGTCTGGGCATCAAGACAGTAACGACCCAATGACCCCACAAGACTCTAAACTCAGTGTGCTCAAGTTTTCTCCCGATATACCTGTTCTCACAATTCTGTTTGTGTACTACAGCCAGTTACAGGGCAGAAATCCGGAACTTGCCACCCAACCACAACCATGCACCGTATGCACTCTGTAGACACTGCACATCAGTCCTCAGACATGCCCACACTCCCTGGTGCCGTGGCATAGCTAGGCTCAACCTGGTCGCTTTCTCTCCTCGGCCTCTTCCATAGCCTTCTATAGCGTCTCCTTCATCCCTGAGCTTACTTTCCGCAGCCCTCCTCCGTTCTCCAAGGCCTGCAACCTGCTTTCGTGAATACAGCTTCCCAGGACACCTCCACACCCGCTCATTTTCGTAGTGGTTTAGAATTTTTTCACGTGCTATCATCCACCTCTAACTCTATTCTTGGCAGGGTTTTGGTTGTTTTTGTTTTGGTTTATTTTTCTGAAACAAAGAACTGGCCATACTGCCCAGCTTAAGGCAGTAAAGTCTTTTAAGAAAAAAATATTGAAAATTGGTAGACATGGATTTAAAACATTGATTAGGTGTTAGCTACTAATTCACTGTGTAACCTTGGGCAAAATACTCCTCTCTCTGGCATTTCTTGTGAAATGAACTTCATATCTCACAGAGGAGCTCACTGTGTGCAGCTCCTCCCAGCACTGCTCTGAGTGACGGGTGCTGGCAGCCTACGACGGATCAAGTTGGAAGTACTTAAACCACAGGTAACAGATGTAAGTGGCGTACTCGAGTGTCTTCTAGTCTGGAGAATAAGGTATCAGACTTTATCAGAGTGCTGTGGTAATAACCCTCAGGAGAGGGCTGGCAAGGCTTTATCATCAGTGGGTAAAAGCACTGGCCAAGCAAGCCCGATTACCTGAGCTCAAGCCCTGGAATCCACAGGGGGCTTAGAGAATGACTCCCAATGTTGCCATCAAACTTCCACAAGTCTACTGTGGCAAGTACATGAGCATGTGTGCATGTATACGCACACACACACACACACACACACACAGAAATCTTCTCAAAGATATTCACCGCTGGGCGGTGGTGGCACATGCCTTTAATCCCAGCCCTTGGAAGGCAGAGGCAGGAGGATCTCTGTGAGTTGGAGGCTAGCCTGGTCTGATGGAGGAAGGTCATTGAGCAATAAAGAAACTGCTTGTCTGGCCCTGATAGGTTAAAGCATAGGTGGGAGGAGTAAACAGAATAGAATTCTGGGCAGAAGAGGAAGTGAGGTCAGACTCTGCTCTGCTTCTGGAGAGACTCGACAGCTCTGCTCTCTGGTGCAGAGACGCCAGGCTTTGCTCTCCCAGGCAGCTCCGACCCAGGATGGAAGGAGGCTAGAATCTTCCCGGTAAGCGCACCTTGGGGTGCTTACACACATTATTAGAAATGGGCTAGTCCAGGTGCGAGAATTAGCCTGTAAGGGCTAGAGTTCATGGGCCAAGCGGTGTTTAAATGAACACAGTTTGTGTGTTGTTATTTCGGGCATGAGCTAGCCAGGCGGCCGGGGTGCTGGGGACGCAGCCCCGCCGCTCTTATTTCAACACTGGCCTACAAAAGCCAGTTCCAGGACTGAGAAACCCTGTCTCAAAGAACCAAATCATTATCATCATCATCATCACCAAAAACACAGTCTCTTCCTGCTTGTATACACAGGTGTGCGCATACAAACCCACATCTGCAAGCCTATCCTGTAAGCAGCCCCACCTTTCCTCCCATCTCTCACTGCTGCTCATTTTCGATCCATACTACTACTATTGTGATGTCTTAAATCTAGTCTGGCCATACTGCGCCACGGCTCAACAACAGAAGCATGGCCCGCTCTGCTTAAAAGCCCTAGAATGGACGTTTCCTAGGCCCTGAAGTCCCAGGGCAGGCAGCTGTTTCTCTTAAAGTCTGGAAGTTACAGCTGAGCGAATGCTTTCCTGACCTACATCTCACCTTCGAAATCGGAGAGTCCTACCAGCTAGATGACCTGGTGCTGGAGAACACATTTCTTCACAACCCGGCTTCTACACAGGGCCCAGCTTTGACAAGGCAGGCTACACAGCTGAAAGAGACAAGCAGGTTAGCCATGCTTCTGCTCCAAACCTGGTCACAGAGCCCCTGGGCTGTGCTGCAGAAGCACACAGACCGCGGCTGCGTGGGGACCCACGACCATGGAGGGTAATCATGGGGTTAGCATGGGTCCCACCTGAGGGAAGGTGATTCATTCCTGCACACTGGAGTCTCTGACTTTCTGGTCATCCCAAGAATAGCAGCCCCCAGAGGGCTAGATCTGTTACTGTGACCTTATTCCTGTACCTTTTCCCACAGAGGTCCCAGGAGCTCAGTTATCTGCCATTGAACAGAACAAGACATGGTCCGAGCCCCTCCTCCCAGCACAGAGTGGGTAATTCCACACTGTATGTTACTGAGATACCTTGTGCAGATCCTCAATAAAACTTTTACGACCCGTATTACGGTGATTAGTTTCCAAGTCTGTGTGGCCGTCTAAGGTGTCCCGTGTTTGTAGCACATTGCCTGGCTCTGGCTTTACGCTCTAGAAATATTTGTTGAATTCATCTGAATGAAGAAATGAGGTGTGAGGCTCTTTCCCTGAATTTCTCGGAAGCTGACATTCCTCCTCGAAGCCCAGACCATAAATCTCTAAGCTCTGTTGTTAAAGGTCGCCTGGCAGTATTCTTGAAGGGAAGGGTGTTAGCTCACGTGGGCATGCCGGAGTCCAATTTAAAACACGGGAAAGCCGGCGGGGAGATGTGAATGCGAGCGGTGGTGCGCACATTATTTAGAGGGTAGAGGAGACTTACGTAGAGGAAGTGCGCTACTTACGAGCGCCTGAGATGGAAAGACTGTTAGTCACACATGATTACTGTTATTATTGTATAATACCTGGATGTTAGCAAGATCTTTGCAGCCACTTGCATTGCTTGTTCCTTTCAACGGTCCTGGATGGGGAGATGGAACAACTCTCCCACCTTCCACACAGAAGCCAAGTACTGCATACAATGTTACTAAAATAAAGGCTTAATGGAAGCTGTTTGGACACGTCCAGAGAAGCCATAGGTTACTGTCTTAGCTACTGAAATTCTCTTTTAGTGGCCATGCTTTTTCTCACTAATTATTGTTTACATCTCCTGCTGAATATTTTATGGTCACAGTAATTTGGCTTCTCGTGTAGTCAAAGTACATCAGGTTCTTACTTATTTTACACAGGAGGAAACCGAGGCATTCAGAAGTCAGCAACTCGTAACCTGGGGCTGCAAAGGGAGATGGGAAAGCTGAGTCCGCTCCATCCCTTCTCTTTCTGAGAGCCTCCTACGTTATGGGCACTGTGCTAGGCGCTCTCCCTGCAGCTTGAGTGGGCACCCCACCACACTTCTTAAAAGATCCTCTGAAACACAGGCCATCCACGCTTCCCATGTGTGCTTCCCTCCTCACTGGACTCTCTGAGGTCACACAGGTCATGGTGAAATGCTTCTGCTGTTTCCATTTCCAAGACTGTTGTGTTGGCTACTCTTGCTGCTGTGACAAGAGCACCTAAAGAAAGGAGGTTTCTGCTTTGCTCATTTTGATGGTGGTTTTCCTCACTCTAAGGGGACAGAGTCCATTGTGGCAGAGGAGGTGGCGAGACTCTGAGGCAGCCAGGCAGAGAGAAATAGAGGTTGGCTCCTGGTTGTCTTCCTGCTTTTCCCATTCTATTCCAGATCACGGGACGATGCTCTCCATACTTGCAAAGTGGGTCTTCCCTGCTCCAGTAAACGTCTCTGAAAATGCCCTCCAGACATCCCCAGAGGTGTGTTCTCCATGACTCCAAATCCTGAAGAGCTGACGTGAGGATTCACCTTCGCACCATTTTAAAAATCGCCCGTTGAACTTGAACCTTGGGCTACTTCAGAACAACCCTCCCTAAAGAAGCCTAAATATTCAAGTTTACTGAAGAAGAGCTAATGTGTGTGACATCCTTACTGTTAACTGAACCCTGTCAACCCTTGCTTAATTTCTGAGCCCTTCTGCCCACTCCGTCTCATAAGAAATACAACAATAAAATGACAATGGTAGACCAACAGGTCCCAGCACAGACAGCCTCGAGTTCGAACTGGCAGGCTCTGTGAGGAGAAAGCCGTACTCACAAGAGCAGAGACAGAGCTGAGGGTGAAGTGTGCTTGAGGGAACGACAGTGCCCAGAAGGAATCCAACTTTGACCATAGAGTCAGGGAGTTCCCATGAAGATACAGTGTCTGAACCACGCTAAAGGACAGGAAGAATAGAAACAGGCTGGCTAAGGGGGACACCGTCTTTCCAGGGAAACAGCAGGATGGGGGTGTCTAGGTGGGGCCTGGAAGCTCCCAAATAGATGTGAGCAAGAGGCGGGAGAGGTTTGTAGTTGTTGGTAGTAGTCAACAGCTTCCAGGTCTGAATCGGAGCCTGAATGCTTTTTCCTAACTTTCCCATCAGATCCCCAGATTTATGATGTATAAATCAGAGCCATAGTTGAAGGCAACTTGCCTTTAGGATTTCAGATTCAACAAAAACAAGCTACTGAGTTTCTTGAAGGAATCCCCCACACAAATGAATGCTTAAAAAATAATGGCCTTGTGAAAGCGCTGTGCACATAGAGCTGGAAAAATGCCAAAGCCAGTTTGTCCTAGAAAGGAAAGGGAGCCTGCTCAGTCAGTGTGCAAAGATGATGATAGTTTCCATGTTCACTTGGTGGACACAACCCCTTTCTACAGATGAGAAGACTGAGGCCGTAGGAGTCAGTGAATGACGCATGCTAGTGCAGGGTCACATGACTTTCAAACCCAACTGTGACCTGATGTGGGAGTGATTTCTTATTAATAAAGAAACTGTCTAAGCCCCTTGATAGGCCAACCCTTAGGTGGGTGGAGTACACAGAACAGAATGCTGGGAAAAAGAAGCTGAGTCAGGGAGTCGCCATGGTTCTCCCACTCCAGACAGATGCAGGTTAAGATCTTTCCTGGTAAGCCAGCTCATGGGCTACACAGATTATTAGAAATGGGTTAGATTAATATGTAAGAGCTAGCCAATAAGAGGCTACAGATAACGGGCCAGGCAGTGTTTAAAAGAATACAGTTTCTGTGTAATTATTTCGGGGCATAACCTAGCCATGCGGGCGGCCGGGTGCCGGGGATGCAGCCCTGCCTCTCCTTCAACAGTGACCTATACCCTATATTCTCTCTTTTGTTGTTGTTGTTGTTGTTTTGTTTTGTTGGTTTGTTTGTTTGTTTTTGAGACAGGGTTTCTCTGAATAACAGCCCTAGCTGTCTTGGAACTCTCTCTGTAGACCAGGCTAGTCTCAAACTCACAGAGATCCACCTACCTCTGCCTCTTGAGTGCTGGGGTTAAAGGTGAGCACCACCACCACCTGGCGTACACCCTGTATTCTCTCTGCAGTGATGGAAAGACAGCGGGGATTAAAGGTTAATCCCACATCATTAATTATTCACATCTTCCATGACGGTTACCTTTTAAAGTGTGTGCAATGTAATTCCGAACCTGCAAATGCAGGTTTTGACATTTCGGTCTTGGGCACAGTCAGCTTCGTGTTAGTTCCCCTATATATGAAATTATAATCTACATAGACAGCAGTTTGGAACGGTATCCAGGCAAGTAAGTTGCACTTCTGGTTGAAATCAGACGGGTAGATGAAACGTTGATGACTTAATCCCTCCAGCGATTAAAGGTATAAGCAGACCAGGGCCCTGTGCTGCAAAGAGGCTGCCAGAAAATTTATTAAGAGTCATAAAGTGCAAGGCCATAATTTCAACAGGTTATCTGCTTCCACGGCTAATTGTTTTCCAAGGCTTCCCAGCTCAGACCCATTCAGCATTCTTATCACCTGGGAAATGCTCGCTCCCTGGGTTATTTTCCAGCAGGCGGCCACCTCTGTCCCTGCAATCACAGTGGTATTTCTGCTCAAAGAGTTGCGGATTAGATTTAAGGGCCGTCCCAGTCACAATGCGCAGCCTTGCTGATCTTCAGTGAGAGCTGTGGCGTCGCCCTTTGATTTACGGCGGCGAGAGCTGCTCAAGCCAGCCCTCTGCTTTATTAAAGCAGCTTTTACTCAGCATTAAGCCTCCCCGGCTTCCAGGCTCCCAGGAGCTCCACTAGCCCACAGTCCTTGTCCCTTTGATATGCAGCCTTCTGGGTGAGAGCAAGCACAGCGACCGCTTCGGGCCCGCCCACAGTCTTGCCTCCCTTGACCTTCCAGGTGTGAGCAGGGGGTTCCAGAGGAGGTAGGCTAAGCACAGGCCCAGCCTTCCACATCAACTGGCCTCTCAATATCCGTTTTCTGACCCCATTTGACCTTCTCAGTTTGGCAGTGTTTGGCCTGAGGCTATACCTCTTCATGGTGGATTTCTTTTTCTCTGTTGCCCACTCTGGCTTTAAAGGGGAAGCCTCAGAGAGAAGCAGACACCCGGCTTTGGGACCTGCTTTCAAAGGCACTTGCTCTCTGAACTGTGTTTTTGAGAAACCAAGTGAAAGGAGGGAGGACCTCCTGCCCCCAATAAAGGGATCCGTTAGATCAAAGGGCATTTACACGCCCGTCGGTGAACAGTCATTTGTGGGTCTCAAGTGTGCGAAGCATGTTATGAACATGGGAACTTCGCTGGTGCCGTTGTCTTACCTCTTTCTGCAACACACAGCCTGGGCCTGTGCAGGGGAGGCTGAGAAAGAGCAGTATTCACTATAGATGACAGCCAGGCTCAGTGTCCGCGGTTTTACCAAGTGCTTCCCCAAGATCCCCCTCCTCTCTGTCATTCCAGGGAATTCTGTGCAGCAGGGCAGAGAAGCATGGCCAGCTTGGGGAAGATGGAGCAGGAATCCCTAGCAGAGAGAGCCTCCGCTTTTTCTCATTGCAGTTGAGGAAGAGCCAATCCGGGCACGCAGCTGAATGGGTTTGCAAGAAACTCTGGCACAGAAGAGCTGGGTGACCCAGCCAGTGACTGACCATCTGCCAGCCTCTGCCAACTATTACCTACCTGTAAAGTGCTGACAATCATGGTGACTTCGAGGGTCCAGTGAAGACCACAGGAAGCCTTTAGCACTGCAGCCGAGGAGGACTCCATGTTTGGTTTTCACAAAGAATCCGAATGAGAGTGCCCATACGCAATTGCCAGGAGAACGCAATTTCCTCTCGATATTCTACTTATGGCAGCAGGATGGGCATTGGTCAGCCCAGATAATCTGGCCCTACCGCCAGCTAGGACTCAGTCAGGTGTCTTCAACACCCAGCTATGCAGACATGCAGCTGGCCTATTTCTTCTCTGCTAGTGAGCCGGCCTCTGACTGTGTGGTCTCCTTCTTTTCGTTACTTTGTTCCAGGAGGTCTCAGCCTCTGTCTACTGTTTCTAGTTTTGGCCTCTTCAAGAAATTGAAGTAAAGGCTTGCAGAGATTGAAAAGTAGAAAGGAAATTTGCTTCAAAAGCAAAGCAAAGGGCAGGGAGGGGAAAGGGGGGACACGGACATGACAACAGACAGATCAGGAAAACCACATGAGTTAAGGTACTCAAGGGCCCCGATTATTGCTGGGGCTTCCTTTGATGGAGTTCAAGAGAAAGGGGACTTTGGTTGCCACAGGGCATACACAGCACAGTGGTCTTTTGTTGTTGTTGTTCACAGACTTGAATTAAGCCTTTGCTCCCTACACATCAACCTGTGTGCTTCCCCAGCATACACAAGCCTAAGTATGCATAGGCGTAGGATAGTAACAATAGATTCTCTCTAAAAATCCTCTGGGAGATACAAATAACTTCATCGCGCACGTACCCCAAGCCACTTCGGCACAGATCAGCCTCCTTGTTCTCCTACCTGGTTCTAACTAGGAATATGTTTGAATAAAAACTGCCCAGGAAAGAGAATTTTTCATGGTTTGTCGGGGGGGGGGGGGGGGGGGGAATGTCCACGCACTTTGAAACACGTGGAATCCCAGGTTGCCAGATGTATTGTCAGGAGAGGCGTGTGTGTGCATACTGGCTGAAAGTGATGATCCCGGGTAACCCAGTGCATTGTCAGGAGATGTTTAGAGCCTGAGCCAATCAGCATCCAGACTGCACCTCCTCCCTGTGTTTCTCTGCCTCAGCTTTGCTTTCGGTGCTAATCATATTACCATTTCCTTAGAACAAAATGATCTTGATTTTTTCCCAGGTACCGCAGTGAATCTTAATTAAAAATAAATATAAGTGAATGCCCGTACAAACGGACACAGGAATAATTACAGTGTCATTTCCGCGAGTCTCTGGGGCTTCTTGCAGGTAGAGCCACTCCTGAGAGATGCCTGTTGTGCAGTATATGACAGGGCTATATTCTAGGTTTGTTCCACAAGGAGGGCTGGCTTGGTCCCAGCTTCCACCTGCCCGTGGGTCCTTGGCTCTGATGGTTCTCCTGGAAGCCCCAGAGACAAACCGGACTGTAAGCAAAGAGGAAGGGCAGCAAAAGTGATCGCTCAGTGGTCCTTTCCCAAAGCCTGAGAATTGCATTAGCATCAGAACAGACCTCAAAGTTCACCCCCTTCTAGTGTCTTTCAAGTAGATTTTGACCTTGGCCCAGACTAAGGCATACAAGTTACATCTCAACCTATTACATATGTACATTTATGCATTAAAAATCAGGTTCATAAAATAGTACTGACTTGTGTCATTCTATATTCTGCTTCTTTTTCATCAAAAATACCCCATAAAAAGGTTCTTGTGACCTGTATGAATTGACACTCAGAATGTTAAAAAGTAATCCCCCCCTCCCCGCCACATGACATGATTTGCTTAAAGTCACCCAACTAACTGGCATCAAAATTATCAAGGGTTACCATACAAAATACCAAATGCTAGGTAGCCTAAAACTTAAACAACATTCTGGCCACACCCATAGATAATAGAAGAGGGAAGTTGGGTGTCAATAGCCATGATTCCCCTTGTTGGGGGATCTAGTCCACGCATCTCTCCTACATTTGAGATTCTTGACATCTCTTGGTTTTCAAACACTCCATTCTGATCCCTACCTCTACCACCAAGTAACATTGCGTCACTGTGTTCAAAAAAACCCTTTTTATAAAGCTGCTAGGCTCAGCACACCTGTAAGCAGGGGTCTTGGAAGGGAGAAGAAGGGAGAGCGGGAGTTCAAGATCAACTTCGCTATATCGTGAGATCAAACCTAGCTAAGGCTATCAGAGACACTGGTTCAACCTCCCTCCCCACAACCCCAATACAACTTCATTTTAACTGAATTATATTGGCAAAGACCCGATTTCTAAATGAGGTTACTGTTAGGAATTTTTCCTAACGCGAGCTTTCTGCCAATGCAAAATCCCAACCAAGCCAAATCAAAACAAGCCAAATTAAGAAATATCCAGGTTTAATGGGATTTCCGCGCTTTCGGGTAGCCCAAAGGGGGAACCGGGAGGCCACAAATGCAACCACCAGGAAGAAGGAAAAGAGACCATGTGTTCCTCTTTTGGGAGTTCACTTAAATACCGTGTGGGAGTGGTCCTGGCATGCTGGGATTTGGAGTCCAGATGAATACAACTCTCAGGCCTGGAAGCTGGGATAGATGGGAGGGACTGGGGGTCTACGCTCCCAACTTAACAGTTACATTTACAAATGCCAGCAGTTAGGTCTTAAAAATAACTTCAGTGAAACCCTGTCTCGAAAAACCAATAAAAATAATAATAACCTTTGGGACAAAACATTACCAACCAAACAGTAGCTAATATTCAGAGAATCACCCTGTAGTATGTACCTTGCACCTGTCCCTCAGCCAAAGTCTTTGCCTAGGGTGCAGCAAAGACTCTTGCAGGTTGAACTTGTAGTGACTGATTTGCAGAACCTGCTGGTGTCTTCTCAAGGTCAGGGGCGGGGCTGGGTGTGGTTGCTTGTTCTCCTTTACAGAAAAAGGAATCCTAGGTTTTTAGTGGGTGCTGGAGAGAATCATGAAGAAACTGGGTACAATGCATGTCTACCCTCCCAAACCCTTGCTTGTGCAGAAACAAGCTATTTGTTCTCCCTCCAGATAACATGAAATCACACAGCAGAAGAGACTGAGGGTTTTTGGGAAGTGTATGGATTCCTGAGGCAGCTTCTTGCTTCTTGCTTCTTGCTTCTTCCTTCTCTGTGTCCTTTCCCACCTACAGTCTGCATAGGATAGCTATAAGTACAACAACTACCTTGTGTACATAGGCCAAGCCCAGCACGCTAAGCATGATGAAGCAAAAAGAACACTGAAAGCAGTCAGCGTCGGCTGAGAGAGCAGCTCCGTGAGTCAAGCGCCTGAGACAGGAGCAGCTCCCAGCACCTACGTAAAATGGTTGCACACGGCGGCACACAGCACGGATCCCAACACAAGGAAAGACAGTGATGGAGAAAGACTGACTGTCAACCTCTCCACCAGCAAATCTACACATGCGCGTGTAAACCCACACACTTGCACACACACACAAACATGCATAAAAATAAGGATAAGTTAAAGGGCAAACATTAAACATGTGATATGCAACAGGTACAGTTATGGGCACAGGAGATGCATTAGGCTTATTGGCTAAATACAGTAGTATATCCATGCAAGCAATCCAAAAAATGAAACTTAAATGCTTTTAGGGTCCATGCTATTAGCTACTAGAGCAGTGGTTCTCAACCTTCCCAACGCTGCAACCCTTTGATACAGTTCCTCATGTGATAATCACCCCTAACCGTAAGAAAGGAGAAAGGAACCTGAAGTCCTGGTGGCACCATTTAAATGTTAGATGGCTCATTTTTTATTTGGTTGGTACCAATACTTGCAGCTGATTTCATTCTTGACTGACATACGGATATTACATCAAGAGGAGTGGATGTGAGAATACAGAGGAAGGAAAATGATGGCAGTCAATTAAGAACATCTCAACTCCAATGGTTCTCTGCAAATACCTGGGTTTAATGTTTAACCATTTCAAGAAGCAGGTCAGTTAAATGAATAATGTGGCAGGCAGATAGCATCATCACAAAGATACCCACATCCTAGGAACCTGCGAATGCGTCCTTGTTACCTGGCAGAGGAGACCCTGTAGCTATGGTGAAGTTTATTGACCTCAAGATAGAGGATTGAGTTTGGATTAACCATGTGAGCCCACTCCAATCACAGGGGTCCTGAAATCCAGGAAAACACACACAGCCCTCCCCCATCACCCCCCAACTCCAATGAGGGAGAATTAACGGCAGTCACTTGCAAGGTGGCAGCAAGAGAAACTTCCAGTGTGCTCTGCTGCTGGTTCGGAGCTGTAGTGAGGAGGCTGCTGAGTGTAGGACCAGAGAGGTCTCACGAGTAGGCAATCAGCAACAACAACAACAACAAAAGTGGACTGTGCAGTGCTTCCACTGCTGGAGCTGAGTTCTGCTAACACCTGAGTGAGAGGAGGAACTAACTCTCAGCTAGGGCCCAAGGAAAAGGGCAAGCCCTGCCTGAACCTCACAGAGCCACACTGGACTTCTGACCTAAACTGTGATGGGGTATTTCAATAGTTTAAGCCTTTAAGTCTGTGCTATTATGTTATGTGCTTCAGAAGAAGAAACCTGAAGCCAATCAGACATGATCCAGAAATTTAACAACCTTTTGGAAGCTAAGACCATAGCTTAGCATAAGGTGACAAGGTTTGGGGTACAATGCTGTAGTTCATCTTGTTTTAAGGCCAAGTGCAGGCTCTTTGAAGATCCCATTCACCTCATCCCAGAGGAACCACAATCAGATTGGAAACAGGGCCTGATGCGTTGGAGAGAAGAAGACAGGGGCCTCCCTGGGCATTGCTGGCCAGCCAGTCCAGCCAGGTACTGCAGGAGACAAGAGCGTTGCTAGGTAGCAGGGATGCAGACCACAGTGGGAAAGCTGGCTGGAGCTGGGAGGGCTGGGGTTAAACTGGGCAAATGTCTGTGCAGGTGTCCACAGTGGCCTCTCTGAAGGCACCTAACTTGTACCCCAGTGATGCTGGGATTTGATAATGAGAACAAAATGCCACCGTCTAATGTCAGAAACTCCATTTAGAAAGAGAAGAAAAAGAGCTCCGTGTGCTTCTCTCTCCCACTCAGCCTCTGCCGTAAGATGGGGTCACTGTGGACACTGTGTGGCCCAGCTGCTGTCTCTCAAGGCTAATGAACAACAAGCCAGTCAGGTTTCAGTCTGAAGGTTAAACTGAGGACAAAGTTGACTTTGAGGTGACAAGGGTCTGCCTGTATTTTGAATCAAAATTTGATAACAGAAATATTCCAGATCTCAGAGAAATGTCTGTCCATCGTTAACTTGCTTCTTAGGGCAAGCATCCTTCTAATTAGAGATTTGGAAAACTACTGACGCCGTGACCTGCAGCAATATAGATTACAGAGCTGGTTTGTCAAACACAGCTACATTTGCTGACAAGAAACCAGCTATGTAAAGATGCAAGAAATGGAGATGCCGCACCAATTTTCCAGAACCAAATCTACCTCTAAAAAGGTGTAACTCCATGCAAAATCTGCTTCATCATTTGAATAACAAAATAAGATATGCAAAAGAAAATAAGACTCCTCAAAGAGAATTTGTATTCAGGTCACAGTGATTACAAGCAGGGGGAATGAATATTTCTGCTGCTGTATTCAAATGTTTTGTGAAGAAAAGAATGCGTTTTCGAAATGGAGCTGAGATAATACCAGGGACTTTGCTTCTGTGACTATAAAGGAAGTTCCCAGGCAGGTATTTTTCTGTTTCTTATAAATTCCTGGAGGTAATGGCAAGAGCGGCCATTAAAATTCATTAGATGAAAAGTAAACCTCTTTTGCAATTGATGGCACTCTCTCTAAACTGTTAGCCCTGTTACGGAGACACCTCTGTCTGCCAGACTCTATCTCTGGTGTCTGTTTCTTTCTAAACAGTGCTCTTGCTCTTTAATCTTAGGAATGTCCTTCCAGAATAAACGTTCCTTCGGGCACCACCTGTCCCTCTTCGGGGCATTCCAGGAACTTGCCTCAAGATGCTTCTCTGCTTTTACAGTTTTGAGGTTATGAGGAAACTTCTCTGTCCTCCGCATCAAGGTTGGAAATGAAGAATGACAGAAAAGGAGATCTGTTATATTTTAGTGTGTGTGTGTGTGTGAGTGTGTGTGAGTGTGTGTGTGCGCTCGCATGGAGACCAGAAAGCAGCACTGGGTACTGTCTTCAGGAATGTCATCTACCTGCTTTAAGACAGGGTCTCTCACTGGCCTACAAACCAACATTCAGGGAAGAATGACTGCCAAGCATCAGGAATCGCCCTGC
>NW_026067966.1:11382422-11433562 GCF_014885135.2 Alexandromys fortis | reverse complement strand
GTCCGGTGCTCCAATGTGGGTCTCTGTCTCCTTTCATCGCCTGATGAAGGTTAATATTCAGGAGGAAGCCTATATGTTTTTCTTTGGGTTCTCCTTCTTATTTAGCTTCTCTAGGATCACTAATTATAGGCTCAATGTCCTTTATTTATGGCTAGAAACCAAATATGAGTGAGTACATCCCATGTTCCTCCAAGAGATGCCCTATCATACAACAAAAGTATATGCTCAACTATGTTCATAGCAGCATTGTTTGTAATAGCCAGAACCTGGAAAGAACCTAAATGCCCTTCAATGGAAGAATGGATAAAGAAAGTATGGAATATATACATATTAGAGTATTACTCAGCAGTAAAAAACAAGGACTTCTTGAATTTTGCATGCAAATGGATGGAAATAGAAAACCCACCTGGCTTCTTATGTAGGTGTTGGGAACCCAGACTCAGATCCTCTGTACAGAGTACATGTCTCTGCCCATGAAATTCAGCTGCACCAAAGGCTGGAAGCAAAGAAATGGAACAGAAAGACCTCTCTGAATGCCCAGAGGAAAATCCCTGCAGCAAGCACTGAGGGAGGGAAAGGGGGTGGAATCCTCCTTATGCGACCACCTGCTTTGTGAGCTGAATGAATAATTGAACCTTTTGAGCTGCAGTGTCCTCATTTATGCGAAGGTGTTAATTTCTGCCTAAGGGCATGTTTAAGAAGGTGAATGATATCTTTTTAAGGGCCAGCCTCTCATGCTCTTGAGGCCCAAGGTTCGGTCCCCAGGAAGGGGGAGGGGAGTATACAGTTACTATTTGGGGAACACTATGGGAGAGAGATATCATAAACTTAGAACACGTATAAGTTTTAAAATGCCATGCTAGCTTTTAAAGAATATGTTTAAAAGCGTCCATGTAAGTTCACCTGACAGTGTGTCCAGTAAGTCTCCAGCCTCTCCCCTCCTCCTTTGGGCCTCCTTCTGAACAGCCTAGCAGCTCCCAGAGGTGGCAGCTGCTGGGGTCTTTCTCAAATTACCTGGTGTGAGTGAGAAGGAACCACAAAACTTGCAACAAACCCGCTTAGTTTATTAGAAGGGGCGAGCACAGGCCTGGGAAGTCATTGTGCAGAGAGCAGGAGGAAGACGGTGCCTCCAGCTTTTAAAACCTGCCTAGCGCATGTGCACGGGGGTTGACGTGGCTACGTCATATGCAGATGACAGGCTCGCGCATGCGCACAAGGGCTTAGCTGAGTCATCTGTGGATGTAACCACTCATGTGGGTCACTCCGGGCCCTTTAACATTCAGGCACTTCTGCCTGAGGGCTTGTCTGCATGTGCATGGCTCTAGAACCCAGACGTTTCAGCCTTATTTGTGGCCGAATAATTACACTCTCCCTGTGTTACCGTTACCTCCACCGTTCTTTCTAAACTGTGCATCAGGAGTTCAGACATAGTAAGAGAGCAGCTCCCCTGAGGGAAAAGTTGATTGTTGCTTGGTGGGGCATACATGGGAAGATATCCTGGCTCCACTCTCCTGAGATTTAGCTCAAGAGAAAGCAGCATAAACAATAAATACTGCACTAGAGGGAACAAGAGGGGATCAGCGCACAGCCAGGCACCATCATGTGCACCTGTAATCTAAGTAGTCAGAAACTGAGACGGGAGGACCAGTCTGGATATACAGCAAGGCCCTGCCTCAGAGTGAACAGATAAGTAAGCACACTGACAACAACTACTACAAATTCATGAGCGCAGAGGGTTTTTGTCCTTGGAAAACAGAAAGTTGGTTGTAGGTAACTTGGCTTGAAGAGAGTGAGGGCTTTGCTCTCTGCCTGCTGAGACAGTTGAGAAGTTCGGGGCCCTTGGTATTAGCTTCACACTGAAAGTGAAATTGATTTCAAGTCTGTTCATAAGCCGGCTCTGCATCTCACCCTCTCAGAACCTGCGGCAATAAAAATAATAAAAGTAAACACAAGAGAAGCAACTCAACTTATTTCATTACCTTAGATTTTACACTTCATGTTTGGTAGCTTGACAAGGAATGCCACGATCTTTTATGATATCAATCTTTAGTGATATTCTTTTTATTACACTAAACGGCAGGGGAATTGCCCCAAATTAATAAAAACCATATGCTGGGTTTTGATTAGAGATCGCTTTGGAATAATGATGGAGCTGGCTGGGGAGAGAGCTAGGCACTTCCCTTCCTGTCTCAGTCAGCCTTCCAGGGTCCCTCTGGCTGTCCTTCTTCCCTGTCTTTACCTTTACAAACAAAATCAAGATAATGAAAGGTCTTGTAACCTCTGGGTTATAGACTGGTTACCAAAAGTCGCACTGTACTCTGCGCTGTTTGTAGCACTGGGGGCCAGACTAGCAATGTTTCACGGCTATAACTAGACAGTGGTACATGTGATACAAAGGGTCCTCTGAGCACTCAATAACGGGCACTGGCAGAGACCATTCCTTCGGTGTCTAGAGAAAATGGGGAATTTCTCCTGTGGGGAAAATAAACTTTCCTACATGTCATACGTATATCTCCAAGTGTCTCCCTGCTTATTGGCACCAGCTTCCCTAGAAACTGAGTTTTAGCCTTTGACGGTGCTGCTAGCAACACAAATAACTGAAACCCAGCAAGATAGTCCATCTTTCTTTCATTCCCTACTTCAGATCCACTCCAGCTGTAAAGGTAACCTAAGAAATGCATTAAAATTCTGGTTCTGGGGGCTGAGAGATGGTTCAGCTGTTAAAGGCCCATAATACTCTTTGGAGAGGATCCAGATACCAGTCCAGCCCTCTCATGGCAGCCCGCAAATGTCTGTAACTCCAGGTTCAAGAACACTGACTCCTTCCACTGGCCTCCATAAGCACCAATCACATCCACAGCACCCATACATCCAAGTAAAATACTCATTCATATGAAATAACAATAAATACATCTCTGTTTTTTAATATAATGATTCCTGAGTCTGTCTCCAACCATTTAGTCACTAAGGCTGGAGCTGGGCCCAGGAATCTGCATTGACAACAAGTGATCCTATACAGGTAAGCTAGATATCACTCTTGAGAGGAAGCCCAGCAGGAACCTTCGAAATGTCTCAGTGTGACTCAAATCACTGTTTCTGAAATGAAGTCTAAACCCAAATCCAGCCCTGCCAAGAACAAGCCCTGTGATCCTGGGAAGTCATCCGCTGTAAACTTGGTTTCCTACTATTGAAAACGACTCCAAGACACCTATGTCGTGTGGAGGTTAAGGTTATTTGAATTCCAAAAACTTTGTTTAGTGCTGTGCTTGGTATTTCACATATCCCACATCTAGGTAAATATTCCTCAAGTCAAAACATGCTTCAGAGAAGGGAGTGTAAGTCCCAAGTCCCTGTCTCTGGTCTCTATCTTTGCAGACCCTGTCCCCTTGCCCGCTAAGCCTTGACCCCCTCCCTGGAGGAGTGTCAAGACAGCCCCCCCCAAAGTCTTGTCCTCCAGTCTACTTAAACTGCATCCCTGGAAGGTCCCCTCGTGGTCTCTTTCCTCTCCCTCCACCCCGCCCCAGTGGTCACCTTCACGGCCTCCCAGTTCCCCCTCGGGGGCACCCAAGAGTGCAGGAATCCCATTAAACCTGGATATTTTTTAATTTGGCTTGTTGTGATTTGGCTTGTTTGGGATTTTTGCATTGGCAGAGAGCTTGTATTAGGAAAAATTCCTAACAGGGAGTTCTTATGGTTTAGGTCTAAATGCCTCCCGCAGGATCATTGGGTATGAAGACCTGTTCACCAGGTAGTGGTGCTATTTGGGCAGGTTGTAGAACCTTCCAGACTCAGAGCCTAGCTGACAGAGACGGCCTCTAGAGTCCAGCCACTGAAGTTTGCAGTTATTTGGTGCTGTTCTACAGCCACAGTGTGAACAAGCCTCTTCCACACACACCTGCTACCTTGTCCACTGTGCCAGACTGCGGCTCTTAAAGGGCGGATTAAGAGAAATCTTCCCTAAATTGCCTATGGGAGGTGTGGTGTCACCATAATAAGAAACGTGACTGACACAAGAATTGTAAATGCCTAATTGTAAATAGCCTATAAAATGTTGCAGTAAATTGAGAAGAAATCCGTAATTGTTCTCATTGGATTCTGGACAGTTGTGTTGTGCTAGATAGGAACATGCCTTAGTCCTTACTTGGAGACCAAGTATGGTTCTGTTTTTGTGTGTGTGTGTGTGTGTGTGTGTGTGTGTGTTTTCCCTTTTCCTTTTTCTGAGACAGGGTGTCTCTTTGTAGCTTTGGAGCCTGTCCTGGAACTCGCTTTGTAGACCAGGCTGACCCCAAACTCACAGAGATCTGCCTGCCTCTTCCTCTTGAGTGCTGGAATTAAAAGCATGTGACACCACCATTCAGTCTGAGACCAAGTATGTTTTAAAGAGATTTGAATGGGTAATAAATTATCAAGAAGTGGAGCATGACGACATTTTGATATGTCAACGTAACTATGTTGTAGTCTCCACTCATTCGAACACTAACTTAAGTGTCACTGTTAAAAGGGCAGTAGCAAATGTAACTGAGGTCCTGATCAATGCCCTGATGGCCCTTGGTGGCCAAGCAGACAGTCCTAAAAGCTAGCTGAAGCTTTCCTAAGACGGGGTAGGAGAGTTCAAGCCTGTGCCTGTGGGCTTCTAACTTGCCTGTAATTTTCCTTTCCTGTTGACCTGGCAAACCTCTAATATACATGGCAATCCATACCTAGTATCTTTGTTGTGAGTGAAACCACATGAGTGAGTATACAAGAGAATTATATGACAATTACTGGTTGCCTCTGTCTCCTGCCCTATTTGCAGCCAGTCTCAAGTCACCATAGTGTCTAAAAGAAATGACAAAAGATACAGCTCCAAAGAAGCACGGACAATGTTTAGAAAGATACTCTCTCCTCACCTTGAAAGTGACTAACTGTTAAAATCTGCCTTGGACAGTAGCTTGGTATTCTGTGGTAAGTACTGAGAAAACAACAATGAAGTCGTGGATTTTTTTTTTTTGATTTTGATCATTCTACTATTAATCCAAAGAAATTCACGATTTTATTCTGCTATAACCCCGGAAATATCTCTCTGAGGGATTATGACAGGCATTAGTGGCCTCATGGTATGTAAAGAAACAAAAGTTGGAGGAAGGTTGTGCTGCTACCACTGTGTAATGTGTGTTCTGGGAACATGCGGTCTAAAACACACCGGTTTGTGGGAGAAAGGATTAAGAAGGGGAGAGTGTTTTATGCTTTACTTGAAGTAAAAAGAGAAATACTCATGAACGGTAGATTTTAAAGAGAAAAATACATGAGTATGACGTAAGATTCACATTAAAGAGTTTCTCAATGCACCATAGACTGTAAAAGGATTAAAGTACAATTCCTATTGGGGTCCACCTTCATTTCTAGAAGCATAGGGAAAATTCGTGTTGAACTAACTGAACGAATTCTATTCTGGTTTTGCTTCTTCCTGCTCTCAGTTTCTCTGCTGATGTCTGTGCTCCGTGCGTGCATGCGTGCATGTGTGCGTGTATAAAAATTGTTTCCTGGTAGTCTTTATTGCTCTGGTAAGAGTCAAGAAAGAACATTGAGACCCAAGGATCTAATGTTTTGTCTACTTCAATGGGCACGAGAATCCCCGGGAAAGTTAACAGTGCTCAGTCCCTCCATCACTCTCTGCCTCTACTCCTGACATCAGAGGTCACATGAGGTGTGCTGGGGATAAGGATGACTTAAAGTAAGTTTATCCAAGATAGGAAACATAGACCATGCTCACCCTCCTGAGTTAGCAGAACTGGGTGAAACCACAGACCATCCATCTCTAACACACTCCCACCGTGACTCTTTCAAAAACCAACCCAGGGATAACACTTTGAGGAGTCACTTGACAAGCACCACTCCATGCCGACAAGAAATCTATCTCTATGGTTACAAAGTACCCAATGTGTTGACTATAGGAAACAAAGTGTCAGTTACCAGAGGCGAGGGCAAGCAGGGATCAGGTGCAAAGATGCTGAATGAGTTAACTCACAGGTAGATGCAAGACCTCTGGTGTTTAGTTGTAAAGCAGGCTAATTGTAGATTGTAATGTACCACGTTACATAAAGCTAGAAGAGGGGCTGGAGAGATGGCTCAGTGGTTAAGAGCACTGGCTGCTCTTCCAGAGGTCCTGAGTTCAATTCCCAGCAACCACATGGTGGCTCACAACCATCTGTAATGAGATCTGGTGCCCTCTTCTGGCATGTGGACATACATGGAGGCAGAATGTTGTATACATAATAAATAAATAAATTTTTTTTTTAAAAAAAAGCTAGAAGAAAAGATTTTTGAATGGTCTTACTGTAAATAAATGATAAATATTTGAGGCTATTGAGGAAACCCTGATTTAAACATTATATAATAAATACATGAAGTATATCAATACTTCACATATGGCCCATTAGCACCACAAGTTTCATGTTCTTATGTGCCATTTAAAGTTAAGTTAGATGTCAAATCAAGAAAAGAAAACCGAATGTTAACTTTTGCTGTCTCCAAAGAACAAAACGACACTGCCCATGCCTGGCGCCCCTGAATCTCATGTATGCACTTCTGCTTTTGAGCTAAATGCTTCAGTCCAAAGTGTGGTCTCAGACTGCAACAGCCACATCACCTGAGTCAGCTGGCGATGGAGACTCCTGGTTCACATCCCAGACCTCTGTTTGATGCTGATGGAGATTTACAGCCATGGCAATGCAGGGTTACAAACTCCCCAGAGAGGTCTTTTTCAGAAAGCCCTGTGAAGAGGCTTGTTCCCATACCTCCCACGCTCCCTGACCACAGGGCAAGCCGCAGCCCCCCTCCCCCAGCTGAGGTCTGAAGGCCAGGTCAAGGGCATCCTTCCCGTGTGGATGTGTCTGTTGTCTGTCTCGGCCAGCAACTTCCTCCAGTGGCTTCCCTTGCCCAACCAGTCAGCTCACCAAGTCCGGAGACACCCATCAAAGCCTTGCCCTGTGGCTGAGCAGAGGGTGGGCTCCATCCATTCATTTCCCAGGCCCCTCCCTCTAGCATCCTGGATAAACTCCGACAATTTAAGTCATCCTTATCGTCACACCAGCAAATGTGGCCCTATGAGGACAGAAACACAGGAAAAGGCCAAGACAGAAAGGAAGAGGGCATAAACCAGCACACCACACCCTCGTCTCTGTGAGGCCAGACACTCTTTCCTTCTGCCCAGCAGGATGCAACACCTCCGGCTTTTTTCCCTCCTCTTTGTCCTCTTTTCTCCTCTTTTCAAATAGACACATTTCAAATGTCAGTGGGTGACGGTGGGGCCAAGTCAAACGGGAGGAGACCAAAAAGCTAAAGGATCTGATCTTTGCAGTAAAGTTGCTTCAGGGGAAACTGGGGATCCTGCCCCGTGCAGAGAATGGAGAATTCATGAGTGGCTCAAGTGGGCATTTGTTGTGCTAACTCAGGCTCTCCCGAGCTAACCTTCATTTACAGACCTGAACCAAAGTGGTTAAATGCCTGAAGAGAATTCCTTCGGTTCCTTCCATTCCCCACTTCCCTTCCCCTCCCCCACTCCGTAGGGAATGAAAGAGAACAAGACAGAGGTTAACTGAGGCAGACAATACAAAGGAGGGGGTTCCCATCTAAACCCCCAGTCATTGACTGTCCTCAGTTTTTCATGGCTTCCTTCAAAAAGACCCTGAGAGAGACTTAGGCAAACTGGTTCTCTCCTTACTGAGACAGCCAAGTGAAAATCAAGAGTCCAAACACTGTCGTCCCCTGAGAGAGGTCAAGGCTGCTCAGGTATCATCTCAGAGGGCCTGGGAGTCCAGGGACATTCCATATTTTAGATGACTAATACAGACTTACTTGTCTAATGCCTTACTGAATCTCGTCAACACAGCAGCCAAGTAGAAATTATGTCTGCGTGCTGTGCAGGGCCATAAATCCAAGGTGCTCTGACTTTCTCAGTCCATCCATATTTCAAGGCAAGGAAGTTTATTCCTACAAGGAGGTTAATAAAAAACGTGAATGTACAAGAAGGGGAAGCTTGCTTCTACCACAGGCCTCTCACAGACCCATCCTCAAATCAGAGACTCTGAGGCATTTAGGATAGGATTCCCCGTGGAACACTGATTAGTCACCATGCTTATTATAATGTCCTGTCTGAAATTACCCGGCGCGAGTGAGAAGGAACCACAAAACACACAACAAACCCGCTTAGGAGTTTATTAGAGGGGGCGTGCACAGGCCTGGGAAGTCAGTGTGGAGAGAGAGGAAGATGGCCCGTCCAGCGTTTAAAACCTGCCTAGTGCACGCCCACAGGGGGTTGACTATGGGCTGCGTCCTACGTAGATGACAGGGCTCACGCATGTGCGTAAGGGCTTAGCTGAGTCCCGCATGAATGTAATCACGCATGCGCGCATGTGGATCACGTGGGCCCTTTAACATTCAGACACTTCTGACTGAGAGCTTTTCTGCACATGCACGGCTCTAGAACCGGAAGTGCACCCTTATTTGTGGCTGAATAATTACGCTGTCTCTTCAAAACCTTGCCCCTCTTCACCCATACAAGCTGGTCTTACCCTTCTCTGTGTTTCCCAACAACTCTTAGTAAACTGAGATCACATACTCCTCCTACAGAAGGGAGTCTAGGGCCAAGGGAAAAAGCAGAGCCTAGGATCCGAGCTGCTACCTCCGGTTTCAAGCCTGGCGCCCACTTACAAGCCAAACTCACTTGGACAAGCTTTCTAGCTCACAGTGCCCGCGGAACGAGACCCACGGCACCACCTACAGCAGTGGTCACAAGACAGAGGTTTCTATGGCTCACTTCAACTTTCAAAAAAAATTGACAAATTACTGTTGAAAATAGATTGGCCACGGGTGCTACATTGTTGGGAAATTTCCATTTCTCTAGCAGACAAAATTTCCATAATTAAAAATATATATACAGGAAGACATTCTGTTTTCCCCCATTCCCAAACCCAATGGTTCACAAGTCTTAAGTTTCTGATGTCAAAAAGAGAGAGAGGGAGGGAGGTTAAGGGAGGGAGGTTGAGGGAGGGAGGTGGAGGGAGAGAGGGAGGGAGGGAGGGAGGGAGGGAGGGAGGGAGGGAGGGAGGGAGAAACCCTGCCTAACCTGGTATTTTCCAACTTTATTTGACCATGAGGTCCTTCTCTCTCTTGTAAAGTCTTTCACCATCCCAGCGAATTGTCTGAGGTTCTAAGGAACACAGAGCAACATTTATGTGTTTTTCCTCTTATTTGTCTTTCACACCCAGAGAGGAATATATTGACTTTCTTTGAAGGAGTGTGAGCACACTCACGTGTGTACCTGAAGGCCGCCCAGCTCAGTGGTGTGCCAGATGTTCACGTGTCAGCTGCTTAGTGAAGAGCTGACTCCTTTACACAAAGATATAAAACGCACAACTTACATTTAGTTGTACACACATTAATTAATGTTTCTTCATGCCCCATTTAATCTGTACATAGGCTGTTTTGGAGGTTAAATGTTTAATTAAAGCCTTCTGAGCCCGTTGGTGGTGGCACACGCCTTTAATCCCAGCACTCGGGAGGCAGAGGCAGTCGGATTTCTGTGAGTTCGAGGCCAGCCTGGTCTACAAAAGCTAGTTCCAGGACAGGAACCAAAAGCTACGGAGAAACCCTGTCTCGAAAATAAAAATAAAAATAAAATTAAAAAAAAAAAAAGCTTTTAACCATAGGTATACCTAGTACAGATGTCTGCTTAGCCTGGGATGTCAAACCTTGCTGCTCTTGCCTGGCTTCGCTCCCTCTCAGTTTGTGTGAGCTTCCCAGATCTCCATTCCTCAGTGTGAAAAGCACTGGGCCAGATCACCTTGAGAGCCTATTCAGCATCAACACTTATATTTCAGAACCCTTGCCCCAGCCAGCCTCTCTCACCATGACTGCCGCTCTGTGATCCAAATATTTGACTTGTAAAATGCGAACAGATTTCATTTACTAAAAGCCTCTAATCAAAACCAAAACCTTTTACTTAAACAATTAGAAAACAATTAGCCAGGGGAATAAAAAAACAATTTTAATTTGCTAAATGGGCTTCTTCCCTCCTAATAGATATGGACAAGACCCTAACCGATGCTCCTGACCACACGTTAACGGCTCAGCCATCACTGAGTCTGTGGATGGAGATGCGGGTTGGCTCCATTTCCTATTAGGAAAAGGGAAAGTGTCCACTTTAACCTCGGGCTACCACGCTGATTCATGTTTAAGCATGTGCCTAACATTAGCGATGTTAGTGCTCTCTGAGCATTGATCTGCCCTGAAGCTGAAGCACAGATGGATCTCACACCAGCCCCGTATCCTGCATACCTTTGTCCTCATATTGGTGCAACAGCTGGGGACTAATGAACCTCTCCTGAGACACCATCTCCCTGAGGGTACTGTTGAGCCCAGTTGAGATGAACAATCAGAGCCCCTTTTAATTAATGAAATGTGAGGGCAGTCAGCCCAAGTTCTAGTAGATTCTATCCAGGAAAAAAAAAAAAAGGAGTCTTTATTTTGCACAACACTCAAAGGGATCAATAAGGAAACCTTCTGTTTGCAACATGACCCAGCAGCAGCACGGACTGTATTTAACAGACTACCTTTATTTGGCGTAAAGCAAATTTCTTAGGTTAGAGCACAGAGGGAGCCCTTTCTGTTTGCAAAGTTCTCATAAACTGACCTTTCCTCAGTTCCTTTTCTTAGCCTCTGATATGCGCAGATTTTAATTTGGCAGATTATTTCATCCCTCTAAATTGTATATTTCTGTTTCTAACGCAAAATAAAGATGTGAGGCGTCACGGTTCTGGAGAGACTTTGTGTTCGCCTTACTTTATCCTCTCAGAATACACCTACTTTCATCCCAAGCAGGTGCTTCACCTCTCCCAGGCCCAGTTTGTCTCCTTATGAAATGAGAAGGGTGGATTCAAGTTCTTGTGACTAAGTGAATTCACTGTAAATACTGGACTCTGAGGGCCTGGCTTGGTCTTCTCATAGCAGACCCCGCATTGCCACACGAAACAGTGTGAACGACAGAATTACGTTGCTGAGGTTCTGACGGATAGAGGTCCAAAGTCAAGGTTTGCGGCAGACTGGTTTCTTCTGAGGACTCTCTCCTCTGCTTGAGATGCTACCTTCTCACGGCCACCACACTGTCGTTTCTACTCTGTGCTCTGTGTGTCCTAAACCTTCCTTAAGAGGACACCAGTTATACTGGATACCAGCACATTCATCCAGTCCTCATTTTTCCTTGTGATTTCTAGGAAGTTCTGCTTCTCAACAGTCACAATATTGAATCACTGGCAGGTAGGAGGTCAACACGTGATTTGGGGGGCAACTATGTGCATTTAACTTTTCTTTTGTTTTTCTGTCCTTTTCAACTTCTCTTGTATTTTCCTCCCCTCTTGTCTTCCTCATATCAGTCCAAGTGGGATGAAGAGGGCCAGCAGGGCCCAGAACACCTGGATCTGAAGGTAGTCCTGTGTCTGACTCTAAAGCTGTAGAGGCCATAGCCTGGCCATGAACTGTCAACTAAGACATAAACTTCTATGTTACAGAATTCTCGGGAGAATCCCCTGGCTTCATTCAGATGAAGCTGTCTAGTAGAGTCAGGGTCACTAAATGTTGGCTGTTGGCATTCTCTTTATCTGGACATGACCACAAGGCTGGCCATGAGGGGCCAACTTATACAGAAAAAAAAATTGTGGGACATTCTGTTGAAATAGGAGCGGCGGGGCTGCGTCCCCAACACCCCAGCCGCTTGGCTAGCTTATGCCCGAAATAACAACACACAAACTGTGTTCATTTAAGAACTGCTTGGCCCCTGAACTCTAGCCCTTACAGGCTAATTCTCGCACCTGGACTAGCCCATTTCTAATAATGTGTGTAAGCACCCCAAGGTGCGCTTACCGGGAAGATTCTAGCCTACATCCATCTTCATCGCGTGTGCCTCAGAGAGCAGAGCTATGGCGTCTACCCGGGAGAGCTGAGCATGGCTTCTGTGATCCAGCAGAGCTGTCGGGTCTCTCCGGGAGCAGAGCAGAGTCTGACCTCACTTCCTCTTCCGCCCAGAATTCTATTCTGTTTACTCCTCCCATCTATGTTTCAAGCCATGAGGCCAAGCAGCTGGTTTATTATAACTTAACCAATGAAATCAACAGATTGATATATGACACTCCCACATCAACATTCTAGTTGAAGGAGCCTGAGATGGGACAAGAGCAGCAGTCTGAGAAAGGAAGACAGTCAAACATTAGTGCTAGATTGCATCTCTCAGTCAGCAGGATGGAAGCCTGTGGAGAAAGATGGTCTGGAAGGACAGAGTGGCTTTGGTAATAAACCATCATTTAGGGTGAAGTGGGCATCTTCCTATTCCTTCTGCCCGAGGCCCAGGATAAAAATCTTTGTAATGAGCCCCACAGGAAGCCTACCAACTTTGGATGCACATAAAGATGAAAATGAGGGACACCAAGAGCTGGAATTCTGGGCCCCGACATCAGCCTTCTCAGGGGATTCCAGACCCATGGTTAGCGCTGGGGAACTGTTTAAGCAGTGAACACCATCAGGTGGATGAAAGTTCTAAGTAGACAGGCCATAAAGAAAAACAAGATAGTTGCCTCTTGGGGTCTCTTTGGCCAGCAAGATGTCATTTTACACCAGGAATGAGCCCTCCGTTGCAGCTGGGCAACCATGACAAACGCTTTTAGTCCCCTCCCCGTACATAAGAGGCAGAGGCAGGCAAATCTCTGGAGTTAGAGGTCAACCCGGTCCACAGAGTGAGTTCCAGGATGGCCAGAGATACACAGAGAAATCCCGTCTCAAAAAACTGAAGAAGGAGAAGAGAAAGGAGAGAGAGTAAGGGGAAGAAGAAGAGGAAGGAGGAGGAGAACGAGAAGCCCTCCATCATTCCAGACAGAATTGGCTGATGAAATTTGGATGCTGAAATACTGTGACCGTGGGAATGCCGGGGGTTGGGTAGCATTCTAACTTGGGTAGCACATAGAAGTAAAGAGCGGCTGCTCGTCCCAAGCCTAGATTCACATTGCACACATTATCCAGACCAGAAACTCCACCTCTGAAACACATCGGCAGGTTCCTCATGGATGCCTGGTAAGTCCACATAGAACACAGGGCCTTGACATCATAGCCCACTCAGCTCGCTCTACCCCTTAACTAAGCATGAGTAAGTAGTGTTGGAGTGTGGGTATAAAAAGGCACTCCCAAACTCAAGTGTTAATGTCTTGGTCCACAGCACTATTAAGGGGTGACTGAACCATGCAGATGTTAACATCTGTTGTTTTCACTGACAAAAACCATTGTACAAATGAGCAGATTGTATTTATGTTTTTAATAATATATAAAATTTACACTTATGTATATATATTTTATATGTATGTAACGACAATTGTAAAAGAGGTCATGGATTTGAAAGGGAGTTTTGGAAGGAGGAAAGGGAATGGGTAAATGACCTAGTTATAATCTCAAAAAAGTTAAATCTATTCATGATTTTAGAGATGTATGCGCTATTAGGAAGTAGTGTCTGGATGGAGGAAGGAGGTTGCTGGGAGCACTGGGGATGCGCCTTTCCCTGCCTGCTTCCTGTTGCTTTCTCTTTCTGCTTCTGGCCGCCATCTGGTAAAGGCCGTGCTCACCCGCATTCTTCTCCCGTAATTGTTTGTGTTGTCACAGGTCGATAGCCGCGGAGCCAAATGGCCATGGACCGAATCCTCTGAAACACATAAGCCAGAATAAACTTTGTCTCAGTGGTACAGAAAAGGACAGCCTGAGTGGTGCCACAGAGAAGGGGTCCTTACATCTACGAATGCTCCCCGCAGGCGGGCAAGACTGAAGGCTAAGCTGAGCATCTCTGATGCTGCTTCTCAATCTAGGACGTCAAGGGAAGAAACGAGGCTAGGAGTGTTACACGAAGGTTTAGCCACACGAAAGGAAAGAGATAAGGCGTCTGGCTCCCTTAACAGCCTCGGCTGGAGGAACACACAGGAACACTTGGATACAACAGTACAACAAGCATGTTGAGCTGATAGTGAGCAAATTTAGGGTCTGAGAAACGATGCGGGACAGACTAACGGAGTTTGCATTTAGACTGCAAAAAATGTCCCTGCCCTGTCTGAACATCTCAAGGCACAGCCCAGACTCAACTTGTGCCTGCTATAACAATGCAGGGCTGGGTACCAGCCAAGCTTCTGAATTATGATCCTTTTTGAAAGGTGAGGTCTGTTACTAATAAACACTGACACGGGACTGGGGATTCAGCTCAGTGACAGGGCACTCACCTAGCATGTACAAAGCCTCGTGTTCAGTCTCTAGCATCTTAACAAACTAATGAAATAGAACTCCGTGTTTAAACCGGATGTGAACTTCAAAGATCTCACTTGGGGGTCACCAACTGCGCCCTAAGAGAATGTATCTCAAAGACAGTGGACACCCAGCACCCTTCAGTAAAGGGCAGAGGAAAACGGGGAGGTCATTCAACAATAAGGAGTCCAGGAAGGCTAGGGACAGGAAGCAGGGTTTTAGAGGACCCTAAAGTCCCGCGGATCTGAGAGAAAGCGTCAGAGCCCCAAACAGAATCGTGGACTTTTATTCATACATAAGGGGATATAAAGGTTTCTCATTGCTTGCCAGCCTCAGCCTGCTTCCCCGAGTTCACACTCTCTATTGTCCTTAGCGGTCACACTTTAAAGCAGAGAAACTGAGCAGCTGAGTCACCAGGCTGGGAGGACATCCTTGTCCTTCCTTCCTTCCCCTTGGCTCCTCTTCACTCACTCATTGTTTCCAGGGCTAGGGCTGGGGGCAGAGTCGTCCAAAGGCCTGCTCTGTTCTCCGCCCTGCTAGTTCAAGGGGCCTTTTACCCCCTCCTTATTCCAAGCACCAAAACCTCAGAAGGAAAGAGATTTCAAAGTGCTAGGGCCCAGTTTGATTTCTGGACATGGCAGGTCTCTCACTCAGCAGTCGGGACAGAAGGAAAGTGTGAGTCCACCACCCCTGGTGCTCCTAGGGCTCTGTTCCTGCCTGCAGAGTTGCCAACTGCTCATCAGGGCACTCTGCTGTGAGCTTTCCCTTTTGGGATCTTTCCATCCTGGCTTCAAGGCAGAGCTCCCCTGCAGCTCTGACACACCCTCCTGCTCTGTGGAGGGTCCCCTTGGAGCAGCATAAACAACAAGGCTGCTGACTTGAGCTTCCTTTGGGTCTTGAGACCCAGAAGTCAATCCCTGTCCCAGCTCCTGGATTTTCCCTTCTTCTTGCCCCTCCTGGTTAGAGGCCTATTTCCTATAGCATACATACCTAAGAAGGGTCTCTTCCACATACCAGGTGACAACGTGACTTATCTTCCTGCTGACGACAAAGTGATTGAAACGGGGACATGACCACTCCAAGGCATGTTGAAGGGGAGGTTTTTATTGTAGCTATGAGGGAGAGTAAAGTCGGAGGCATCTAGAAAAGTCCAGAGCAGGGAGAGAAAGTAGTAGACTAAACATGGCCAGTGGACGAAGCAGGCCATGAAAGTGCTGAATGAAAAAGGAAGAGAAGAGAGAGGGAGCAAAGGAGACTGAGTGTGTGTGGACCAAAAGAACCAAGAGAGTGCATGGCCGAAATGGCGGGGTTATATAAGAATGAGAAGCTGTGGGACGAAAGGCCATGAACTGGAGAAGTTTAGGGTGGGGATGGGATGAGAAGCACTGAGAGGAGCCACTCTGGGAGCCTGAGGGAGTGAGCCTGAAGGCCAGCGTGTGCTCTGGAAAGGTAATAGTCAGCACACTTACACAGTCATTTCCCTGAGTGTCTGTTGGACCTTACACAAAGATCACATTAGAGCCACCTGATTTGTTTGTTTATTCAGTCTATTCTGCACACTGAAATTGAGATGAATTTTCAGTGTGTAGATTTTAAAACATCTTAAACGTGGTCCCATTAGGACTGCATACTGAACATCAGTCACGGTTTCTGCCTGTCATCACCTTCTCATTTTCTCAGGTGAGAGACTGGGCGGAATCCCTGGACAGAAGCATGTCCTTAGCCTGACTAGGTCAAGCACAAACAAAAAGCAGCGTGGGGCGTCAAACATGGATGTGTAAGCTGTCCACCAAATGACTGCAAATCAGCTAGATCTTTGAGCAACGGGTTTCTGATCCATTTAGAATCATTATTTGCAACATTAGCTACCGTAGACCCTAAGGTGATCGGTCATGAGGAGGAACTGTGCATGAATCAACCAAAAAGCTGAAGACAAACTCTTACCTTATTTGTTATTTCTGAGTTGTGTGTTTGCTTGCTTTCTGATTTTTTTTTCTGCCCTAAATCTGTATCAGTTTCTGCTTAAGGACAGTGGGTAAACTTGAGCAAAATGGAGCTCTTCCTTGACTCTCAGCTAACTTCCTAAGAGCCAAGACATCGCATCTCTCTGGCTCTCACCTCTTCCACTGCTTCCCCACCTAGCACATCCAGCAAGGCCACGTGGTGGACACCTTTGCAAACGTGTCACGCCATCTCTCTAACCTCAAGGGCCTCATTCAGGGCCATGCAGATGCCACCTGACCTGTGCACTCCTTCCAGTACATTAGGCCGAGTTCAGATGTACGGGAACTGACATGGAGGTCCAATGACCCGATTCAGGCCTCAACTCTTCTACTTATCATTAGCTGGGTAACATAGGCCAATTTCTTTACCAAGTAGGCAGGTTATTTATTTAAACTCTAAACTGTAGGTAGTAAATCCAGTGTTTAGGGAGAGTTGTAAGTTTTCAAAGTCCTATAGGAAAGGACCTTGAAGTGACAGTGGACAATTCTGTGCCTGCCCACATCTCCCTTCTTGTCTTTGCTGAGAGAAGCCACCATCCGGTTGTAGGGCTTGGCACTGACTTCCTGGATGAGAGCAGCTTAGCAGCAGCTGCCCCCACCCCTGCTCTTTATTACTCAGTACCAGTGAACGCTGAGCCTGAAGAAACACCAGTGCCAAGATCCTACCTCCCTTTAAACCAGAATCTGCCTATGGATGTGGGTATTTTAATTTTTTTCTCTTTATTTTTTTATTGTATGTGTATGGGTATTTTATTTCACACATGTCTGTGTACCATACATGTGCCTGATGCCCACCGAGTCCAGAAGAGGTCTTCTGTCATGACAACAGCCTCTCCTCTGTGTACAGTGATGAAGATGAAGTCTTCAGACTCGGGCTCATAGGCTATACGACAATGAGCAGGCCGTGACTTCAGTATTTCTTCCCATTTACTCCTCTGCTGACCAGTTAGTAGAACAGTGTTTTCCAACTTTTTCATGTCAAGACACACAGAGAAGGTGAAAATAGCTGTAGAACATTCAAAGGGAAACATGACCGTCTAGGGTGCTTCATCCATCTCGAGAGAAGAGCCGATCCCCACCACACACACTTACCTTGCTTTCAAGGCCTGCTGGTTGAGGGTTGGGCAAAAAGAGTAAGTTGGGAAATGTGTGTCAAACCAGTCTCTAATTACAAAGTAGAGCTAACAGGGAACAACACGCTTCCACCTTCTCATTGCACAGAAGAAAGCGAGGCCATCCAGGTGCAAGAGCTCACTCAGAACAGACCAGATTGGTATGAGCCACAGCCTTCAGTCATAATCAGATGCAAGGTCCAGAGGCTGCCAGCCTCCTCCTTGATCACAGGCAGTCATGAGAGAGAACACTCCCATCCCTGTCAGGCTTCCATCCCCACGGATGACACATTGATTCATTGTCGCCACACTCTTGCAGCTCAGGAGGCTGGCCAAAAGACAGCTGTCTTGGAGCACAGGCGCCTGTGGGGAGTGACAGCAGGCAGGTCGCTTTCTTCCTCTTCAGTCTGGGAAAGCCGCAGTGAATGAGCGTATGCAGAATTAAAGCCAGGATTTGGGGACAGTAGCATCCTCAGAGCGCCATTCAGAAACAGACGAGCCAGCCATCAGCAGGTTGAAGTCATCTGTCTAATCGGAGGATCACTTTTCTCCTTTCGGTTTATTTCAGATGTGGAATGGCCGGGGTTCCGGGGAACTGTTTGGGTCCTGACACTTGCGCTGCTCCTGCATCGCTGACTTATAACAGCCCCTCCATGCTGGAAACGCTGGTTGCCTTTTTGTATGCATCTCAGACTCCTTACTTACCCATCGCCAGTTCTCTTTCCCCAGCGCCGCACAGAGATGAAAAGCCAGAATATAAAATGTGAAATCTGCTGTTAACAAAGAGAGGCCAGGAAGCCACTGGTCACAGGTGTTTGAAAGTGGAAGCCAGGTGCATTCTCTCCAGTACGGCTGCAGACTGTCTTTGAAGCAGATGTCGCCTGCCTTTCCCCTACCCCCTCTGCACCATTCTTTCTGCGCAGAGGAGGCGCAGAGTTCCCGAATGGGAGACAATAGGCATTAATATCCATTGGAATGACAGCTGCTTATGACTAGCTTTGCTCGGGACACGTGTCCCCCAAGCAAAATGATTAGCGCTCTAGCAGAATACGGTATTTGTGGATAATCAAAAGTGAACGGCGGATAGTTTGGAGTAATGGGAAGCAGGGTTCACACCAACCTTTCTGGAAGTTCCCACCAAGAATAAATATTAAAGTTAGTTCATCGCAGTAGCCTCCCTCCCACTCAGAATATGGTGGATTTGTTTAGAGTATCCTGGGAAAACATACCTGCCTTGCTGGAGTGTTATGAGGATTAATTAATGTTTGTAAAGTGCTTGGAATTCCACTGAAGAAATGTACCTTGTCGGTGCAAATTATTATCATTATATAGTGCCTTTCATCCCAGAATCTCAAAGTGCCTCCCCAACAATTAATTAAGCCTCACTACACCCCTGTGAGACAGTTAAGCATCATTCTGCCCTCACTAATACAGGCAGCGTCTGCACCTGAGTCACAGGGCCTAATGTTCAAGTCACTCTCCAGGAGGGAGCGAGGCTCCATTAGCAACCACCCCTAAGTGCTTCATAAGGCACCATCACTAATAATGCAAGGCAAAACGCTATAGGCTGATACCACTGCCGTAAGAACTTGTTTCATTTTGTTTAATCTTTAATTATTTGGACTACTTGTTTCATTTTTCTCCCTCCCTGTAAAGCAATAAGGTGAATGAGAGACCAATTAACCAATATAACCAGTTATATTGTACTAAAGACACCTTCTAATCCCTTTCTTCAGCATCTGAAACTCCCAGCATACACTTCATCCCTTCCCTCACTATTCATACCTCTCCAAAGGAGTTAACTTTCCTTTCCAAGCATTTTTATGGCCTTATGAACAGAATGAACATTTGGGTATGTGTTTGCAATCTCGGACAAGCATGTCTGCCTCACAAGGGAGCAGCTCAAGTAGGTGTAGTAATTCTCTTATCAAGGCAAGTGCAGTAATTCATAAACACAAATCCCTTGTATTGACTCCTTTAAATGGAGCCTGGAAATCAAGTGAACATGTGCAGCATTGCAGGGTGCAGTTGTGCTGGAGACAACTCCCCTGCACAGTCTGTATAAAATGCATTTTGAAACAAAACCTTTCAACATTGTTTCTTGACAGGAGATTCCTGTGTAGAAATCTCTTTGGGAAGCTGACTAGCTAGTCATGAAAACTGGGGAAGAAAACCACAGTTTGCGGTTCCCTACGAGCTCCGTGGAACCCTGCCATACATCCTGCTCCCAAACTTGGGGAACTTGGGGTTCATAGGAGAACCTTCATCCAACAACAGATGGGAACAGAGGCAACGACCCACATCAGAGCACTGGACTGAGCTCCCAAAATCCAGCTGAAGAGTGGAAGGAGTCAGAGACCATGAGGGGCTCATCCACTGAGACAGTTTGCTTGAACTCACCAACTCCAACTGGACTGCAAGTCAACTCTGAAGGGACTTGACAGTTGGGGCAGACTGGGGGGCCACTGATAGTGACACTGGGATTTGTCTCTACGGCATGTACTGGCTTCTTGGGATCCTATTCTCTTCAGTTGTAAGCCTTGCTCAACCTAGATGTAGTAGAGAGGGCCTTGGACTTTCCAGAGGGCGGGGTGTGTGGCTCTCTCTTAAGATTGGAGGGGGGTGGGGTGGAAGGGTCTGTGGAAGAAGTGGGAGGGGAGTGGGAGGAGGGGAAGGAGTAGGAATTTGGATTGGTATTTTTTAAGTAATAAAATAATAATAATAATAATAATAATAATAATAATAGAAAATCACAGTTTCCAACTCTACTCCTACCTTAGTGGTGGAGCTGCCGCACGGTATCAGCACCATTTCCTAAGATCCTGGAGGCTCCATCTTCTTCTTGTCCAGATCTTGGAGCTGGGAGGCCTGGCTTTCTAGTGGAGGCGACTGTTTCCCAATCATGGTACCTGGAGAAATCACTAGCCTCCTTGAGGTCCCGTTTCCTCACCTTGGAACGGAAATGATGGCATCAGCCCTATGACTTTCCACGTTTTTATGTAAATGGAATGCAATCCTTTTTGTGTAGGAGCCTTTTGCCAAGCATGGAAGCTCTCCAGGTGTAGGTAGCTGACAACAGCTGGAGTCACGGCACTGTAAGGCCCCCTGGTCACAGCTCTGACTCACACTGAAGCGCCAACCTCATACGATACTTATCATGTACACTGGCCAGCGCTGAGAAGGAAAATCAAGACTGAAAACCTGAGTTGCTGGTTGTGATCTTATTGGTCTAACTTCCCCCACCCCACCCTATCTTGTCTCCTAATTCTGTTCAGGAGTTCTCCCCTCACACTGTATAATGTGCTTGGGCTTTCATACATGGTGTCTCACCTACTCCTGCAAACAGAGTGAGTAGGAGACCCAGGTAAGACAATCAGATTATTCTGTCCTTTGGTCTAAGGACTGGGTATTAACCCAAGCATAGCCATTTAGATTTTTTTTTTTTTGATTTATGTGTAACTGTGAGTAGAAAGAAGTCCCATTTTCAAGATATTGCTAAACTGAGAGGGTGTGAGTGGTTTGTCACTTGAACAAAACCTGCTTGGGAATGCTGTTGTGGAGTATTATTTTAAGATGTGTTACATTCATTTATGCTGTGGGATATTTGTTTGATGACGCAAAGATGGGCCACATTCTTTTTTTGTTGTTGTTGTTGTTTTGTTTTGGGGTTTTTTTTAATTTTATTTATTATGTTTTTAATTTATTTATTTATTAAAAATTTCTGCCTCCTCCCCGCCACCGCCTCCCATTTCCCTCCCCCTCCCCCATCAAGTTTCCCTCCCTCATCAGCCCTAAGAGCAATCACGGTCCTTGGACTTCCCACAGGATGGGCCACATTTTTAATGTTGCATTTATTTAACTCTGTGAAGCTGTGTTACTTTGCATCATAAAACATCTGATAGGTCTAATGAAGAGCTGAACGGCCAACAGCCAGGCAGAAGAAAAACCAACAGCTGGGCTGGACTGGCAGGCAGAGCCAATAAACAGGAGGAGAAATCTGGGAAGAGAAGATCTGGGAATGAAAGAAGATGAAGAGGAGGATTCCAGGGACAGCCAACCAGCCGGCTACACAGCAAGTCACGGAGACAGAAGTAAAAGAAAGGTGTGTAGAAAGAGAAAAGCCTAGAGGAAAGAGGCAGAAAGAATGATGTAAGAGAAGCTGGCTAGTAATAAACCAAGCTAAGAATAAGCCTCAGTGTGGATGATTATTTGGAAGCTGGATGATGGACACCCCCCCAAAAAAACAAAAAAAAAGAATAAAAACAAAACAAAACTACAGCATGCCACCAAGCAAAGACACGCCAAGGAAGGAGACAGTCATTTAGAACACACGTGTGCTCTGGGACACTAGTTCAATCCTTTGACATCATCTGTGTTCCTGGATAAGCTGTGCTTTAACTCCCGGTTCTCATAAGAATCGATGAATTCTCCCCTGCTTAAGGTGACTTCAGTTGAATATCTACTCCTCCCAATAGTGAAACGCTTAACCAACACTGCCGCAAATCAGTGAACAGCAGATAAGACTTACCAGTTTGCTTCACGGAGAAAGCAAGCCATAGAACCCCAACTTCTGACTGGAGGAGACAACTTTCTGAATGGCTTCACAGTTCCTATGAAGCAGGAAGAAAAGGCGTTTGAAACCACCCTGTTTTTCAAAGGCTCTAATATCGTAAACCTCCTCATTTGCTGGAGTTTCGTTAGAAGCTGGGGATCGGCAGGATATGATGGTAAACACTTTTAATCCCAGCACTAGAGAGGTAGAGGCAGACAGATCTCTGTGAGTTCAAGGGTAACCTGATCTACATAGTAAGTTCCAGTTCAACCAAGGCTTCACAGTGAGACCCTGTCAGAAACACACACACACACACACACACACACACACACACACACACACACAAATCCTGAGATGCATTCTTCCAGTCTGCTTCTTCTACTTAATCCCTATTGCCAACTACTAACCCTTCTGATATGAGTGCTTTCATTTGGGTCCTCTCTTCTGCTCCCACCCCATCAGAAGTCTCTTCACACCCCATTGTTCTGCCTCTCGCATCAGGATTCTGAATAGGATTCAGTACTGTTCCATCTGCAGAACAGAAACTCTTTAAATACAAGGTCAGAAATCCCGAATACTTAGTGCCCTACTTGGTTGTGCCAGCTTGTGGCTGTGGTAAAACACCTGAGAAAAGTGACCAAAGGGTTTTCCTTTGGTGATGGGGGTCTATAGTTTCAGATGTGCCAGTGAATTGTCAGCTGGCAACCGTGAGTGCATGTGACCTGGCGGCAGACATGGCGGCAGAAGGGCAGGGTGGAGGGAAGCTGCTTGCCTTCTGGAAGTCAGAAAGCAGATAGAGATGAACCATTTTTTGGCATAAGAGAGCACCCTCAAGACAGCCTCAGTGACTCACTTTCTTAACCAGTTCTTCCTCCTAAGCCATGAACTTAATTAAGGATTAACTCACTAGCCAATGTTAACGCCCCTGCAACCCAATCCCCTCCCATTGTCACCAGCTGCAGGTGGAGCCTTCAACAGATGAGCCTTGGCAGACATCTTGTATCCAATGAAAACCTGATCCATTGTGGGAGTTGTGCATGTGTTGAACTGTCATTGGTTGTGACATGTTACTTACTATATTGAAGGGAACACTAAGCACAAAAGAATCTCTCTATCTCTCTCTCTCTCCTTCCCTCCCTCTCTTTCTCTCCCCGTGTGTGTATGTGTGTGTGTGTGTGTGTGTTGACTCACAGATTTTTCTTGACTGGATTGGGATATGTATATACAAGAGCACATGGCTATGCCCTGTCCATGCCCAATGGCTTGGGTTTTAATACTAGCAAACTGCATGACTTTGGGCTAAGTAATAGCACTGTGTGCTTGACTCTTCTTATCTGTAAAGGGGAAGGCAAAACTAAAAACCCCAACATCATTAGTGTGAAAATTAAATAGACCGCTCTAGGAGAGTATTGGAACCGTGCCTGGATTGTAGCAAATCCTCAATTGATGTAAGCTGGTGTTGTTATGAATGACATCCAGCCTTCAGAACACTTTCAGCTTTAAGTATATACATGAATCAATCAGCAGTTCTCTACCACTCAAGACACACTTCATATTTTTTCTTTATTCTTTGGCCAAGAAATCCAGATACTGTTTCTACACACTGAACCACTGTCCTATGGAGTTGGACAGCAAGTGGCATACTCACATAAGGTGATCATTTTGTATGACGACCAATGGCAAGTTCCAGATGGCCCCCTGAGGTGCACACCGAATGGGAGCCCTCGGGATGAAATTGGCAGTGCTCATGAAGCTCCCATCAAGAATCACAGTGCTCTTTTCTTCTTCTTCCTTCCTCTCTCTCTCTCTCTCTCTCTCTCTCTCTCTCTCTCTCTCTCTCTCTCTCTCTCTGTGTGTGTGTTTGCCAATAATCCCCTCTGGCTTGCTATTTTGTGAACATTTGCTTTGCCTTACCACGCTCCCATGCTTGATTTTAGGTCTCCCTTTTTGGGCACACACTTTTCCCTTTCACCCAGTCGCCTTCCCCACCAGCCTTCATTTAATCTTTTCCCTTTTGCCTGCATGAGAAACATAGTTAGATGCGAGTGTCAAATGGATGAAAGGTTTCTCCTAGTAAGGCGAGTTTATGTGTCCTTGGGGGTCTCCCTCGAGGTACCTTCTGACCTACATGCACTCTATTCCTAGAGCTTTGAAATTTGTTCAGCTTGCTAACAAGTCGGAGAATATTTACAGAGCAGAGATGAGTCAAATGGGGAACATGAACAGATGGAGGAGAGCCAGTTGTTGCGCTTCAAGTACATTTCCCACGTTGGAATGTGTCAATGCCTGGCGGTACACACCGCCGGCAAGTCACCCACATAGTATAAAACTGATTTCATTTACTAACAAGCGCCTTTGTTTTGCCATTACATAATCATAAATGTGCCCCAAAGAGGAGCCATTAGAATGTAAGCCAGGGCAAGCAGCCAGCCAGACGTGAGTTCTAGTCCTCTTATGGAACAGGGCCTACCATGTTCCTACAAATCCTCAGTGGCCTTTCAGACCTGGGACAGGGCCATGCTGAGAGGCCTCTCTTGTCAGATGGCTCATCTTCCCTCTGATTGTCCGGCGAGGCAGCTTCCCAAGTGTGTTGGGAAGGATATGTGAGGGATAATTGACATTGGTACCCTGAGGTGTCCAGACCTATCCCAACCCCTACACCATGCCTCTTCCAGCAAAACCACCGCTCCAAGAACAGAGCTCAGCACACCTTGAGAAGAGCTGAAGAGGAACCCTTGCCCCATTTCCCCCTAGGCCTTGCTGTTAATTTCCACAAACTGAAAGAGCAGATTGTCAGCCATCCACTTAGCAGGCTCTAAACACCTCAGCTGCATCCACCCAGAGGAAGGAAATTGCTTTCAGGGGATAGATGCATCTCAAGAAAGTTGGCTACAAAATGGATTTCTATAAAAGAGAATTCCATTTTCTCTTGGCTTCCATTACAAAATTGGAAAATTTGTCACACTGGAGGGAAGAATCCTCACAGGAGATTTTTTTAAAAAAAATGAACATTTTGGATGAAAAGGAAATTAAGAAAAAGCTATCGCATTGGCGCTCTCTCCTTGGAAAACGCTGGAGCCAGTTGGGAGCACAGACTTGTGGGAGCACAGACTTGACCTCTCACCTCAGTCATCTGTAGCATCGAGAAGAAATGTCGGTACTCATGGTCCTTACCAGCACCTCCCATCCCCCCTCATGTCTTGTAGGATTTCCTAATGAGTGGGAGTACTAGGTCTGTGCACCTCACAGGGCTTGCCATTTCTCACCCATATTGGCCAAGGGTTGCTTTCGTCTGGAGCATGGCCTGGCACTCACTTCTACCCCACTTCATTTCAGACATAATGTGATGTGGCTGACGAGCAAAAATAGGACATCTGGGTTTCATTTTTCCATGCATTTCAGGCCTAAGCCTATTTATTTGACCTAATTCAGTCAATTTTGACATTTTAAGATCATGAGCCCTAAACACTAAATACTAAATTTCAATTGATTTTTTTTTTTTTTTGGAAGAGCCTGAGAGGTCATGACATCTATATCATACCCAATTCGTCTCCTACCATCCCCATTCCTGGAAACAGCCATTCTTACCTGGCTCTGAAATGACCTCCTGAGAGGCTGTGTAGAGCTTCCTTTGTGGACTGGTCCATGAGATGTCCTCACTGAAAACAAAGCCATTGAGTTTCTCAGTAGGCAAAGAACAGTTCACGTCACTGGGAAGACTCTCTCCTATTACCTGGGTCATTTCCCACTGCTAATAGAAAAGAGAAATTTATTTCCCCAAGACCTGAGGCATTTCCAGCTTCTCTTCCAGCTTGTCTGTGCATGCAGCAGCAGCAGCAGCAGCAGCAGCAGCAGCAGCAGCAGCAGCAGGAGTTTGCTCTCTGGACCCCAACCTGATACCACTTCCCCACATTCAGAGGAAAGCTTCTCATTCTTTATCACTCACTCTCTGAATCAGTGGGATTTTTTGGAGCCAGTCCACAGGATCTCCAGCCCTCAAACTTCCTTTGTTGTCATCTATTTCTACTTATTTCTGCTTTTTAAGTGAACAATGCCATAGAAAGCCTTCTCTTGGGTTCCTAGGAGTTGACCATCGTTGTCCTTTGAGAAGGGTGAAGATGTGGTCCAGGACACTTGGCTAGCAGCTTAGCTTAGCTGACATCCTGAGCCAGACACCTCTGATCTCTCGCTATACACATGGAGGTGAGGTGAGGTCAAGAGCACCTTCTGCTGCTGGTCTGCTTCAGAACGGCACCTGTCACTTCATCCCCGGCCCCACAGAATGCAAAACTGGAGGGGTGTGATTTGCTCTCTCGAGATGACTGACTCCTGAATCTCAAAGGCTCTCACCACAGAGGTCTCGCATGGCTCACCTACAGCCAGGCCCTGCTGGCCAGCATTGGGGCAGCCTTGGCCTGGCGTGTGCCATTCTTGTGGAGACAGCACAGAGCAATAACCCGATTCCACGATGCTTTCCAGGTATCCACGGATGTCGGCAATGCTGCCTCCACTCACATCCCACTAACTTCTCATATGGCCATTTCTGATATCAAAGGTGTAGACATTAACACTACTCCTGGGAGAAGGGCATGTGGAGCACATACAGCAATAATGCAATCCATCTCCATTGGGGACCTTCCAGCTTTAGGGCTGCCACTGAAGACCTAACTTGTTTATATCAAGTATAGATAAGCTATTGGGTTACACTGACTAGATGGTTGGAATGCTGACTTACTTCCATTTCTTCTTCTTCACGCCATACCATCCCCCTTCTGCCTCCCCAGCCCTACATTACTCAGCACCTGAGCTTTCATTGCCAGGTTTTCCTGTGTGTGTTACCTGCCTGCCCTCAAAGGCTTCCTCTAATGCCGAAAGGAAGAAGTGGTGATATTCTCACTAGCTTTCCAGCTTGCACATCCTCTGCTGGGGAAGCCTCAAGTCCTCTTGGTGAAAGGGAAAACAAAGAAAGACCAAAAGATCTGGACGTCAGGGAGCCCTCTACTTTTGCACCCCTCTCTGACTCTCTCTCTCCCTCTCCCTCCGCCCCCCTCTCATGTGTGTGTGTGTGTGTGTGTGTGTGTGTGTGTGTGTGTGTGTGTGTGTGTGTGTGTTCTGTACTTGTCTTTGCTTGGACCTCAACGGGTAGGACGTCTAGTTTCCACACGTAATCCCTTGCCATCCTCAGAAGGGTACCATTCAAATCCACTGAGCTGACTGACTCATCCCTCCTTCCCTATTTCTCCTCCACACTTTCCCCTCAATCCCTAAAGTACCACTACTTCAGTATAGCTCTTAGGACCATCCTTCTTCCCGGAGAAGCCTGGTTCAGAGAACACTCTTAGATTCTGTTCCCAGTGTTTTACTCTTCCTTGGCATTGACTAATTATTTCAGATCACTGTGTACCCTGACCCCAAGTCCCGTGAGGCCATGACTTTCAGAGGATTAGCCTGGAGTTGTTGTCATACAACGACACTCCTAGATCCGCCTAATAAAAACTTACATGTTCCAGGACTTGCTCCTGTGTACTAACCTTCTTCCTTTAGTCACATAAAGAAATCCAGTCTGGACTCCTTTAAACCCACCCTCTCTTAAAAGCCCCCAGACCATATGACTCACAGAGTACTATAGTCATAAGGAATGTTGCCATTGGCCCAGCTCAAGAACCTACATAAGCTCAGGTGTGCAGTTGTCTTGGTTTCTACCAAAAAATGTTGTGACCTTTTGACTCTCATGATGCTTGCATGCCTATCCTTGTGCCTAATCCTGCATCTTTGGGATAAAAGATGCTCACCTACAAATTGCCAGGCTCTTTCTTCTAAAAGATGGGCAAAGCCAAACACTTTGAACAATGAAAAAACATGCCCTGAGAGAAGGCTATTGATCCAAAGGTCCAGAACATTTGGAGAACTGTGAAGTGAAGACAGCAGTCATCCAAGAAGACCAACCCATGCTCCCCATTTTATAGAAACAGAAACCCAAAGAGTTTATCAAAGTATGTCGCTTGCCTTCCCATGACTGTGACAAAATACCCGATCAAGTCCATCCAAAAGGAGGGTGTACTGTGCTTCAGCCTTCAGTTGCTTGGCCTCATCACTTCGGGCCTGTGGAGATAGTGGTTCTCATGGTAGGAGCAAAGTGTAGAGGGAGCATTCAGAAAACAAAGAAAAATAGGAGAACTGCCAGGGTCCCACATCTCCACGGGCACTTCCCCAGTGGTTCTACATAACTCCTCTGGATCCCACCTGCCAGTAGCAGGCTGGCCCCCATCCCTTAGCATGTGACCCTTTGGAGGACATGTCAAGTCTAAACTAAAACAGGTTGCTGGTGAATGAATGATAATCTTTCTAACTGCCAAGTCCCTTTATTGCTAAGCACAGAAAAATCAAATTAAAAAAATTAAAACCTGAGGGAATAGCAACCCATAAGGAAATACCTGAGATATCCTAATTCTGAATGCTGCGTGATGAACAATGGAAACTTTGCCCACTGTTATGAGTTTACTTCACTTAGCTCCTACAGCAACTAGCAGAGATGACAATCAGTGCTTCTCCCTGTGACCAAGCACATCCTACGTTTGATTTTGGATGAGATCTTCCAGTAGACATGCTACAACTCCAGAGGCTAACCATGGCCAGACTTTCTGGCACTTGCTCCCTGCTGTGTCTAGAGATGTTTGTGATATACATATGCTATCTGTGGAACATATGGGGGCTTATTGTCAGGTGACATATTTGTATTATGGCGCTGATAACTTCTGTGTCTCTCTCTTTTTTTTTTTTTTTCTTTTGAATCAACATTCTGGCGACAGATCCCAACTTGATCAGTTGATGATAATTTGTGGTTGTGTTACAAGATTTCTTTTCAAATCTATTACCAAGTTCTTTTTTCGGTGTGTATGTAAAGAGACCTTCAGAAAAATGTGGTGAGGGGCAGAGCTGGAATCGGAACATTGTCCGGTGGTGAGAGCACAGAACTTGGTGTCAGACGTTTAGAGTTTAATTTCCTGCTCAGCCAGCAGCTCCTCGTGTGGTAAATAAACTGACGTCCCTGTACCTGTGGCAGACAGATTGTCTAAACTACTCCAGAACAGGGGAGATCTGTTTATTTTGCAATTAACAAAAGGTAAAGGGTCTTGTCTGGAGCTTTTAGTTGGGATTCCAGACTTGACACTCATCTGTACAAGCCTTTAAACAAACCCGCCACCACTGCCTTTTAAGGGCATCCTAAGACTTTTACATTTCATGCTAGCTAACACGGTCATGCTGTTGCAAAGAAGCCCGAGTACAGCTTCCCGGGAATTCGCTGGCCGGCAAGCTGTCGAGTGATATGCTTGGAGTGAGTGAGGACAGTCAGCTTTAGCTGCCCTCAGATTTTAGCATACTCCACCATAACGTGACTGATAACTCGGTTCTATACAAGATTCTGAGATGAAAAACACAATCTCCGAAAGCTGGAATGACTTAGGGAAGGACCTGGGACGAGTTTTCATTTCACATGCCTTTCTGTGGGTAATGTACTAAAATAAAATATGACTGTATTGAATTTTCCTGACCTGAGCAAATTTGCCTTGTTAACAGAAATAACAGAAACAATAGCAATATAGGCAATAGCATAGAACAATGCAAGAGTCTTTCACAGCTCTGCAAGTTTGGTCTAAACAGTGGCTTTGGAACCAATTCTGAGAAAATACACTTTATTTCATTTTCTGTCAGTCTAAACTCAGAAGGCAGATCAACTGTAGACTCCATATTCACTTTAAATTATAGGCTTCCAATTCAAATATACTTTGATTTACGTGAATGTGATCTCCCATATTAAATCCTGAGTATGAGCACGTTTATGTGAGAAACAAAGTGGGCTGTAATGCAAACAGGACCTCAGTCATTGGCATGTATTGGGTGAGAAAATGTCGTGCAGCTGGCTGGCTGATGCCTCCTCATGGCATGGGCATCTCTGCCCTTCTTCGGAAAAGGCAGGAAAGTGTGGTTTTTTTGGTGTAGCAATCCTAACTCTGAGACAATTTGCCTGGTCATGGATTTTCAGGCAATTAAGGAAATGGACTTGAAAATTAACTCGCAGAGATGTTGGTTGGGCTCTCAGCGGGGTCCATTGCCTCTTGTCTTTCTTGAGGATAATGTATCGTTGGTTCTTCAATAGGATCCGCACGGTCCAGTTCTTCCTTCCCAGTGGAGTCAACAAGGGTTCCCAAGAGAGAGATGGAAGGCCTGGGTCATCTATTTCTAATCAAATGTGTAATTTAGGAAAATGATTCTAAGATGAAAGAGCTAGAACAGGGGTTGGGGGGTGAGAAAAAGATTACAACTGCTCTGAGAAAGATGACTTAAGAAATTATAGTTCAGGAGATCAGAAGAATTTTCCAGAAGGCAGAATTACTTGGGTCCCCAAGGACAAGAAACAGAAGAAAGAAAAAAAAATAGTGATTCTTTTCTTTTTTGAGACAATCCAAAGGGTTTGCGGGGCTACAGTTATAAGAAGGCAGTTTGATCTATTTGGGGAAAACACTTGAAGTCCCCCCTTCTAATATTAATACAGTTTCTGAAAATTCCAAGAAAAGATTGTTTCTAGTATCATGAGATGGTAGACCACTGTAATTCTGAGTTTGCTGCATGTGGCTGGCATTTGGAAAAAATAAAACAAATTACTTTGTTATGTCATCTCGTAAGGTTTTTAATGATTCACGTTAGGTTGCTGGATTTATTAAAAAGTCTAGTATGTAAATCTAATTCTCATTAATTTTAGAAACATTTATCAAGAGTCGTCAGTCATAGTGCCTGAAACTAAGTTCAACAGTTGGAGTCTCTGGTGGGCAATACTATTTATTTAATGATAATAAAATTAAGCAAAAATGATGTTTTTTTGACTCTTGCTATAAAAATTAATAGGATCAAAAAAAAGCTTACCATCACACAGGCCATATAAACCATGACAACCTATGAGGAGGGACACATTTTCTACATAACCTCATGGGTGTTTATGTGTGTATAAAATACACATGTGACTTTCTACATGTATGTATGTGTGGAAATTAGCTCAAAAATCAACACCCTTCTCCTGATTAACTGTGGTTTTTAAACGTGGATCGTGTTCCTCTAAACTGACTTTATAATCTATTGATGGGTCTCGGTTTAAACCTTGACACACAGGATTACGTCAGAAATCCGAGTCGTAAAGACAGAGGTTCCTTACTTGTTGTACAGCCTTGGTGAGCAGCAAGGCCCAAGCAGGCTTCCTGCCTGATGGTTTACCGGTCTCTGGCACATTCTCTTGTGATATTTTCTTCCTAGAATTCACTGCCTCCAGCTGTGCTAGTCCAGCTTTCTGCCCAGATTCTTATCTGTCCCTCTGCTAGGAAATAATGTCCCTGACAACATTGTCTCTAGGCTACTTCCAGATGTTTCTCTACCCCTGCAGAGTTTGGCATATAATACATGCTCAATAAATGTATGTTTTTAATGGGTGAAAGGTCTAAACTGGACCCTGCTTCCACTGAGTGTAGATTCAGTTAAGGGGTGTTGGGGAGCCATTGCTGAAGAATGCCTTTTAGAGTGAGGAGACAGAATTCTAAAAAAGGATTTAACCCAAGTTACCACCAATCCAGAAGCAGACACTAGGCGATTGGGTTCTGGATGCCCCATGATCTATGTTTTCATGGTGTTTACCTAAACACTACGTGACTAGGCTGGGGTGTCTAGAATACTCCTTTCTCCTAAATATCACTGGCTTTATTTTCTGGGGGCTGAGGCTCCATGTGTCAGAGGCCACATTATTTCCACCAAGATACTCCATTTCCATCAGCCACAGCCAAAGGTAAACATACTTCCAGTTGTGCTGCAAAGACAAAATGGCACTGACTTCTTCTGCATTATGATGAAATGGATGGGAGATCGAATATGTTCCACGTTTGCAACCAGCATCCTCGCCAGAGTCGAAAAGAGAGACACAAACATTAAGTCAACTTGTAATTAAGTGGGGACCTCGTTTAAGAGGGGTTTTTTTTGTTATTGTTGTTTGGCCAAATATGAATTAGAAAATTTCTTAGGAATTAAACTCTCAAGAATGTATGGGACACCAAATAAGGGAATCTACAGAAAGGTTGGAGAGAATTTCTCATCCCACGTTCCAGGGGCAAGTTCGGAATTCTGCAAAACGACCAGTTCCCAGAAGCTGAGTCCCACCATGTTGAGGTGGTTGAGAACCAAGACGGTGCCTAGAGGGGGTGTTTGTTCTGGTTTTGAAGAGCAGCGCTAGGTGGAAAGTTCAGCCTAGGGTCGGAGCCGTGACCCTTCTGGATCATGTGCAGCAAACCCTAGGCAGAGGCAGCCCAAGCATTGCTTGCTTTATCTGGGTCCTCTAGACAGGAGTTTCTTAGAGTTTTTGTCTCTTTTAAAGTTGGGGTTGGGACATTTGGATTAAAGACACAAAAACATTAACTAAAGTGATAGAATTCATTGAGCTCTAGAAGCAAGTCTCCGTTTTCCATCACCCCTGCATTCCATTCCACAATGCAAAACATCAGAGAACAGAACTCCCATGAGGGTTTGTTTCTGTTTAATGTACCTGGAGGTTGGGGTGGGGGCTCAGGAACATTAAAGCACAAGCTCAGAGCGTTAATGAAGTTAACCTGGCAAAGCCAGGGAGGTTTGCCCGAAGTGCACCTGAAAGCGCTTTGATTATGGCATCAGCTTCAAAAGAAACCGTTCCCGGTGTCTGAGCTCGGCTGCACTGAGAAACAGAATTTTACCTTCACATTCAGGCTAATTCCACGGCCTTGCTGAGGGCTGAAAGCATTCTAGAGAAGTAAGGGAGGGTGATGCTCCTTCCCCCCTAACCCCTCCACATCACAAACCCAAAAGGACAGAAGATGCTTAGAAGTTCTAAGAATGTAAGGTCTTAGCAAATGCCTTCGGGTTCAGAAAGAGATGAGGCCCTGCTTTCTGCTAACAGTAAACTGGTTCAGGTTACACAGATTTGTTTTAAACACCACACACCACACACGCGCATACTGCACACACCCATCATGCACACCACACACACTCACACCCTGCACAATCCATCATGCACACCACACACACACACCGCACACACCCATCATGCACACCACACACACTCACAGCACACCCTGCACACACCCATCATGCACACCACACACACACACCGCACACACCCATCATGCACACCACACACACTCACACCACACATATGTACACACAACACACTCACATGCACACACTTCCTTTAGCTTTGTAATGCTATTACCTCATCTCCCGTTTCCTTTGATTTTGTGATGCTGCCGTTAATTTTCTCCTTTTTCCTTTTCTCTGTAGCTGATTTCTGTCCTTAGCATTCCTTCCTTTTTCTTTTGCACCCTAAAGATTTTAGCGCGTCCCTTTTCCTTGAGGTTTTCTTTTTTGGTCACAGCTGCCCCCTAATGGTTTTCAAGCCCATTACTGCTGTGTGAGAATGAGAGGGAAAGAGCTGGAGGGGGAAGCTGGGGAAAACATCGGCCTTTGCTTTCCACTTGGAATATTGGAATATCCTCTCAATAACTTTGGAATGGGTCCAGCAACTTACAGCAATGGACAAAATGGGGGAGGGTGACGTTTTTATTAATTATCTTTTTATGCTATTTGGATTTATTTAAGAATGTGTATGTAAAATGTATTCTTTTTATTTATTTAATTTTGCAAATTTAGAAACAAAATAGAATCGTAGTATCGAAAAGATAACTGAAAAGAGGTTGCCTCTGTCTATGCTTCCCTGGTTTTTGCAGAAAGCCAGCCTGTTCCAAGCCCCTTCCCGGTCAGTGTGCTCACCCAATCCTAAGGGTTGATTGGCAGTTCAGTAAACTGTGTAGGGTAGATATGAAGGAGGAGAGTGAGAACTAACGACTGCGGTGGGTGTGGAATAGCCCACCCTGGAGCACCCTCAGCAGCAAAAGGTCAGCTCCTTTCCATCATGATTCTCATGCTCAAATTAGCAGCTCTTGCCACCATGATGGAGCGTGTAGATGCCTAACTAAGACACCGAAAGTCACGGGTTACACATTTGAAAGCAGCAAGACTAAACAACAACGACAACAAACTCCTTTACAGTTCTGTGGGGGATCGATAGGGTGAGCCCGCACGCCAGCGAGAGAAAGGCAAAGCGCTCTCAGGGAGGTGGGAGTCAAACTCCCAGAGAAAACTAGCCCATGGGTTTGATAAGAGGGGAGAACTTTCAACTCTGAACAAGGTTACTGAAATATGTGTGTGTGTGTGTGAAATATATGTGTGTATGTATGTATGTAAGTATGCATGTATGTATTTGCGATTGTAACCCTAAAATCTCCAATCACATACACACTGTGAAACTGCAAGCACATTCAACTTTATAATGCTTGCATAATGCCCCCGTTCATACATTTCAGTATTAGGGACAAGTCGTAATTTATGGAGCTTCCCCAGGATTCTGCTGCCCTACCTGCTTCCTACAGTGTCTTCATGAGCTGGCGTTCCAGTGAGGAAGTCACAGAGTACTGGAATAACCCTAATTTTCTAAGAATGTTCTAGAAAACCCATCTAAGAAAGCTGAACAAAAGCACATATTAGATAATATGAGCTGGGCCTTCTCTGGTTAAACAGACCCCTCCCTGCATTTTCAAACCATGCCTTGGCAGCCTAAACTTCCACAGGTGCTGAGATTCCCCATGGCAAATGCCCAGCTCCCCATCAAAGGCTGCTCTGTCCACACGGTAGGTGGTAAACACAAATCAAATGTAGATTAGCTGGATGAAACACAACCTTCGATTGACCTAGTCCCTTGGTCATACCAGCTACAGTTCATATACAGAAGAGCCGAATAGTGTGTGACAAAACTTATCCTGGAAAGAGGCAATACACAGGTATACTCACCCCAGACAGGGACCCCACAGGATATAAAGTAAGGACACCAACCAAGTTCATCTTGGTTAACCAACGAGTTTTAGCAGCTTCTCTTATGGGAGTATTGGTGAGGGGTTATTACAGGACCAGAAATGACTCAAAGACAGCTGTAGCACCAAAGCTCACTCCAGCATGTGACAGCTCACAAAGCTGGGAATCCGGAGCTCACTGTGCAGCCTGCAGGCTGTTCAACAGGTTGGCGAGGGGCCTTTCCAAGTGGCTCTGGCCTAAACCTCTTCCAGGAACACTGTCTGATTTTGGAGTCTTCACAGCAGCTCAGCTTCCTGCTGTCTTAGAAGGCCTCTCTCAGGGTTGTTTACTCTGGCAGGGAGGGTCCTAGCAAATCTGGTCAGTTTCAGGGGCTTCCGGAAGCTGTTTTGAGTTGTTCCCTCCTGGTTTAAAGAACTTCCTGGCCAGCACGTTTTGATCTCAGAGGGAACCATTACACAACACAGATGAAAAGCGTGGGTTCTCCATTACGGTGGGGAGTTGCTTTGGAAAAATCCTCCTTTAAAGGACGGGGTTGGTGGGCTGGGTCTTTTTGATGTTCCATAGCTCCAAATGTACATAAATTATCACAGCAGAGGGAACCTTGCATTTTGAGGAAGCTAAGGAGAGGGGAGGAAGCAGACTGGCTTCAGGAACTCGGTTTGCCAAGGGATATTGGGATACATTTTGTTGTCGCTTTCTTGTTCTTGTTTTCATTTACAAAGTTCCCTCCTATCAGATTTAGGTCTAAGACTGAAGAAGACCCAAGATACAAAAACACAGCAATTAGGAATAGAGGAGATTTCAGTACTTCATGAAAACCTGCAAGGATTCCGGGAACTCACCAAATACAGTATCGAAAAAGAAACATCTTGGTGGTGCTCAAGAATGTTAAGAAACACAAATGATTGTTTTCCAAGTAAGTGTTTTGAGCGTGGGGGTGGGGGTGGGGGTGGGGCGGGCTCCTATCGATCAGAACCCAGAGTTCAACGTTAAACAAGAGAGAGAATACAAAATGAGCATCTATTACATTTTAACCAAAGGTTTGCTTCTGGGACAGCTGCAGCTAAACATTAACTGGGACAGAGCAGTAAATTACAGATTAAGATGCAATTATGCCTCCTATCTCCCCCTTCCAGGGTGAGAGCTTGTCGATATGAGGGCTCCAATAAGGGAGCACCATGTGACAGGTGGTGTCTATTGTGGAAGCATGAAACTTCTGGAGCCTTTAGATGCCGCGTTCCCAGGAGGCAGAACGCCATGCCTGTCTGGTTTCATGCCCCCTGCATCGTCACACATCTCTGAACAGTTAATACGATCTGATGAACCCAAACCGAAAACCGTACCTGAGAGGCAGCTAGCAGCAACCAAGGGCTGTGTGGTGAAAGAGCTGAATTCAGTGCCACAGACCCCACTGACGGGCCCTCCCCTACCCCAGGTCAACTTTCAAGTGGTTCCAGAGTAGTCTAGACCCACGGCTTCTCAAAGTCACAAGAAAAGCCAGAACATCCCTGCCATTCGAGCCCTTTAGTGGATATGTTCTTGGTGGGACTCTCCAGAAATCTGAAACATCAGACCCCATCTGAAAAGTGTTCAAAGAGGAAGTGTGAGGGAATAATTCTCCAAATATCCTTCAATAGAGGGTATATTGAAGGCTGTTCAGTAAATGTCATATTTCAGAATTATTGCTCACTTGGCCTATGGGTCTTGGCAACAGAATCACCTAAAATGTGTGTGGGGAAAAAAAATTCTGGATGCCCAGAAATCCTTCCAGACTAAGGGAATCCAAGCTGCAGGAATCTGATGTCCAAGGACCTGAATTTTTAACACCTGCCTTCTGTGAGTCTGATGCCCCGCAGTTTGGGACTGTATGGCTGGAAATCCCCTAATGTCCCACAAGGGACGGCCAATGGCAGCTTTCTTTAGCATCATCCTTAAATTTTGTGTTCCCCCAACCCACCCTCTCCACCAAAGGAATGTATAGTATGGCTCTCTATTATTTTCCACAATTAAAAAAAATCATATGAGCGTCCCAGGTGAGTGAAAGTCGTGGTGAGGAATCCGAGCTTCACTGTTAGCTGATTGGGCCCAGTTCTGTGTTTCTGTTTACAAAACTATCCAGGACTTTTTGTAATCTAGAGTCGGGGATTCGGATGCACAGGGAGAACTCTGGAACCCTGTTCTTCAACCACCTCTGGTTAAAGGCAGCAGAGATTCCACCCTAGATAAAAGCAGTGTAGATAGGCCCCAGCCAGCCACAGCCACGTTGTTTCTGCTCCGGAATCCTAAGCGAAAGCAGTTCTAAGCCGTCCAGAGACCATTGAGATGTTGCTCAGAGTGGGCCAGAGGAGAGCAGCCTGATTCTTGAACTTTCCCCGCTCTGCCGAAGCCCTTTGAAAGGGCAGGAGCTCATCACCACGTGTAGAGGCCTTTGGTGGCATGGGCATTATTTATTGAGTGCTGCCCCCTAGAGGATTGTTAAGGCCTGGCCACTTGGAGTCCCCAGGGCGGGGAACCAAGGCTTTCTCCCTGAGGCCATCTGCAGAAAATGAGGCCTTCAATCCAGAGGGCTGCAGTGAGGTCTTACTTGAAGACACACGGAGGCTCCCAGAAAGCAACTTAGCGCCCCCTTTAGGACACCTCTGAAAAAAAAAAACGAAGCTTCTTAATGACGGAAACATGATCCTGGAATGGAGCACTTAAAATTACTCTGACTTTTCCCAGAAGCCTGGAGAACCCTGGAAGTAGCCAGATGGGGGTCCTCAAGCCTGAGGGCCCAAGACAAGCAGTCCAGGGCTGTCGTCCTGACGGTTTCCCAACGCACTTTGGTTTTCTTTCTTTCCCGTTTTGTCCATTCCCCTTACCTAAACCCTCTTTGTCGTGTACTTAGAAACCCTCCAGTCGGGGCTGGACTGGTTTGGTATATCTGGAGAGCAGTGCCTGCCGTGACACTAAGTAACTCTTTCCTTGCAGGCCCTCTGAGTGCAGATAGCGTTATTTGTCCTTAGATTAGAATTTTGGCAGCAGCTCAAACTGGGATCTGTGTTTGAGGTCCAAAATCCAGGATTCCCTCCCTCTTCAACAAATAATTGGGACTAGGAGTCGTCCTTTACAATTGGACTTTAAACCAGGAAAGTAGATCTGGAGCTTTTAGTGATACGGATTTTCCTCGTAAACCTAGAAAAGCAAACAGGGAAAGGGAGAAAAAGGGAATCAAAAGGTGTGTGTGTGTGTGTGTGTGTGTGTGTGTGTGTGTGTGTGTGTGTTGCTCTCTGGCAGAACTCAGGGGGCCTCTGACACCTGCCTTTGTGTTCAGGTATCTAAGATTACTGCCCTGTGACACTCAGCCTGTGGACTCCCACTGGAAATTCCCCTCTATGGCATCACTCAACTAGTGGTGAATCACTTCTGACTCGGTTTTGTGTGGGTTTATCTCCACGTAAATAAGAGTGAAGTGAGAGCTACCTGGATGTGATCAACAAAGCTAATGGCAAGTCCTGCTAAGGAAAGAAACCACCCAGAAGAATCCTCAAGTGCAAGCCAGGGAGAAAATGGTATAGTTAGGTGTGTGTGTTCCTCGACACCCAGACTTTATATTTCTTGATCTGCAGGCTACTAGGGAAGGGATGGCAATGTTAGCCAGGTGTGCCTGGTGAGGGTAACAGTTGGGGAACACCAAACCACCCTTAGAAATATAGATGTGAGTGTTTCCCCCAACTGTTAGCTTACAAGCACACGTTTAGACAGTTTTCATGCCTCCACTTAAAAATAGTTACCATAATGCCATTTTCTTTCTGTCAACACGGTGACCACATTTCCTTGGGGAAATATGAGCAGAAGTAGTTACAGTGGCATTTCCAGAGGCCTTCATCCACCTGTACTATGTGCTGAAGCTTGGAGGTGTGTTGGGGGGAACAATTTTATTGCTTGGAGAAAATTTTTATTGAATAAAATCGTTCCTCATCTTAAGATAACTACAAGTTAAGGGCGCAGGGGTAAGTAAATCCTTACCCAGGTAGCAAAGGAGTCTGCTTGCGACACAACAAAGGGTCTGAGTAGTAAACACAGGAGTGTTTGGTGTTTGCTTCAGCTGGGGCTGACAGTGTGTGTCGCCTCCACGCACTGCTGCCTCTGGGACCACAAGGCTGAGCCACGAACTGATTCCATACCCCAAACACAGTCCGCCATCCAAACTCCTCCTGTAACGCCAATGCAGGTGGCACTGTGTTGAATCCTGCGTGTGTGTGGCATCAGAGTTTAGGAATTTAGGAGGAACAAACATTTCCTGGGCTCTGCGGAGTTTCCCACCCGGCAGGGGTAGCTCGCCCTGAAGGGAGGGCGCTCCTTCCTCGGGGTGTGACACACCCGCAGCCCTGCACAGAGGTGCGCGGGGCGGGGAGGAGGTGCGGGGTGGGAGAGGTGCAGCGGTGTGCGAGGCACCTTAACTTTGATCGCGCGGCCACGGGGTTGTGAGCCACCGCCGCCCCGCCCGATCTGGGTGCCGCGGCCCTCGGCTCTGCGCCGCGCGCCTCCGCCGCTGCCTCTTTAATCAGGAACACAGAAGGGGCGGGCCCTGAGCCGGCGCGTAATCGGATCGCTCTGCCGCGGCTCTGACATCCACATGCTGCTCGGCCTGAAAAGGCGAGGGGGGGACCAAGAGTGGAGGCAGAGGAGGCGAGCGAGGCATCAGCCCGCAGCCCGCCCCCGGCACATCCTCAGAAGAGCAGACACTCGGCCAGCCGCTGGGTGAGGTGGAGGTGAGGGCGGGCGCCAGCGAACTCGGAGAGCCGCGCGCACACTCGCGGGCGATCCCAGCCGCCGCCGCACCCGCAGCAGCACCAGCAGCACCGGCCGCCGCCGCTTCCTGCCTCGCACTCCCCTCGAGAGACTGGCCAAGCGGGTGTAGCTGCCTGGGGTGGCTCCCGCTAAGAGAACCGGGCGAGGACAAGAGCCGGGAGGCTAGCTGCCTACCACTCCGCCTGTCCAGTGGTCGGTGTCTCTGCCCGCGTGTGTGTCCCGGTTGCTGGGGGGACCTGTGTCAGTTTGCGCCACTGAGATCACACAGCTGCCTAGGGGCCGTGTAATGCACAGGGCAAGTCTTGGCTTTCATTTTTATTATTATTACTATCTTACGCTTGGCTTTCGGGAAACCCTCGTGATGTTGTAGGATAAAGGAAATGACACTTTGAGGAACTGGAGAGAACATACAGGCTTCTGGGTTTGAAGAGGAAACCGGTCCCCGCTTCCCCCAGCTTGCTCCTTCTTTGCTGATTTCGGGAGCTATCACCCAGTGAGGTGGGGATTCCAGCAAGAATTAAGGTGAAGACAGACTGGCCACCAGGACCAAGGAGGGAAACGCTGATCATTAGAGACCTTTGCAGAAGACACCACAAGGAAGAAAATTAGAGAGAGGAAAAACACAAAGACATAATTATACGAGATTCCACAAACCTGGCCACGGAGAAAGCCTCTCTCTCAAAAAATGGATATGCTCCCTCTTACCTGGGTTTTCTTAGCTCTGTACTTTTCAGGACACAACGTGAGAAGTCAACCAGGTAAGCCCTTCAAAGTTTTTTTCTATATTTTTATGTGGTTCCCCTTTAAAGGCCACTGGTAATGCAGAGAAGCCACGCAAAACCGCTCTGGAGGAGGCTCCCTCAATGCTCAATAATTTAAAGGGAGATCTTTACACCACCAGGGCTGCGAAGCCCAACTTTTCTCTCTTGCTAGGAGAGAGAGAGAGAGAGTGTGTGTGTGTGTGTGTGTGTGTGTGTTTTGTAACAGAATTTGGCGGTGTTCAGATGTCACATATGGACTGAATCAAAGGTTTAAAAATACTACAAAGCCTTTGCATTACAGTTTTGGGGATTTTTTTTTCCTGTCTTGAAGCAGAACACATCTCCCTTGAGTTTCTTCAACCTAGACAGTGAAACATAAATCATTACATTCCCTCCACTTAGCTACATTGAGCAATGTTGGCTGAAGGGCCTGGAGGGAAAGCCTGAGTCTAGCTTTGGTTTTCAGATGTGTGGATTCTTTTCAGGATGGGTGGGTACCTCTCGGAATCAGAAGACTGAAGTTAGCTTACAGCTAAGATGGGGCTTTCCTGTGGGCAGTTGGTGGTCCCCACTCTCTCTGGAATCCATGTGTTTTCCGGGAAAGCAAATCATGTTCTTTAAAAAATTTACTAAAAAAAGAAAGAAACTGCATGCCCTGGAAGGAAGGTCTCTCCTTCTTGTGAAGTGGTTAGAAACTTTTGAGTGGAATTTGTTCCCAAGCACTGCCAAAAAGGGTGTGTGGACACAGGCTGCAGAGATAAGCACGGTGGGGCCTAGGATAGTCCAGGGCCGGCTTTTGTGGAGTGCGACAAGGGATACCTCCTTGAAAACAGGTCTCTGGTCTCAGGGAATGCGGTTCTTCCTCCCTGAAATTGCTCCGGGGATGGGGTGGGGGATGCCTTTCTCTGCTCCGAGACAGTATCAGGAACTGACAAAACTCTTAGCAATCGCGGCTACAGGTGACTGTGGGTGGGATTCTATCTACAGGGAAACGATGAGAGGAGGAAGGAGGAAAGGCAAAGACACTTGGAGAAGTGTTTTTTCCTCGAGGCGCTTGGGAAGTGACAACCAGCCGCAGTGACGGGACTCACTCCCCACAGCCACCCCGCAATCCTGCGCCGTGCTTAGCCGGTCCTGAGGAGAAAGCTAAATGCTTTACCAGTCTTCTCGTCCCTTCCCCAACACACACCTACAACCACTTATGTGGGAGATATGTGGGTTTTATTTTTGCTATCTTTTAGGTTTGTTTGTTTTGGGGGCTGCCTTTGAGACTCAAATCCAAGCCTTTGCCGTTCCTTCCCTGCGGTAATTGGTTCTACAGGCATGAGCTAAGGGATGGGTGCAGGTCCGTCCTGGGGGAAATTTCTGGGCCTCACATTTGGTCTTGCCTTAATTCTGAATTCTCAGCTTGAATTGAAATTAAATTACCTCCCACGGACCTGAATGCTGCGTAAATTATGTATGTGTGTGGTTTGCTGTGTATGTGTGTGTGCTCGCGCACACACATGCGCGCACGCGCGCGCTCCTTGAGAATGCCCAAGGTATATTATGTATTCAGAATCGGACTCCGGTAGGCCCGGGTGTGCGAGTGGGCACTCACTGGCACACACACCATACGGACAACTTCGGGTTCCCCGTAATGTGCAGAGCGGAAGGGGTTGTGAGGACTCGGGGACCATCTCCTATCCCAGATGTTCGCACATCTGTCCCTGAGCGCAGCATGGAGCATGTGTACATGTGTGTGTACAATACCAGCTCGGACCCACTCCTGCTCTGCCACCTGCCTCCCGCGCTCTCTGCAGAGCCCCCCTCCAATCCCAATCCCTGGTCTCGCTGCGTCACTTCCAGCGAAGCAGGTCACTCACTAGAAGACCGTGGGCAGCCTCGGACCCGGGATGGGATCCGCCCAGAGTAGTTATTATCCCGCTCCCCGAAAAGGTGATCGATCACCGGTCACAGTATCAATCGAGCAACTGACTGGTACCCGGAGACCTAGCCCGGGTGGCCAAGGGCGAGGCCAAACTAGACCTCTGACTCACCCTATGTGCGCCCGCCAGGAGGTGGGTTGGTCCCGGCACTACGGCGGCAGCGGGAACCTATTCCGAGAAGGAAGTCAGGGAAGAAGGTGGCGGGCACACGTGGGGGCAACTGAGCAAATACCCGGGCAGTCCCTGGCAGCTGGAAGGCGAAGTGGGTACCGTGCACCCGGCTCCCAGACGCGTAGCCTCCAGCCCGCTCGGAGCCGGCGAACTCTGGGGAGCTGGGCTGGGCCGGCGAACTCTGTGGAGCTGGGCTGGGCCGGTTCGGTGCGCCCCCTCCTGCCCCCCACGCTGCACTAGGCGCTGCAAGCTGGCCGCAGCCCTTGGAGAGCTGTCTTGTAGAAGCTGAGGGTCTGAGGCCGAAAGGTCCCCGCGCTAGCCAGGCGGGGCGGCAGGAAGCCGGGGTGGGATTGCAGCACCGAGGGCGGAGAGAGCGGGAAGCAGCAAGGCAGCCTAAGCCGCAGGAATGCGCGCAACTCGCACAGCCTGCGGGAGCACAGTGCGGCTAGCGCCCGCCTGAACACACGAACAGGTGAAGAACACGCGGCGCGGGCATCCACGTGGCCGAGACGTGGGCGCCCCCCCCCCCAGCGCTCCCACACACACCCCCCATCCCCCAGAGCCGTCCCTACCGCCGCATCGATTTGTTTGGGCTACGCAGCAGAAACAAAGCTGAATAATCCATAAACATTCTATTTCCAGCAAAAGCAGAACCAAGGCCGGTCCCCTTCTCCTCCAGACTAAGGATACCCCCGGGTAGGAGCCTGCGGCATTTCCCTGATGCTGCCCAGTGCCAGAAAGTTAGGTCGTGGCTGCGGCTGTCCTCCAGAACAGGCACTGCAGTCGCCTGCTGGTGAATTGTGTCCCCCCCCCCCCCCCCCTTCCTGGCTGCCCGTGTACACGTGGGGAAAAAAACGGTGTTCACGACCGATGCTTTAGTTTCCCTGATTGATTTCTTTTTAATATCGACACAAGTTAATGGAGGCGAGGCGCGTTATGATTAAACGGCTGCCCCCACCCTTCGCCTCGTACTGACTGCGTCCCTAGTAAGTCCCACAGCACCTAGGCAGCATCAGAGTGGAGGATACAAGTCAAGACTGTCCTAAGGTGGGCGTTGCGTGTGTGAGGAGGCGGAGGATTAGGCGACACTCTGGGAATCTCCGGGTCTCAGGGCACTGGAATCTGCTTTCCAGATCGCTTAACCGATCCTCCCACTCTTGCCGCAGCTTCTGCGGCTCTGGCTAAATTTCTTCTGGAAGGGGGAAGGAAGTGGACGCAGGGTTTATTGGCGTGGACTGCCAGCTTGGCTCGCTCCCTCTGCCTCCTTTCCTCTTCAGTTTCTAACAGAGAGGAGAGCCCCCTGGCGCTAGCCATTCCCCAGCAGCTCTGCTCCACGAAATTGCTGTGGTTGAATGGATCCGCTGGGGCTTTAATTCTACCAGGAAATGGCTCGGTCTCTGCTTTGGGTTCTTCAGAAGGTGGCAACTCCCCGACTACGCCGCCCCCCTCCCCCAGCTCCACGAGACCCATGGCTTGGGGCCAAAAGAAGCCAGACCCCATAACTATCTCCCCCCTTCCTTCTTACTCCAGGAGATCTTTGATCTGTGATGGCCTTTAACACCATTGCCATGGACACGGGCTGACTAGGTCAATTCAACCTTCAGTCTGAGCTGAGTGATCAGATAAGAGGTGTAAATTGGCTGTGGGAGACAGGTCCGAGTTCAAATAAATCCTCTAAGAAAAGCAGTGATAGTCCAAGGGCTTGGTGCGGGGTTTGATGCGTGTTTTTAGACTGTCTCCCCCAGAATGTTCCATAGCCGCGGATGGATAGAATCATTTACAAGTAAATAGTAAACTCCCGGATTACTAACAGACAGCCTACTCCGAGCCCTGGGGACGGTCTCCTGCCCTCATTGAGTAAGTGCCCAGTCACCTTTTCCCCAGAAGCAAGCACTGGAGGTGGTGAGGCTGTAACCAGTTGCCAACTGAGTACACGGTATAAACCCGAGGAGAGCGCCCCACGGGGCTTCAAGGCAGGCCCTTACTTGTCCAGGATGCACCAGGTAGAATATAGTGAAGGCCCAGCAGCACCTCCGGTGTGAGGTTTTATGTCAGCCCATGGAGCCCTCAAAGCATTCATGGCAAAGTGTGAGATTGGAAAGCTGTCGGGACTGGAGACTGGGCTCTCCGGAAAGGGCCCCTGTTGCCTACCAAATGGCTCCAGCCCCTGCTATTCAGTGGATAGTGGGTACTCTTCTGCTTCTTATAGATCTAGGGGAAGAGTGCAAAGACCAATTCCTAGGCAATGAGGCATGAAGGCAAGCAGCAGTAACTGGGGAGGGGGAGGCAGCGGGGGGGGGGGGGAAGAAACCAAGGTCCCAGATGTTTTTCATCTCATTCAACTCTTCATTAAAGCAATTAAAAGAGTGAACCGACCAAGTGAGGGACGATTCCAGAGCCAGGCTTAGTGATGGTTTTCAGAACATGTACCCCAAAGATCCAGTCTGGAAAGATACAGAGGTGGGAGTTTGCTGTGCAGAAAGCACAAAGCATGTGACATTAAATGGATGGGGCCGAGTCACAGCCACCAAGGAGAAGGTGGCTTTGTTATCTGAACAGTGGAATTTGAGTCCCCTTTGCCTCAAGCAGGTAAGGAAAGTAACCTGGCCAGTCCTCGTTTCCTCTGGCCTCTTCTATAAAACACTCCACCCCCTCTTCTGATAGGGGCCTTGCTCCTTCTATAGAAAGGCAAATTGCAAGATTGTGAATCAAATAGAAAAGCCAGTTTACCCAGAATCAAATTTACTGTTATTTTTTTTTCTTTTGACAAGCATAACACATTTGAAATCCATTGAACAAAGGAGTACTAAAGAGTGACCTCGGAGCAGGAGTTCATAGTGGCATGAACATATCTGAGGTATTTTCTCATTGGGCTATCATTTGCCGGATGAGGTATCTACCTTGAGTGACAGATGTGTTTTCTGAGCCCCAGGAGTTAGCCATTGTCCTGTTCCTTCCAGGAAAGGACTTGCTTACTGCTAGCTTTTGAAAAAGATAACTAACCCATTTCTGGAAGACACTACAAAAGTTGTGTGTGTTCCATGCCCTCTTTCTCCCCCAACTCTGAGTTCCTACCGCATTTCCCAAGACTATCTGTCGTGTAGAGAAAGGGCCCAGCGTTTAATGGTTTCATTCCCAAGCAAGGTGTAGTGGAGTTGGATTCCAGGACACGCTGGCCTTGTCCTGTGGCTGGCCCAGGAGAAAGCTTCTAAAGGTTTAGGAAGCTGTCAAGTTTAGATAAGACTGAGCCCTTATCCTATGGGACCTTGGTTGTATTAATAAGGAGAAATTAATTTTTAACCACTGGGAACATTGCCAAATTATGTGACCTTTGGCAGACCAGCTGTGCTATAAAAATAAATCCCCCATTTCTGAAAATGCTGTTTCTCTCCAGTAGAACAATAACAACGTGGCAGTTGGGACAGAGACGCACAGGCTGCAGAATAAAGGGGAGGAATGAGTGTTTACAAAAAAAATTAGAAGAAGTCTGTGATGTTATGAAACGTGACCACCAGACCTGAGCGTCCTACCACCCTCTCTCCCGTGGGAGGACTTCCAGAATACAGGAAAGAGTGCTGGCCAAACAGGGAGCCAGGAGCCTGTGCGTATGCAGGCAAGGGAGAAGGTGCTAAGTGCTTCCAGCCCGCTCACGCCCAGTCTTGAACACATCCCTCATTGTTCACACTGGCTGGTTACTGGCATGGGCAGAAAAAAAGGGGTATTGACTGGGGCACAACATTTATCTTTCCCTAAATGCCACCAATAAGTGTCACTGGAGTTTGAGAGCGCTGGTGTTGGATCACTTAGCTTCTCAATAATTGGGGGCTGGCACTGTATTTTAAGTGCTCTTTGCCACTAGAGCACTTAATTGGTTTTTGCCTCAGTTTCCTTATCTGTGAAGGGTGTGTTGCCTACCCAGGATGCTGTACCGCATGAACGGTACACATAGGACGGATGCTTGATGAGCCTGTTCTGCCGTCAGTCTTGGAGACAGCTACAGTGGGGTTAGCCATCTCATGCTCACACACAGCACTCTCCAACAACTCGGGGGTGGGGGGGTATTTCACTTTTGTGAGATTTATTCATTCTCAGCTGCTCCCTCACTGACCCTCGTGTGTGTGTGTGTGTGTGTGTGTGTGTGTGTGTGTGTGTGTGTGTGTTGTAAGCACCAGTTTCTCTCGTTCACAAAGTTCTTCACAGGCCAGTCGCTCCTGCTGGATTTCATCTCCACAAAGGGTCGTCTTCTCTTTGCATCCTTTCACTTCCGTATTCTATTTTCCATGTTCTTGCTTTCACTCCTACCCCTTCAGATCTGTCTTTTTTTCATTCTATCCCGCATCCCCACCCCTTCCATCATCCTTCCTGACTGGAAGTGTGCTCAGCAGGGAATGCTGTGTTTAAGGCACTGTTTCAAATTTGTAATAACTTATTCTCGAGCTTTAAGTCCCTTCAATAACTTAAGTAAAAAAAAAAAGTCATCAGAAAGACAAAATAGCTTTTACCCTGCAAGACCCTTAATAATCCCATTTCCCTCTGGGTCTTTATAAAAGAGGCAAGACCTAATCCAGAAAAAAAGAGGGGATGAGTGACAATGAAAGGAAAGCTCTTCCCATCTGAGAGAGAGAGAGAGAGAGAGAGAGAGAGAGAGAGAGAGAGAGAGAGAGAGAAGAGTGTGTCTCTGGTACCCTGCTCCCAGCCCCCAAAGATGTTCTGATAAGTAGCGTTGGGTTCTGGAGAGAGCTAGTCCTCGAAGAAGATAAAAGGAATTGCAAATTACTGGACCAAACGATCATAATTGTGAGAATAAATGGAGGGAAAATGAAGCAGATGTACCCTGAAGGCAGAGTAGGAGCCAGCGATAAAGGCACAGGCCAGATTTAGTGCTGAGAGGCCAGTTGAAGACACATACAAGACTACGCACAGTGGCTCACTGATGACGTTGTGGTTTCGCATCTTGCCGATACTACTGATAAACAAATATTTGGAAGTTACCTTTTCGAATGAGAAGGGACAACTAACAATAAACAATCAGGAAAATATTATGTTTGCTATTGCCAGATACAATGTGCGTTGCCACTGAACTTCCTCATTACCTAAGGTGAGGGTGTCCTTGGAGATCTAGTTCACATCAAGTCCTCCTTGATCTATGCCTGTGTGCTATTAGCCCAGATGATTAATCTGCCACTTTAAAGTCTGTATTTAATAGCAGTTGATGATAGAAAAGGAAGGGTAGTGGCTGGTGTTTTATAATTTGTGGTAAAATGAATTTTTGATATCTGGTGATGCTCTATTGTGATAAAATATAGTTCTACTTCCATCTTAATCCCTTAATTGGCAAAAGTTCATTGGATCGGACTGTTGGGAAAACTGTGGATTTGGTCACGCAGGGCTTGCCAAGGATGGGTGGGGAAGGAAGGATCCTTGGCTTTGGGTGGCTGGTGGCACAGCAAAGTGGATGAGGTCATCTGAACTTTTAAGTTCCTTAGAAGATGCTCCTGACTTTGGCTTTTGAGGTAGAGAAGGGAGGGCAGTCCCTGGCACTCCTGGTGTGGAAGTGAAGAAGGGTCCAGTACAGGTGAGATTTCCAGCCAAGGAAGCATTCAGAGGAAGGGGCAAGTGGCAGCAGAGACATGCTCACTGGGTTTGTTTAGGGAAGCTGTAGCTTAGGATACATGGTTAGAAATGGTTGCCAATAAAGTTAGAAATGGTGGCTTGGGCTTAATTCAAGACCCAATTTGCAAGGCCAGGAGTTCAAGTTTCATGTGCTAACCAAGGGGGAGCAATTGACATTTCAACCCAAGCTTTAGTTCATCCAAATAACTGAAAATATATTTTTTATTAGCTCCCCCTCCCTTCCTTTGGTTATTGGAGATACCTCAAAATTATTCTTCTTCTGTTTCCCTTCCCAAACGTCTGTTAAAATGGTCAGGATTTGTAATCCCAGCTCTCTCATCAATGGCATCAAACCTGCATTTGCAATGAGGTCTGGAAAAGAGCAGACATAAAGACAAGCTAATGGCGTTAAATCTGCTGCCCTATTGGAATTGCATTTGTTTATGATATAAGGTGACATATAACAAGGTTACCATAGGTGGCATGATTGGAGGTCAGGGGAGGCAATCACATCAAACCCACATTTTCCCAACTAAGTGCCTGGTCATTTTTAGCATCCAGATTGAAGGGGAAGAGGCGTGCCAAAGGCCCTGCTTCAGCCCTGTCTCCCAATTGTGTCCAAGGCAAGCTGAGGGTGGGGAACAGAGGGTTTGCTCTGTTTCTCCCTGCCTTCCATACATACAGGCTTGCTTCCTCTCCTGCTTCTGGCTTCGTGTCTCCCTCCCTTCCCAGATGGTCCTTTTATTCAGATTGTGAACTTTATCATGGCAAAGGTTCCAGGGCATTCTCATTTGCTGTGCCTTCAGGAGTGCATTGCTCACTGCCACCGCCCCATAAATTGAGTAGATTGCACCCCCTCTTAGTTGCCTGAGGAAGTGGTCAAACGGCCGGTCACATTCCTGGGCTGATGGATTGGCTCATTTCTTCCCAGCTTAAGCCAAGACATGGATTTTATGAGACTGTTTTGTGACAGGCTGAAGTCACTTCGAATAAAGCAGCATCTCCACGAAGCTCTTCCTGAGTCAGTGAGCAGAATCTGGCTAAAAATCCAAGCAAAGGCCGTAGATGGTGAAGGATTTGCTGCTGCTGCTGCTCTTGGTCTGAGTTCTCGTGCATCCCTGTTGTTGGCACGCTCACACAAGGAACTGTGTCTCCATAATATTTATAAACAAGCAGCCAGAGAGCCAGTAAGAAAGCTCCCGTTGACACCGTTAACATGATGAAGAGAGACATTCAACTCTCCATAATGCAGCGTAGCTATGCTCAAGTGGAGGTGCCAGCGTTTGTTTCAGCTTTACCAAGTAAATGAAGCAAAAGGTAACACCTTGTAACACCTCAAACATGTGACTTGTTGTCTTGGAAGGAAGTAACTCCTTGTAATTTGAGGTTGCTTTACAGGTTATAAGAACTTTACCCCAACTCATGGCACAGCCTTTGAATTTTAGAACTAGAAATAACCTTTCAGAGGAGAGTCTCAGCATGGTCTGCTGACTTACCCAAGGCCCCCCAGCTTGAGAGTGGTGAAACTAGATTTGATTACGAGGCTCTTTATCCTCACCCAGTGCGATTCCAGTTAACTGCCCAGAAACAGCAAGTGATATGAGAAGGTCGCTACCTCCTGTTTAAGTAGGGGAAGAAGAGCATCTTCTTTGCCTTGCTATGAGTAATTAGGTGGAAACAGTGTTGTGGGATTCAGGGCAGGATGGAATTATGTTGTGAGTAAAGACTGAGTTGTAAAAAGTTTCCAAGAGAAGTGGATACAGTGGCCCTCAGGTAGATAGCAATCCTACATGCCTGCAAGGAATAGTTCTACACTCCCAGCAGATGCCTGAAACCATGAATAGTGTCCAGCTTAATGGACTACACCTTTTGCTATGCATATCTACTAGTGATAAAGTTTAATCTAAAAATGAAGCACAGTAAAAGATTAACAATAGCTAAAAAATAAAATATAACAATTACAGTTGCATGCCACAATAAAAGTTATGTGGATGTAGCCTACCTATCTATTATCTACCTACCTACCTACCTACCTACCATCATCTGTCTACCTATTGATGATGCTGTGTGCTATCACACAATGAAGCAAATAACTCAGAGTGACTGGACAGCAGTGTTAGGCTGGCGTTGACCTCCTAACCATGCGTCAGAAGGAGGATTATCAAGGCATGGATGTCACTGACCACAGGTAACTGAAACCACAGAGAAGTGGGGGTTACTCACACGAGAAATAGATGTCTCCAATCTGCCTTCTTGTCTCCGTGCCGTGTTAAAATCACAGACAGAAATCTAAGCTCAGTGGGCTTCAAGCAGATCCAGGAGGTCCCAGAGAATTCCATGAGAAATGAGGGTAGAGCCTAGAAGCCAAAGTGACTTTCTTAGCTTTCTGGTTCCTTTCCTTGGAACAACCAAGGTGAGTTTATTTTTTACTTCCGTTGTTCTTTGGTATTCTGGGCAGAGTTTTTATCCAAAGGGAAAGAACATGACAATTACACAACTAATACAGTCCATACCTTGAATTAAATGTATAAAGGTGAGACCCTGAAAGACTCCACTCAAGTAAAAAGTAAGCTTCTCCCCTTGTTTGGCCAATGTCAAGCGCCCACCTTCACTTTTCATGGTAAGCACACACATGCACACACGCTTACATGCTTGCACGCATAGGCACACGCACCTCACTACTCCCAGAGTCGTTCAAGTACCAACTGTTCCTGCTCATGTTTTTTTTCAGCTCCACTAACCTGGGGGACTATATGGTCTTCACCAGCTGCTGAAGCCAACCATCAGAATTCGGATTATTTAAAAGTCCTCACCGCAGGGGCCTGGAGAGATGGCTAGTTAAGAAGACTTGGTGCTCTTACAGAGAGGGTTCAGGTTCAGTTCCCAGCACCCACATGGTCGCTCACAACCTTCTATAGCTCCAGGAGAGTTCCGGGAGATCCAGTGCCCTCTCTGACCTCCAATATATA
>NW_026067966.1:11317762-11382299 GCF_014885135.2 Alexandromys fortis | reverse complement strand
AGGCAAAGCTCTCCCACATATAACACATATAAAATAAATAAATCTAAAAAAAGACAAGATTCTCCCCACAGCCTGCACTACGTCTTATCATCAAATTCAGGCAATACCCTTTTCCTCTAAAACAACTCCCATTAAATTTCCTAGATGGCAGACTAATTTGTAGGGTTCTTTTGCCATTTTCTAATATCTCCTAGAGATCAACTATTACCGAGGAGCCCTGTCTAATTCAGGCTCTCTAGGAGGGCCTAAGTGAAGGGGTAGGAAATTCTTTCATCTTCAATGGTGCAGGGAGGGGGGTAGAGGAGTGGGACTTTAGAGGGGTGGGGGGAGGTTGGGGGAGGAGGTAAGGAGAGGTGGAGGGGAGGGGAGGTGGTGGTGGGTGTGGAGGTGAGGTAGAAGGGTTGGGGAGGTTGAGGGGAGGAGGTGAGGACAGGTGGAAGGGAAGGGAAGGGAAGGGAGGTAGAGGGTGGGTGTGGTGACAGAAAACCCATTGGCAGAGTCAGATGGTGTTTGACTAAGGTGATATGAGCAGGAACGAAGAGATTTAGAAAAAAATATATTTGACATTTTACTTTTCAAATAAAAGTGCGTAAGTATTTACTCTGAGGGAAAAGTCTAAACTCTGCATTAGCTTCTCTTCTCTAGAAGTTGTGTGGCGTAGAGGTGTTTCCTTGGTCCCTCTCACGCACTGACCCCTCACCTGCCCGGCTCACCCCTCAGGCTTCCCACCCACATGGATCTTGGCCCTTCTCTTTGGGAAATGAATTTGCCCGAGGTGAAAGGTGTGCACAAAATAGTTGCAAAATGAAATATCTTGTCAACTCACCAAACAGGCTCAGTGGCTCGGGCTTCATCGGGGTCTGGGTCCCTCCGTGTGTGAGACTGGCCTTAAGGGGTTTGCCCTTGAGTTCAACTTTCTCTCCACTTGGTTTGATGCCTCTGAAACAAGACAGAAAGCATTTATGAAGCTCTTTCGGAGCACAATAAAGGCCTACAAAGTAATGGGCGATCTAGCTATTCACAAGAAACTAGCTAATTCTTAATGGGACATTCAAGCCCCCCCCAACTAGAAATAAAAAGATCAATTATCAAGAAGAGATGTAGAAGGATTTAGTGTGTTTTCTTTGCAGTTTTTACTGCTGTCTTTCAAGAATTCCATTCTCTCCAAGAAAAATAGAAACAGAAATTCTAGTATTTGTCTTTGTGGATCTACGTCTGTGCCAGTGACATGTGATATTTTATGAGTGGGTGCAAACATGTGTACAGGACTGAAGTGTGACCAACTGACATGTATATGTAGTTGGTGGGAGTATCTACTTGTGTTTCTGAGTGTGAAGGCAGTCTCGGCGAGAATGCCCATTTATAAATGCATGGCTGTTGGGAAGGTCCCCAACACACAATGAGGCAGATGCTAACAAGTCCACGGGTATTTCATTAAGTGTCCTGTTTTTCTTCTGATAAAGAAATGATGTGGGGAGTGGGGAGACAGAGGAAAGCAGTAGGGTTTTCCTTTTTGCTTTCAGTTAATAAATTTCAACAGCAGGAGTGCAGAATACTGGCTACAGAGTGTGGTGGAGTTAAACAGAATTCCTTTTGTGGGGCAGTAGTTACGCTGAGTACAGATAAGAAATGAAACCTTTCTGCCAGGAAGTTGTGCTCCGACTCCGTTGCCGATCTCTGTGTATGGTCTAATTACCGAAAGCTCAACCCTGGGCTTCAGGAGCTGAGGAGAGAAAGTCTTCTTTTAAGAGTGATTGACAGAAGCAGGGGCGGGGCTTGCAGAATTGGGGAAACCAGAAGGTTACTAAACAGGAGCTCTGCTCAGGTTTCCCCCATGAGTTCCAAGACACAAAGCATGGTTTGGGTGTGAGGCCAGTCAGTTTTCTGCAAAAACAACTGGCAGGGGGTTAGCCCAGTAAAATATTCTTTCTTCTGCTCCTTTGGCGAAAGGGTTAGCCATCTAATACCTGCTTGTCTGCCTCTTCAGAGGGCTTCTACCATCCCCTTCCCCCCACGGAAGCCAAGACTAATGGGCCACCATATGACCAACTGGAAGATACTGGTGCGCATGTTGGCGGAGTGCTTTGGGGCGCCTGCAAGGCCTGCAGGCACGGGCTGCAGAGGCAAGGGAGGGGAGCTGGCTACATCTGGGTGGGAGGGATGGACCCCATTGTCCTCCAGGCCTGGGGAGGATGCAGGGTCATTAGGTAGAGGATGATTCTGTAGCTGTTAGCCCGAGGAAACGGCTCACTTTTGTTTTCCACGCAGTAGGAAATGGACCTGAATCCATTAGATTCTGGGCAGTTCAACCCGGCACAGTTTGAGCCCTTGGAAGCTAGATGCCAAAAAGGCTACTTGTGTGGATTTGTGCCCCACCACCATTGTGCAGCACGCCTATCATTTACGCGTTTAAAGCCTGTCAGGCTGGCAGTGTGCAGCAGAGGGCTGGAAGACGGTAATGCCAACAGACACGGGGGTTGGTAAAGTGCACCTGTAGAGTTAAAAATGCATGACCCATTCGCTCTTTGAGGGAACACAGGAGTGAGACCCCTGTCCTGGCCGGTGTCTGCTGAGATGTAATACATAATTCACGGGCCCATGCTGCTCCATGCAGATGGCGGTATTAAATCGTGATTGATGCTCAGAGACAAACAACGTTCACCAAGGGCTCCAAGAGGCTTCGGAATATTACTGTGTCTCTTGCGCTCCTCTGCTCTAACCGTGGTATTAAGCAAACCCCACTATTTCCCAAGAACCCCTGCTAGGGACTGCAGAAGTTCCCTCCTGGATAGACGAGAATCTTGAAATGTCATCACCTACCTTTTCTGCCTTTGAAGGTTGTCCCTTCCCTTCTGACCCACTGAGGAGAGGGGGAGCCAGTTCTACCCCTACCTCTGCCTTTCCAGAAGCACCAGCACACTCTGGTGGCCACGGAGCCAGAGGGACGGTGGGGAGAAGCACAGAGAAAGCCAAGGCGTCTGTCTGTCCACCCAACACAAAGCACCGTTGTGGAAATGCTGAGATTGGAGCCTGCAGATTCTCTGATAGAGATTCTTCCACTGGGTGTATATTGAAATAATAAATCAAATCTGTGGGGTGTGTGGAATTCAGTGTTTGGGGAAGTCTTTAAAATAAGCTTTAATCACTCTCCAGAGCCTGTTTTGGCCCAAAGCTGAAAGTGCCGCTCTGCACCTCTTGTAATTGTTGCCAGGCTTGGGTTGGTACCACAAAACCACCATCGTCAGTTCCTGGAGCCCGGCTGCTGGCTGACTGTGCTGGCCTAGGAGACACCGAATTAAATGAAGGATTTACGAGACAAAGATAGAGATGGGAGGCTTGAAGGAAGAGAGGAAGATAGCCAAGAAAGGGAGACAGGAAAAGGCAGGGAGAGTTCTTAAGAGTACACTCGTGTTTTTATAATCTCCAGCCTTGTAATTGTAATTGGAATATTTATGACCTATGCGTGTGCGTGTGTGTGTGTGTGTGTGTGTGTGTGTGTGTGTGTGTGTGTGTGTGTATGGCTGGGTGGCTACAAGGAGTGAAGAGTTGAACTAATCTCTCCCACTGAATGAATAAATAGGTTAGTCTCTCCTGGGCTACCATAAATAGTAGTGGTGGTCACCGGGAGGGAGGCTGCTGGAACTTATCTCAAGTTCTCTGGTGGTGTTGCTCTCTCTTCCAGACCCACCCTGCGGAGGTCGACTGAATTCCAAGGATGCTGGCTACATCACCTCCCCAGGTTACCCCCAGGACTATCCCTCTCACCAGAACTGTGAGTGGGTTGTGTACGCCCCCGAGCCCAACCAGAAGATCGTCCTCAACTTCAACCCTCACTTTGAAATCGAGAAGCATGACTGCAAGTAAGTGCAACCCTTCTGTCTGGGGCCTCGTGCACCGGCCAACCCTTCTGTCTGGGGACTCATGCACCGGCCACCCCTTCTGTCTGGGGGCTCATGCATCGGCCACCCCTTCTGTCTGGGGGCTCATGCATCGGCCACCCCTTCTGTCTGGGGACTCATGCATCGGCCAACCCTTCTGTCTGGGGACTCATGCACCGGCCACCATCCTTATGTTTTGTCTTTTTGTCCACGAAGGGCAATAGTGGATCCCAGCCACAATGGGACACATAAAGATGACATTCCCTTTTAGGAGAAATAGGGTGGAGCTGATTCTATGGTATTGTGAAAACTTTGTGGAATAAGGTACAGAAAACAGTGGTGCCCTGTAAGGAGAAGTTGGCAGTGGAGAGAGTTTCCATGGGGGCGGGAAGTGGGCTACAAAATCCTACTTACTGGCTCTATGATTTACGTTTCCTTGGAGAGCTCCTGCATTTCAAACGTTGCCTTATTAGGGAGCCCTGCCAGCTTCCCAGATAAAATAGTAGCTGGTCCTCAATATATCCAGCATTGGGGATTGGCTTCTGAAGGGGCTCCCCGTTACTTAAAAAGAGTAAGAAATACTGACTTGATGGAGGCAGGTTTGAGACTCCAATTGATTCTTGATGTCTACACTGCCCAGGTTACTATCAGAGATGTGGGTATGGATTTGTTCTACAAACATAGTTCCAATTGCTTTACAAATAACTAAGCCGCTCGGTCCTCACTGTGGCCCTGGGAAGTCAGTGTCATCATGATCTCTGTTTTAACACCAACGCACAAAAACACAAGAGTGGTCAGCCACTCAAGGAGACTCAGATGATCTTAGCAAAGGATATCATCTTTGGAGACGCTGTGCTGTGGGGCGTGGGCGGGGAGCAAGCAGGGTAGTCATGCGGAGAACAGAGATGACAGAGTCGTCATCAAAGGTGAGAGAAGGTACCAGTGACAGTTTTGGTCTTTGTACCATAAGCCCCAGTAAGTGTTCTGTGTTTACTTTTTGGATAAGCATTCTTTACTGTGACCAAGAACTTGTGAGTCCTGAATGATTAATAAAGGGACAACTTGTGGGGTATAAGAGAGCAAGGTATAAGAGAGCAGGCGACACTCCTGGCCTCCATTGCAGAACAGGCTTCGGTCCAGGCCAGCACTTCCTCCTTAGGAAACTAGGCCTGTCTGTAACTAGCTCTAAACTCTAGGCCTGGTGAACTGTTGTCCTTATTACCCTCCCAGGACCACTTTGCACCTACAGAATGGTTTCCTTCTCACAGGAGGTAGTCCCTGTTGAAAACCAAAAGTTTCCCGGATGGAGGCTGCATGTGATCAAGAGTCACAGGATGGGATGGGGTTTCTAATTCCAGGGCCAGGCTGGCTGCCTGGGTGACACAGCATGTAAATTCCCCTGTGTCTGTGTTACACAGACACGCCGGACACATTGACTCAGCGTCCCTGGGCTCCCACTTCCCTAACAGTGGACTTTACAAAGACTTGGGGTTAGTACAGTTTCTGGAAAAGGTATTTTGGTTCTGGGAACCTTTGGCTAGGCTACAGAAGGCTGGCACCAGCTGAATCATAGGGTACAGGGTGCCTGAGAAGGAGCGCTGAGAAATTTGACTAAGCATCTCTCTGGATGGAGAGCCAAGTTCGGTCCTGCTGACACCAGCAGAATCTCTGGGGGAAATTGCTAAGAGACTATTTTATGGATATTCACGATGACAGAGGGAAAGGGCCGGTTTTTTAAGACGGTTGGGGCCCAGATATCAAGGAACAAAGCTCGAAATACATTGGAAAGACTGAAAGACTAAGGAAGCACACTCCAGCCCCAGGACCATCCCCCAGGGTGGGGAGAGCCTGGTGTGGAGCCTTGGTCAGCAGAAGGGACACAAACCTCACCCTTGCCGGAGCCTGAAGAGAGGAAACAGGCTAGTTACAGGCTATCTCCCAGCTTCTCTGCCTTCCTAGGCAGCTTCCTGTTTTCCTCTGCTCTCCCCATCCGTGCTGCTGGCTTCAACCTAAAAGGTCGAAGAGGTCAGAAAAAGCTCTTTCTGGAATCTCTTCCCCCAGTGCCAAATTGTCTGCAAGGCTCCTCTAGGGTTAAGCTTCTTCCACTTAGTCTTGCTCTCAGTCCCCCCCCCTCACTTCTCCACTTCCCAAAGTCTGTCTCTCTCGTTAGTTCTCTTAGTCAGAAGGCCATATCTGGTCTCAGTCTTTCACTCGTGATCATTTGCACGCAGAATAAGGGGCTTTCCCCTCCCAGCGCCTTCCTCTGCTCTCCTGGGGAAGAGCACTTCACGTCACACTCCTTGACTCCTCCCCCGACACTGGACACTGCATTTTTTTTCCTCCGAAGAGTTCCTGATAGCATTCGCTATCAGAAGATATCAACCTACCATTCTTTGCATCTTGAGGACATGTTCAATTGTCTACCTCAATATTGAAGCAGTAGCTCCCTCACCAAACAGAAATCTGCCTCCATTGCCCTTCTGCAGCTGGGCAATAGCTCTTTGCAGAAAGGGGAAATGAAGGCCTTCATGACTGCCCATGTTTTTTCTTCTGCCTTCCGTTCACGCAGTTAACTATAGAAATTGCCCTTTGACCAAAGACCAGGGCCCTGACAGGAAGGATTATTCTGGTGTGTGGTACCTAAACCTTTGTCTTTCTGTAGTATGGAGTCTCTACCCCAAATGTCAAGACTGTTACTGAGCAAACCCCAGACAGATCTTTTCCTGACCACTAGTTGTTCACTTTGTTCCACCGAAGCTTGCTGTCTGCTCGGAAAATTTCGCTCACAAGCGTCAGCCGTTCTGTGCCGGTGCAATCCAAAGCCACCCTCTCTGTTAGCTTTGCCTGCCTCCTCCCTCGGGGTATCCACAGAGAGCCAAACCCGGAGCACCAGCATGCTGTCCTGGGGACCTGGTAACAGCCACAGGCAGAAGCAAAGGCTGCTGTGGCATTGCCAGCTGCCTGTGTCAAGGGACAGAAAGACAGGACTCAGGGCTGTCTGGGCAAACAAGAGAGAATCCAATCCATCCCCCCTGGGAGCAGAAGATACCAGGAGGCTGCTGCCTCGGCAGACAGAGAGGCCAATTGCTTGAGTCATCAGCCAGAGGGTTCAATGTTATGGTTTTAGAAACACACACACAAGGCTGAGTATTTTTCCATTTCTAAAGTTTGAACTGGATGTATTTTTTAAAGCACTTACCAACATGTCATCCTACAAGCACCAATCTTCAAGCAGGCATGCACACGCATGCACACACACACACACACACATACACACACACACCATTGCAGAGGCTCAACCAGAGTTAACTAAAGAGCTAGTTCCTTGAAAGAACAAGTACTTACCAAATAGGTATCTTGAAAATATTTTTAGGAAGTTCTAAAGCCACTAGGAAGCCATGAAAGTACATTTCTTAGGCCAGTGGCCTCACATGTAAGTCTGCATAGACTCAGAACAAAATGACCTCATTCATATCAAAATGAGCACTGTTGAGGAACGGTGGTTTTCTGGGTGGAGTTCCTTGGTGAAAAGTCCCAGAATGTCTTAAATTACATGCCACACTTCCCTGTTTTCTTAAAGCCAACAGTTAAGAAGAGTAATTTTTCATTCTTGACAATTCAAAATAGTGATTGCTTGCTTCTTCCTAAGCAATGGAGTCCAAGTAATGTCCTCTTTGGATGTGACTCACACTTAGGGATGTGAGCACTTGAGTGCAGTACTGGCAGAGGCCAGGAGAGGGCACAAGACCCCATCGTGAACTCCCTGATGTTGGTGCTGTGAGCAGAACTCATGGCCTCTTCAAGAGCAGTGTGTGCCCTTGAACCCTGAGCCACCTCTTCAGTCCACAGTGGGGTTCTTGTTGAGCTTTTAAACTTTAAGTCATCAGTTTACCCCTTTCTCAAAACCATGACAACTGCTTTCTTGTCTCTTGTTGATGTCATCACAGTAAGGTAACAGGCATGTTAAATGCCTTTGCACTGCATCATGGGAAATTTGAGACTATTTTATCCCAGTATTTTTCTTTTTGAACTTTTTTATTTGTTTATATTTTATTTATGAGAAGCTCTACATATGTACCCGCAGGCCAGGAGAGGGCATCAGATCCTCTTATAGATGGTTGTGAGCCACCATGTGGTTGCTGGGAACTGAACTCAGGATGTCTGGAAGAGCGGCCTGCTCTGAACTGCTGAGCCATCTCTCGGCCCTTCTCCTGGCACACTTGCCATCACTTCTTCTTATGAGGAGCCTTTCTCCTGCAGCTTTCCTCTTCTGACTTTTATTTATTTTTTCCTATGTATCAAATTTGCTATAGAAAATCTTTGCTGTCTGTGTTAAAAATTAGGTCCTGGGGTTCAAGATTTCAAGATCTTGCAAGCCAGTGCAAATTCAAAAGATCAACATTTCTCATTTGCTTCATTCGGCCAAGGTTACATTGGAGTAAAGTTGACTCCACCCTGACCAAGCACAAAACAGCACCCATAGCTCTCGAGGCTTCTGCTCTCCCCAGTGTGCTACATTCTGGGTGTGGGTATTTGACGTCTGGCCAAGTGTCCTAGCTAAACAAGGTGCTCCTGTGTTTACTTACCTGCTGAGGGACCCTCTAAGTCTTAGAAGATGTGTCTGTAGGAGACCATATTTTAAAACAAATAGCAGATTCCTGGCCTAATAAATTAACAATATGCTAAACAGAGAAAAGAAACCAGATCTCAATAGTCTGGTCCCTCCCCGCTGAACAATTAGTGTTTCCCATGCCCAGTAAACAGCCAACACCTCCAGGAACCGAACACAGCCTTCCCTCTGTGGGGACACCTGAGCTCTGACTGCACGTATTGTCCCTCCTTCCCTGCCCACTCTTCCCCTGGGCTCCTCACTCCATCTTCTTGTCTTTTATTGGCCCCTACTCCAAACCACCTTAGCTCTTGGTCTGAGTGGGCAAGCTCTCCAGTGGCACAGGCCTCCTACTTCATCTCTGAACTGCAACACGTAGCCCTGGAGGAACCGGAGTGGTTGTGTGCCAACGCTTGATTTATTGATATTTTACCATTGATTGCACCAGGGCAGAGGTAAGTGTAGTATGAACGGCGTTGGTAGGCAGGCAGGGCTGTTTTTCCCATTCTCCCATCAGAGATTACAAAAAGATCATAAAATCTAGGCTATGAATGTTGCTAACTGCTCTAACTTGTGTCTGTCACCAACAAAATGACCCAGGCCATTCACTCTATGCCCAGGAAGTTCTGAACAAGTACCTACTTAGTACGAGCTTGAGGGCCCGTTTTTGAAATATAGAGGTTGGTATACCATACCCTTTGACATGGTAGACCTTGGGATTCCAGAGTAGGAGGTGATGAGGTCATGTTGCCCCAGCTGGCATAGAACTTCTGAGCCTGGCCACGGATTGGCACTTCACAGTCTCTGTCCCAATTAATAGTGACAGGAAGGCACATGAAGTGGCTACCTTCTTTCCTGCTTGCAGTGAAGAAACATAGCTTCGCAAGGCTCAAGCAAGTGGCCTTAGACCCGGCCCTCTGAAGGAGCTGGGGAGGGATTTGAACCCTACTTTTCAATCTGCATTCTTTACTCTTAGGGAGTCTGCCTTCCCTCCCCTACGCTACATGTTATGACTGTGGCATGATGGGAACCTGGTATATGAGTCCACAGTGCCCAGATCCAGGCCAAGGCTGCAAGACGCAAGGAGGCGCCCTGGAAGAGGTGTTTCCTATACTGACCCTAGAGCAGTCTTCTAGGCAGGGGGGAGGGTGTAGGTCTAATGGCCCCAGCAGAGGGTGGCACACTGAACAACCTGAAGAGGGGCAGGCGGTCGCTCTGGGAAGCACAATCATCAACATCTCTGACCCCCATTTCCTTCACTGTGAAGATTGTAAGGGCAGGAGCAAAAGAAGGCTGCCCTTGTGACTTGTTGCTATAAACCCTCTTCCTGGCAGAAGGTGCCTGATGATATTACTTAACTCTACTTCCTGGCCAGGCCACTTCCACCTCCTCCTCAGGAGAGAGACCTAGGTCAGGAAGCAGGAAAGGCTGAGATTATGGGGCCTCTGCGCCCCACCCTCCCTGCTGTTGTAGTGTCTCTCTTCAATGTTCCCTGTGTCCAGATGTCCTTAGTGCAATGCCCGAGAGTGTGCCTTGCTCTGGGAAAGTCCAGGTAACAAGCCGGATTGAGTCCTCATCAGCGTGGTCTTACCCAGACTTTCGATCTCTCTTCTTTTCTTTGAGAGAGAAACCACATACGCATTTGGAGATGTGGCTTCAGTAGGGGTTGCCTGAAGTCAGAACAGAGCCAGTCTCTGTGGTGCAAGAGCATGCCACATGCTGGCTCAGGAGAGACCCTTGGGTTGATTACTCATGACATTGTGACAGATTTACTGCCTACCCACCACCGAAATGTTCCCATTCTCTGGGGCTCCAGCGAGCATTAATATTTTTCTATATTGCAACAACTCTCCTAATGACAGAAACAGACCCACCTCTGGGAGCATGGTGCAATAATGGGACTAACCCCGTTAGCCGGGGCCCAGCTACCAGCTGACCCGTCCGTCCGCCACAACCTTGGCCAAGGACTCCCTCTGCCCGGCAACTTCAGCTCACCCAAGAAGGGGAAAACAGCAACACACAGACTGTTCTCCTTCTCTCGCCAAGGTTAGAGAGCAGTTGGGACAACAGTTATTTCTGGCTGTTTGTTTTTAAACATTCTATGTTGCAATCCTAACTCTCGCCCTGCAAGCGATCTTCACTTTGGCTGTCTTTCTTAACAATGTGTTTTATCTTCTGATTGAGAAAATCACTTGAGATTTTGTCATGCGCGATCCCCCTTGCTCTGCCTCTCAACCTTGGCACTTTCTTGAAAGCTGTTGATCCCAGAGGAGCAGCACCTCGCCCCATGTAACTCCGTGAAATTCTCTCATCTAATTACAGCGCTGGCTGTCTCAAGAAATTCAGAGGGACAGGGAGCAGATAAAGGTGTGGAGGCGGTAAGGCAGGGAAGGAAGATAGCACGTCAAGACCTCAGACTTCTCTATAGAGGGATTTGTGTTTTCCTGTGGCCATGAGTCCCATAGGGGGAAAAAATCTGTTCTTTTTGTTTGTTTTAGAAGTAAGGAATGTAGACCTTGATGGGAGACCCTCAAGAGATAACTTAATTCCATTTTTCTATTCCTGCCTAGATAAGTCACCATGCACTCACAGGCCTTGTCTTGTCTTTCAGAGGAGAAAAAGAACTTCATAATCACCCTTCTTTAGGAGACCTTTTGGCTCACAACCCACCCCAGTTGATTGCAGAATAAATGGCTGTATTCAATTTACATCATCAAATTTTTTCCTAGAAGGAAAAATTCATGAAAAAAAAAGTTAGCCGGGTCAAAATTAAATTTTAAGAAACTAAGAAAAAGGAGAAAGAAATAGATCCAGGTTTGACTTAGGTTTGAGGGGATCCCATGATAAAAGAAAAAACGCACGATTCCTTAATGCCCTGTCTTCGTGGCTTTGTACTTGGCATCTCGGCAGTTGTCTGACTTTTTCAGCTCTGTATGTCAGAGGCCCAGACGTACGGTCGTGGGGGAAGATGATCAGTAAGACAACAGCAAACACCGATGGTGTTCCCAGAGACATCAGATATTGTCCACGTTTACCTCCCAGAGCAAGCTCTGCACCCAGCAACGATATTAGTCCCACTGACCAGAAAGAAATACTGAGGCCTTGGAAGAGCACACCCTGCACACCATACACTGCTTCTGTGTGCCTATGTCAATGCTGGCCTGACTCCTTTAGACACTGCCCTCTTTTTATAGCCTTGCTCAGCCTCTTCCTGCTGCTTGGTCACTTGTGGATGGTGCAAGGCACTCGAGGAAAGAGAAGTCTTTCTAGGTCTTAAAGGACAAGCTGGAAACCAGATTCAGTCAGTAGTCTCCTTCTGCCTTCTACTCCGCTGAACTCCCCCTCACACACAAATACACACATACACACACACACCATGCACACCATATAGGCTCACACACCACACATACACACACCATACCCATACATATGCACCACACATCTTCACACAATATACACACATCATACACACACATATGCCACACAGGCACACACACCACACATATACACATCATACCCATACCACATACACCTTACACAGGCACACACATGCTCTCGCTCTCTCTCTCTCTCTCTCCCACACATACACACTCACACCACACACTATGCACATACACACATACACCACACATACATTCTCACATGCACACATACAACACACACAGCACACATAGACCATATACACCACACACCGTAAACCCCCCCCCCCCGCAGGCACACCCCCATGCACAAACACACACGCTCACCACCCTCTTTGGGTCTCCACCACCACCTTTTCTTTCCATCTGGAATCTGAAGCTGTGAAGGCCAGTAATGGAGTGTCAGCGGAAGAAATTGATTCCTCACACACAGAGAACGCTCCTGACTTCAGTGTCAGTGGAGCTGAACCAGGTTCTGGGCGGGTGAGAGAGCCATGTAAACAGTTCATGGCTGAGCTGTCAGGGCCAAGCCCGACACCCGAGAGTGAGTGGGAGGGGAACCCTGGAACACATAATTGTTTTATTGGGAAAGAAAGCAGTAAATAATATTTCATCCCAGGGATTGGCTGTTCAAGAGGGATGAAGACTGCATAGGGGCAGAAGGAAGTGAGGCCCAGGTTTGACTGGAAGAGATTTTCTTTGTCTCAAGGTGGGAGGTTTCCTTCCTGCCCCACCCCCATTCTCCCATTATCATCATTAAAATAATTACCGTAACAATTACAGTTGATGAGCCCTCTGGTTTACGGAGCACCTTTCATCTGAAAGTTCAAAGTGATTTATCTGTGCGTCAGCCTCTGAGACTGTAGGAGGGTGAGAAAGTATTATTATTATCATTACTATTACTATCATTATTATGATTATTTTGGGGGGTCTCCTTAGGAAACTGAGATCCTGCCAGATACAAGGCTCTGCCCAACCTCAGAACAGCGGCTGGGTTAAGTGTTGGGGATGGACTTCTCTTCTGGGGTCTCCACTATGACATCCTCCCAAGCTGGCCTCTTATCCACAGGCGGCTCAAAGCCTTCCTATGCCATGGGATTCCCACTGGTCGCTCCTATGGTGCCCAGACAGCCGGCAGATCCATACACAAAACAAATGGCCTGTTTATAGCTTCAGGATAAATACAAGTCCATTAAGTCCAACCCATACTGTTTCTTTCCATCCATCTCGGAGACTTCCGGCAACCTGCTTCTCTTGTGGATAGAAGTGTGTACTTTCTAGACATATTTTTTCATGGTTCAGTGGGACTGTCTAACAGCACCCACAGTCCCTAGTGCTGTCCATGTCCAACCAAGCCTGGGCTTCCACCCAGAGCAGCATTTCTGCCGTGCTTTCCTGACCCGACTGACTTACCGAGTGCAGTCAGGACACACATCAGGGCGCAGGGTCCAAGTGGCTCTTCCAGAGGAGGAAGTAGTTCCAGATGACTGGCCACCAAGGGCTACATTCAGAATCTCCACCCTGGCGTGGCAACAGCCCCTTCCTCCTGGACATTAGTGTGTGACCGTCATTTCCACACCTCTGTAACCTGAAGCGCCAAGAGAACAGGATCCCAAATCAAGGTGTCACACCTGCCACCCGCTCCCAAAGGCCAGGGTGCCCCTGTCCTGGAATTCTTCAGAGCACATTTTTCAGACAAGTTTTACGTCTTCCAAGTTTTGTTATACAGAGCCTAGGGGGATATTAAAATAACTGGAAACCCATCCCCGGAAAATGCAGATGAACTCTGACACAGTGATTGGGTCCCTGTTGCCTAGCTCTCTTGTTCCCAGCAGGCTTCCATTTTTCGGACAGATGGGAGGTTATGATTTCTCTCTTACAATTGGCTCCACCGGGAGGCAGAGTTAGTGAACTCCTTACCCAGAGGGAGCTGTTCTCTCAGCCAAGTGAAGGGATGCTGCCAGCACACAGGGCCCCAGGATGACGTGCTCTCGTTTCCCCTCAATGACTACCAGTTGCCTTACGCCCCTAGTCGGTCCCAAGAGGTGATGAGGTACGAGCCCTGTGCCCATTTATGAGGTGAGGTAAATCAAGGTAGAACATGATAGATCCAGGCTAGCATGAGACAACTCAACAAGTCTCGGCTCTGTTGGGTACCACTTTCAGCATCAGAGCATGAGTTGTTGCTGCTGCCTCTGAAAAGAAAGAAGTGAATGTAAATCGTGGGGGTTCTTCTTATCTTCTTAGTACTCTGGTATTCTTATCTTCTTAGTACTCTGGTATCATTACAAAATGCTAGCAAGGGATTCCTGAAGTGGACACCAAAGGACAGAGGTTCTATAGTCACAGAACAGACTAAAGGAAGTCTGACAATCGTGCCCAAAAGAGTCAGCCTCCATCCTTCAACTTCACCAGTTGCCTAAAAGCCATCCCTTACGTAAGTGTTCCATCCCAGCAGCCCCCTGAGTGCAGAAGTCCAGCAGATCAGTAGCTTTGTGGCCTCAGGAATGCACTGCTGGGAAGCCAGAGCAGAGGGGAAATAGTGTGTACCTACAGGGTCAGGGCAGAAGTGTTGGAGGCTTTGTTGTGTGCCCTTCACTTTCTGAAAGTTATCCACAGCAAGGCTTCTCAGAGCTGCGTCTGGAGCAGCCTGCTTCCTCACGTTGAGAGTGTTCTTGGCAGCCTGCAACCTGAGGAACAATGAGATTCTGCGGCCTCTACATCATCCCAGGGCTTCTGTGGAAAAACAAGCAGCAATTATAAATAGATGGTATTTGCACTTTCCACTTTCTTGCCTTCAAGGTTTTTTAGAATAATTCCTCCAGTTTGTTTTGGGTTATTCTCTGTGCATACTTCCTTTGCTGGGTGGTCAGATTTCCTCTTTTCTAACAAGCTTGGTGGTGACCCTGGCTGGGAGGGGACTGCAAACGAAAAACTGCAAACATCAGAGATTTGTGCTCTGAAGAAACGAAGGAAGAGAATGCAACCGCAAACAGCTGCTGTGGAAACGGCACTGGGTGCTGATGCAAACACACAAACAATCCTAGAGTGTTGGGAACGCAGAGGTACATGAATAATAATGATGACACTAGCCACGGTGGCCACTTCTACTCAGTGAGGATGGACTGTATGTCAACTGGGATACCCAGCTACTCGTGTGCCTCAGCTCAGTTGACTGAGGGCAGAATGGGCGCCCCACTGCTCACAACACAGCAAAAGAGACTGGAAGTATGAACCAGTGGCGGTGGGGTGTCCTAGCACACAGGCCCTCAGGCCCTAGGTTCAACCCAGCACCATTTAAAGACAGATAGATATATAGATAGAAAGATAGATGATGAGAGAGAGAGAGAGAGAGAGAGAGAGAGAGAGAGAGAGAGAGAGAGAGAGAGAGAGAAAAGAACTTTCCAGACTGGAAATGTATCCCAGTTGATAGAATGTTTGCCCAGAATACACAAATCCCTGGGTTCACTTCCCAGTGCTACATAAAGTAGACAAGGTATACACCTCTCTACCCGCCCTCCACTGCCCCAATCACCATCTCCCATCCACCCCCACCCCCCACACACACACACACACACACACACACACACACTCAGGAGATAAAAGAGGGCAGGCAGGAGTTCAAGGCCATTCTCAATAACAAAGAAGGGTCAACCTATGCTACCTGCAATCCTGTTTTAAAACAAACAAAACCCAGTAAGTAGCTTTGAACCCGTCCCTGGCAGCCTGGATCCAGATCCCAGGCTCAGAACTTCAAGACTGAAATAATTCTCCAAACTCAAGTACATGGATTTGTGCAAAAGGTAGATTTGTGGAAGTCCACCCCCAAGGTTGGCAGCGCTGGACTGTAGCTAATGCTGTAGCTAGGGTTGTTCATGGTATCTTTTCTAACTCCAGGATGCCGTGTGTGTGTGTGTGTGTGTGTGTGTGTGTGTGTGTGTGTGTGTGTGTGGTGTGTACACAAACGCAGCTCATCTCTCACCCACCCTTACCACCGTGTCTTGTTAACATGGTGGCTGTAATAAAAATAAAACCTCTCTCTCAGGCATCAGGGTCTTTGCTGGACCTGAGTGGGGCTGTTGTTATCTCATTTTGTAGATGAACAACTGAGACCGGGTGAAGGAACGTGTCTTATCTCCAGCTTCGCTAGTGGCTAATGCCACAGACAAACTGGCTCTGTTCACAAAGTCCACTTCTTGTGCCTTTCCCCAGAGTACATCATGGCTTCTTAGACATGGATCTGTATAATAGTTATTTCAGCTTGGTCTTATCGCAGATCCCGTCCCTAGAAAAATATACCTGCATGGGAAGACACAAAGCTTCAGAGTGTGATGGTAGGGGCTGCATGGACCATATTGGAGATCTGTGGACTTAGAATATGTGGATGGCACTTGAAGCTCTTCTAAATACACTGGATCCTATTTTCTCACTCGCTGGGCCATATGTTCGCATTCGAGTGTACACACGCTTATAAAAATACTGCGCTTACAGAAATTAATATGTTATTCCATCTGAACACTGGAGCTGCATTTTCACCATTTCCACTGGGCAAATCTTACAGCCACACATTTCAAACCTGCTCGCTGTTCTCACTGGTGGCCTGTCTATCACTGTTCTCACTGGTGACCTGTCGTCTATAAACTTTGGCACGTCCTGCAGGCTTAGGTTAATCGGGATGGCTAAGTAAAAAGAGCAAGGTTCTGTGAAGCTGCTTTCTACTTCTGCCCACTTTATAGAAACCTAAGGATAGAAGGCTTCTTCCACCTGGCCCCTCTCCTGCCTTTGTGCTGCAGCAATCTGATGTATCCAGATAATGAAGCAAAGGAAAGGAGGTGAGGTCTGTGTGCCAAGGGTTCAAATCTCACCTCTGACCCTTCCTCATTGTGAGTTTGGGCTGTCAACCTGAGTCTCCATTTTTGCTTCTGTAGATGAGTGGTAACCATGACCAGTCCATTCTGTATTAAGTTAGGATTAAATGAAACAATATCTTAACTGATGGGTCCGGCCCCATAGTAACCACTCAGCAAAATACGGTGACGTTCCATTGATTTGCTTACTAAATGAACAACAATGGAAGACAGAAATTCAAGGAAATGAAATGTACTTCTTTATAAAGAGCTAGTCCAACAGCAAGGCGATTTCTCCGTAAAGGCTGGACCCAAGAAGCAGGTGGCCTGGCTCTGGGCCTGTGTTGGCCAGAGACCTCAACACTGTGCCGACCCACAGGGCGGCTCCCCGAGTCTCAGGAGGCTTCTTTGTTGGGAGGTTTTAGGCGCTGCAAGTGGCTGTGATGGCATTTCCTCCGATTTTCCCTGCAGGTTTTAATGTAAGGATTAATAAGACAGTGTTTGTAGCTGTCTTTGAGCTTTCTGGAAGAAAGGCACTCCGGGAGGTGGCAAATTCTCTGGCCTGGATAATCCACTCATGAAATATGGAACTTTGAAAGTGTGAGAAAAATCTCCAATCACTTTGACAGCATTTTAATTATAGTTGATTTGTTTGCCGCTAATAGTGAAAATGCTGTCAGCAGGATCTGAGATGTTTCTTCTCCACAAAATGTTATATTTCGTGCCTTTGTGGCACGAAGCAGCATTTAGGTTTCCACATACCACCAGAATAGCTCAGGAGACGCGCTAGGGTGCAAAGTCAGAAGATACACCAGGGGCAGACCCACCGTGCCCGGAAAAAGCATATTCTGATACACAGCACCAACTGCAAATCCCTTCTTCATTTAGTCCCTCAATATGCGGGATCCCTGTTTGTGTCGCAGACCCCAAAATATCCCACTGTAGCCTCCCCCTGCTTCCTCCCTTGTGCAAGAGACAGGAGTTAAAGAAATAGACAAGATGCAGGTAAACCTTTCCATAAGGAGATAAGCAGAGGAAGGGTCCGCCTCCTGAAAGAGAAGGGCAGGGCAGGCCTGAAAGAAGGGAATGGGACACAGGCAGAGCTAATGAGTACGGCAGACACAGGAAAGAAAGGGGCAAGGGCCCGAAGATTGGGAACATCCTCGATCTGTGTCATAAACATCAGCAGCATGAAGGGAGGAAGGGCCTGCCTGCCAAGGAATCCAGTTTCTCTGGGTGCAGGCATCCCTGTGTTCAGATGCAAATCCCGAAGTTGAGTGTGACACCCTTATAGGACCTAAGAATTTTGCTTTTGGTATACTCCCTTCCCCCACAGACATCTGTGTACCCAGAAAGGCAGACGAGACCTAGTTTAGACCTTAAAGGTCTCTTAACAAGGGCCTTAGCCAGGGAGCTCTTCCACACCCTCAGCAGTAGTCAGCCATATCAGGTGACAACCTGGGAGAGTGAGAGATGGATGCCAAAGAACCTGTTTCCATGTTTGCCAGGGATGGGAGGGAGACATGAAGATACTGCCCCCCCACTCTCTCCCCTTGGACTCAGAAAATTGATTCCACTGTCTAGATTTCCATGCCACCCCCGACCCATGTGGATTTGAGGAGACACAATGAAGACTTCGAGGCTAAAGGAGAAAGCAGAGGTGGCATTCTCTAGACAAGCCCCGCCCGTGCAGATATCAGCAGCTGTACAGAACGAGAAAGTACTCGAGGACCATAGAGAAAGATCAAGAGTGAGGTAGAGGTGGCTACCTTGGCTCAGGGGAAGAAATAAATAACCAAAATAATAAGAGGTAGTGTTAAAGCTTCGAAAGGAATTTTTTCATTTGAGAGAGATTATGGATAATGAAATACAAACACTGTAGTTAATATGTCTGTTAGCTGCTTGTGTTGGCTTCTGGGAGGCAGTAATGGGCTGGGCGAGAGGGCAGCTTTCAAGTCGGCCCGTTTCACTGTCCTTGGGGTGAAGCTCAAGTCTGTACCCCAGATTTCTTGCTCAAACAAACACTGGAGATTCAAGGCTGCGCACAAAGCTTGTATTTATTCCAAAGCCACAAACTTCCTGAGCCTCCTCAGAGCCCTTCACAAAAGAACCTGACAACATGGAAATTTCTGAGGAGATTTGCTCCAGCTGCAGCAAATCCCCAATAATAAAAAATTTCCCCAAATGGGTCTGTCACATGGGAGGTAAATGAGATATTCTGGATGAAGTCAGCGTGTCACTTGAAGTGTGCCCTTTATAGCAAAAGACCAGCCAGAAGGTCACATGGTTAAGTGGACTTGTCCACAGGGTGCAGCCAGGACCCTGGAGCGAGAAGGAACTTGCCTGCCGACTTGTAACTCCTGTCTCTCTCTCATGTGTACTTGATAGAAAAATCCAGTTTCCTAAGAAGTTCAAGTTCAAGGTTATTTGCTTCACAAAGAGACTCATGGAGGAGGAGGTGGTGGGGGAGATGGAGGGGTTCCCTTTAATTCACAAGCACACACACACACAGAGAGAATTGGTACTGGCTTAGAGGAACCGTTATTTAAATTGTATGGCCTTCACTGTGGGTAGGTGTTGTGTGTATGTGTGTGTATGTGTGTGTGTGTGTGTGTGTGTGTAAACATGGAGTTGTTGCTGGGCAAGTCTCTCTCTCTCTCACCGCGCACACACACACACACACACACACACACACACACAAAGCCTGAGGGAGGCCTGATCACTAAGTAAACTGAGGCAAGCTCTGAGCAATGGCGGTTGGTTGTTGGTAGCCCTGCCTCCTGGCTGATTCTGTCAATCCTCTAAATGACTCCGCCCACTTCTAAGGACTAGCCAGTATGGTGGCAGGGCCTCTCTGTCCTTTGTAGAATAATCACCAACACAAAACCAGACTTTTGTTTTTGTTTTTTATTCTATTTTTAAATATTATTTACTGAGTACGCTATGTGAAATTCTATTCCTGGGTTTTTGGACATGCCATGTCTCACGAGGCCCTCATTCTGCACACCCCAGCTCAGAGAGAAGGGTAATAAGGTGATAGTGGGAAAAAATCCACACCTGTGTCTGCTAACTTTGTTTTCCACTTATTGGGTCTTTGAGACAGACTATTATGTGGCCCACATTGACCTTGAACTCTGATCCTCCTGCTTCAGCCCCCAAATGCCGGGATTTTTGGCAAGTTCCACTATGTTCATCCCTGCTAAATCCTAAGGGCTTGTTTTTCTTAACATTTCTGCTTTAAAAACTTAAGGAATGTAGCTTTATTTTTATGAGTCTGTCTTATTAAAGAAATGTGAACTTATAATAATTCAGATAACAGAAGGAAACAAAGAAGGCGCAATCAGCCTGTCAATGACGTGTCTCTGCCAGTATTTTAGATGTAGTTTTTCAAATGCTTTCTGAATTCTTATGCAGGAAAATAATGCTTACATTTTAAAATGGACTTTAAAAATCTGTTCTTTTTGCATTAATAGTATATAATGCAATCTTTGTATAAAAAACAACCCAGTCCTGCCATACTATTTTCTGTAGCAACTGAATATTTCACCTTATAAATATAGCAGAATTAGTTAATCTCTCTGTCTGGTTGGATTTTTCAACACAATGCTATCTATAAAGGAAGCATCTTCTCATTTATAATATACTTTTAAAAATTCACGACGATGCACACACATCTGTACATGACCCTTTGATTGTTTTCTTGGTGGAAAAATGTCCTAAGGATTCTGGTTTAAAGGCTACAAATATAGTAACTTTCTTCGCTCGCATTTGCCCCAAAAGTACCTTCCAAATGTTTAAAGCGATTTACATCTCCACCTTCACTGTGCCAATATCCCCAAGACCTCTTTCTCTTCAGACAGGCGGAGTCTATGTATAGGCCCCAACCTCTCTGCTCCCGGGAAATGGGTGTGGGAATTTGACTGGTTCGCTTTCTCAACCAGAGTGCTGGACCACAGAGCCATTCTTTGTGCACATTAGGTTCAGTCAGGCAAAGCTCACGACTGAAGGAGGGGGCTCCTAATAGCTCTCTTTTAGGGTTGCAGCCTTCATTTGAAAAGTATCTACTCAGTGTGTGTGCAGGAGTCAGGGCACCGTGTGAAGCCAGAGGGCAATCTTGGGCTCCACTATATCCAGACTTAGCTGGCTTAAGAGGCTCCTGGTCAAGTCCTCACGCTTGGACCCCAATCACTTTTCCCTCTAAGCCATCTCCTCAGCCCTATTCCCCCTATTATTATTATTTTTTTGAGGCTCAGAAAGATTAAAAGCTTAATTTTTCCAGTTCTTTTGCTTAGAAAAAGAAGTTTTTAGTGGATATAGCTTTATTTTACAGATGGGTGGCTTATTAAAGAACTGTAATTTGGGCTAAGAAATGGAATGAAATCCCCCCCATGCCCCCAAGTCTAACCCCAGGTCTGGGATCTAGCACCCAGAGAAGGGAGTTCGTGAGGAGTGAGTAAGGGCTGCTTGACTTGTGTTCACACTTCTTGCTGCGCCATTGCTCAGCTGACACCTCTGGCTTAACTAGGAGAGGAACAGCAAGGCGGGGTTTTCCAGAAGGGGTTGGGAATTTCCCTGAAGAGCAAACAAGTGTCTTTTCGCTTTTGTTTTGGAATTGAGGAAGCTTACTTTCAAAATCAGTACTATCCCCCACACTGAAAAAAAAAATCCCAGATTTGAGTAGCTCCTCCACCCCACCCCACCCTGGGCCTTTGGAATCCGGCTAACTCACCAGAGCTCCGGTGGAAGCCCCTATCTCACTAGCTCCACCTCTCTGGAGGAACCCAACACCAGCCTTGCTGTGGTTGCAGGAGTCCAAACCTCCAGGGCCTCAGGAGAAACTGGCCCTGGTAACAGACTCCTTCTTCCTCCTTTACAGCAAGCTGAAGTACGGCCCCTGGAGGCTGAGGTTCCAACCCCTTGTGCAGGCCACCAGCTCCCACAGACCTGTGTGACAGGAGCCTTAGGCCACACCCCAGGGGCTACATTGTCAGTCCCTTCCTTATCCACATGGAGGGAATGTCTTATGTGTTGTTTTTTACAGGCTGATGCAAAATAAATCAGGGGAGAGGGAAGAGGGGGAGCCGGGCTTTGAAGAAGAGTCCCACTTGGGCTGTGGGAGTTAAGTAGTAACTGGAAACATACAAGTTCAGAGAAGCTGGAGGGTCATTGCTGGGCATGCACCGCAGCTGGGAAAATGTGCCCATCAAGGTGGGCATCGGTCTATGAACCTGGCCAAGAAAGACTGTGAGGCATCTATGTCCATGCCAGGCCCATCTGACTCAGTCTGAAAGAGCACAGGCCACTGATTGGGGCAGACCAGCCAGCCATTGTGGGTGCACAGACAAGGTCGCTAGAGAGTCGCCAGACTTTGGGGGGAAGTTTTTACTGCCTCATCTGAGTTAGCGCCAGCCAGTCCTCTCTGAAACCATGTTGACTAGATAGTGTTGATGGGACCTTTGTAGGCAAAACTCAGGGAAGAAGGTAGCCTGCAGATGGGGACACTGCCAAATAAGAACAGGAGGTGATGGCCCAGGAGAACACGAAATCAGGGCAGGGGGCAGGAGAGAAGACACCGCTGAAGCATCCCCAGGGTGCCAGTCCTGACCTGTAGTTTCCATCCCATCTTCTCGCGCACGCTGGAGCAGCAACTGTTTTCCTCCACCTGCCGCACTCGTGGATTCTCACGTTCAAGGCAATGACAGAGTTAAGGAGAGACAAAGATTTAGAGGGGTCACAATGGAAATAAAAGTATGAGCTGCTGCCACCCAAGGACAAACAATGCTTGCTCTGAGATCCTGAGAGAACGAGGCGCCTCTCACCCATGCACTCACGCGGATATAGCTTGAAAGCAACTTCCCGCGTCTGTGTTTGCCTGTGTGCCAAAGCAAGCGGCTTGCCCTTTGAGGATCACTGCAGCACCTGAGTGTCTGGAAGAATGGGGATAATGGTCCTTCCCAGATCTTCAGAATGATCTTTTTGTTCATCTGTGTCCTTTTCGCTGTCCCCACCTAGGTATGACTTCATTGAGATTCGGGATGGGGACAGTGAGTCAGCTGACCTCCTAGGCAAACACTGTGGGAACATCGCCCCACCCACCATCATCTCCTCTGGCTCCGTGTTTTATATCAAGTTCACGTCAGACTATGCCCGGCAGGGGGCAGGTTTCTCCCTACGCTACGAGATCTTCAAAACAGGTCAGTGGGGTCGGGGAGTAGAGGTCAGAGATGGGCATCATCGGGAAGGTAGGACAAAGCGGGGGAGACCTGGTCTGCAGACAGCATCACGTGGGAGGGCTTCAGACATATGGCTTCGCTGTGGTGGCCGGTGAAGAGACATCTAAGGTGGACCTAGGAAGGTCTGAGGAGAACCTGGAAATGCCTCATATGAAAAGGCAGGTCAGGTGACTTCCAACTTGAGGGGAGAGACGAGGCAACAATCCAGAGGGTACTGGAGGGTGGGAGGGGTAAACACAAGAACATCTCTTGAGAGAATTGGACTTTTGTGTTTTTAAAATCAGGCTGTTCTTCATGGCTGGACTTGGTTGAACTTTATTCCCACTCCTTCATGGTTTAATACTGTCTTTATTTGGAGTTACATGGTGCTGGAGGACATAATCTTTTCACTGTTTAGGGCTTCTGAAGATCTCACCATGACCCCTAGAATGAGGTCAGTCATTGCTTTTAAATTAAATTATGATTCCAAGACATTCTCCTTGGCCATCCATTTACCACGCTATACACTGAACTCCTATTTTTTCCATATGCCACGGAGTCAGATGGTCTGAAGATCTAATGAAGGACATTGGAAATGGGGGCAGAAAACATAACACTGCTTGGGGTTGACTGCTGGACCCCATCTGTCTCAAGGCCGTTATGGGCAGTCCTAACTTCTGCCGTCACTAGGACCGCTCTCACCTGAAGGTGCCATGTTAGGTCCTCTTCCCCTCTCCCAGTGGCATGTCCTTCTGTCTTGTGTCAGTTCCCACAATGGCTGAGGGAGGAATGTCCTCCTTTCCTGCCCTCTCCTTACCTCAGCAGCTCTGCCCCCATCTTTGCGCGTTTTCTTTCTTTAGGAGTCCAGGTTTTATAACTCCTACGCGGAGCCTGAGTCCAGGTGATGTTGTCACCCTGTCGTTGAGAAACCCAAGTCTGGCACCTGTTAAATTCAGGGCAGAGGGAGCCATTCATCTGTATTTTGTTTTCTTTTTTCGTTAAATAGTTCTTGGAAGGAAGTGGTGGCTGTTGAAAGTACTTTTTATATCTACTCTGTCTCAATATTTGATGGTCTTGTCTGCCTTTGAAGGAAGAATCAAATGAAGGGGTGTGGTTAGCAGAACTGGATTGTGTCAGAGTGGGGGCCCTACGCTATGGTCTATGATGGCCCATCCGCCATGCATTTTCATGTTTCTGGCCACAGTAAGGACTCAGGAACTGATCGGTGTGTCCTGGCTGGGGCTGGTGTGAGCCCCCTTCATAGCTGGAGTCGCATCTCTTTGGGTCCCAGTGCAAGATGCAGACCAATGCACCGGCTCCAGTGAGCATTCTCTGCCGAGTGTTCTAGAAAGAAGGGATGAGGAGCTTTTCTTGTCCTTGGCTTGTGGGAAAGGCGGGCAGACAAATCCTCTCCACACAGGTACTCCATCAGTGTTATTGGTGATATTTAAAGGAAGATTGTACTACGACTAAATGTTATGTGAGGACACATGTCACTTGTTACTGTTCTGGAAATGCAATTGAGGAACTCTGTAACCTAACAAAAAATCAGTCCCAAGTGCTGAACCCATTACTCAGTTCCACTGCCTTAACCTCAGAAGGAAATCAGATCACACAAGACCTTCCAGGGAGCTGGCCAAGGGAGTCAGAACAAGAGGGAGCGAGGCACTTAAACTCATCTCTGGTCTCATGGCTCTTACCTCAGTGTTTCCCAAAGCACGACGCCACACTCTCCAGAAAGTGACAGAAATGGAAAACGTTCATTCCATCCATCACACAAATGTGAGCATTAAGAGATAAACACATGAGCATGATTCAGCCTGCTGTTTGGTGGCATGCAGAAGAATTTTAAATAAGGCAGCAAGTCTGTGAAGAGCCTTAAACAATTGTAACCGTCAAGAGAAAAGTAGGTGGCGGGCTGGAGAGATGGCTCAGAGGTTAAGAGCATTGCCTGCTCTTCCAAAGGTCCTGAGTTCAATTCCCAGCAACCACATGGTGGCTCACAACCATCTGTAATGGGGTCTGGTGCCCTCTTCTGGTCTTCAGGCATACACATAGACAGAATATTGTATACATAATAAATGAATAAATATTAAAAAAATAAAAGAAAGAAAAGTAGGTGGCTTGAGCGTGGAGCAGTGGGGCAGCCATTTTCAGGATTAGGATCATCCCTGGAAGAGATGCTCTAATGACAGCCCTGCCCAAAACCACATGGCTGGGAGTGGATAAAAGGAGAGAGCCCAAGAGCCTCCTCGGGGCCATCTGGCCCATCAGCAAGGCTGGCTATTGGTAAGAAGGTCAGTCCAGTAAAAATAAAACACAGGAATGCACAAGGGAGCAAAGCGTCACAGGTGAGATGCTTAGGACGGCAGACGTTCTTCCAGGTAGGCGCCTTGTCTCCTGTCCCAGTTTCCAGAGCTGCAGTCCTGGGAGGAAATACACAGTTTACATCATCCACAGAACATGAAAGAAATGGTTGGACAAGCTAAAGAAATCCAAACACACACAGCCATGTTTGCCAGTCAGATTCGTAAAAAGAAAGAGGGAAACTGTAAACACAAATAAGCAAACAGCCACACAGAAGGCCCTGGAAGCTTGGCTTTCCCCAGGCTCTGCCACAGGGTACACCGAGGGGCACACTCCCGCAGAGTTACACCGAGGGGCACACTCCCGCAGAGTTACACCGAGGGGCACACTCCCACAGAGTTACACCAAGGGGCACACTCACGCAGAGTTAAACCGAGGGGCACACTCCTGCAGAGTTACACTGAGGGGCACACTCTTGCAGAGTTACACTGAGGGGCACACTCCCGCAGAGTTACACTGAGAGGCACACTCCCACAGGGCTGGGGCAATCGGAGCACACGGGTGGAGTGGAAGGTCTTGGCTGCCCTAAAGCAAGGACAAAATATTGTTGACATCACCAAACTGTCTCACCTGGAAAAGGGTAAAGCAGAAAAAGATTGCAGACCTAAGCGACCCAGAGTCACCAAATCCAGAGCAGATTAGAGAAAGAAACATTGTAAAGGAGTATGGGAAGCAGAATCAGCAGGAAATGTTTGTTTTTCTTCTCTTTTTTTTTTTTTTCTGATGTTCTTTCCCCCCTGTGTCAATTACTTGGTGGTATCTCTGATAGTAAAATTGTAGGGCTTGCTCACAGGCAGAGGAAACTCTGAGCCCCTAAATAAAGGTCTGATTCCCTCGCCTGTGGTCAGGTAGAGCTTGACTTCAGATAAGACCATTGTATTTTCGTATCTTCATATGTACAGGGTCCTCTTCAACTTGCAGGTTATAGATGAGACCGTCCAGGGACATGGAGTTGACATCCTGCATGCCAAAGTCTGAGCACCTGGGGTGGGCACCCTGTGTGCCCAAGTCCTTGAGAATGGAATTGTTTACTACAGACCCCGCCCCCCCCATTTCAGTTTTGTGTTGATTTTCTGTCTTATGAGACAGAGTCATTCTGTAGCCCAAGTTGTCCTAGAATTCAATATGTAACTCAGGCTTGCCTGGAAATCCTGGCAGTCCCCCTGCCTCAGTCTCTTAGGATTACAGTGGTTGATGACAGGTATAAACCACTTCCAAACCTCTAGCTTGTATGAGTAATCTCAATAGTGAATTGACAGGAATATTTGTCAGCTGGTATTTTAATTTTTTTTTTTTTTTTTGGCCTTTTAACCTGATGCAGAAATGGGTTGATGCAAATTTTGTGTCCGTTTCCAGGATCCCTTTATTCATTTGTCATTCTGGTGCTTGGACCATGGCAGTAGAGGAGACAAATACATAATTTTAATAGGTACCAGATTTTTCTGCTTGCAAAGGATAAAACAATAATGCTTTCTCACCTCCTTCAAAATAAGCCAGAGAATGTACTCGCTTCTAACCATTTATCAGACAAGCACGTTGTTGGTTTCTTTGTTTGCTTGTTTGGCTGTAAGTACTTAAAGCTGAAAAATCCCTTTCAGTTACATGCAAGACCTGGGGATCCTGAAACTAAATGGTTTAGGATCTCATGTTCTCTGGGGTCCATCTTGGGCTTTAAATGTCCATTGTTGAAACACTTGTCCCCCTGGATGAGAAGGATCAAAGATGCTACCGTAATTCCCCACTCCCAGGGTGGTGCAGAGTCCCTTCTAGGCTGACAATGGTGCCCACTCTAGGAAGGGACTCTCAAGAGGCCTCGGCTGACTCCCAAGTCCGTTGTGAATAGGGAATTAATTTCCAGCCAGCGCCCTGAGAGGCTCCCTAAGAACCCCGTGAAGAAGCCTGCTTAGCATCCTTAAACTCTAACCTTTTCAAAATTCCTCTTGGCCCCCTGAAGACAGCGGGCCAGCTGGCCTGGCTTTCCCAAATTGCATCACCCCAGGCCACTGAGGAAGCCCTCAGGAGTTGGAGGCCTGATGGTAAACAAAGCTGAGGGGGGAAGGGAGGCCACCCCAGCTCATCCCGCCAACCCTGTTGCCCACTGGCAGCTCCAGCCCTGCCCTGCTGCAGCTGGATCAGGGAGTGAAGTGCAAAGCCTCTGAGATGTGGTACCCAGACCTCCAAATAAGGCAGGGAAATTTGCTCTTGCTTCTGGTCCTCCTTCTATGCTCAACCCAGCCCCAAGGGGAAGCACTGCCAGCAAAGAGAAGATATCCGATGGGAAGGAGGAGATTCTGGAATTTTATTTGCTGCCTGAGCTACAGAAAGTTATGAGCCTACCCCCAAATGCACGCATACTTATTTGCATGGTACCTTTTCCAAATCACATATTTGCAGCTATCAATGGGGAGACTTGCAGAGGGTCCTGCTATGGGAGCCGCAGATAAAGCTATCGCTGCAGGCTAAGAGAGGCATATTGACATCCCATAGTTCTATATCAGTGCGATCCCCAGAGGACACTTCTTGCCAGTAAACACCTGGTTTATTGAGGATTTCTGTGTTGGTGGTGGTGTTTTTCTTCATGCTTAAGAGTGTCTATTATCCCCTTCATAAATCCTGCTTCCTTTTCTTATTTTAGAATCCAGATGCGGTGAGGGAAATCTATTGTAATTACCAGCATTTACCTCCCTGTCATTAACTTGTAGCTCTCCTTGCTTTCTCTGTATATGTGGGGGTCTCTATGCTTCCAGGCTCCTTTCCTGGCTCTGCCCAGAGGTGCAGTTGCTGGGTTAAAGCACCAGGGCTCTTCTAAGAGGACTCTACCTAGAGGCGTCAGGAGACTGGGGCTGTAATCCTCTTAGTGTTCCTGCTGCTGCCCCAGCTTGCAGGAGGCTGTGAATGTGTGTCACGGTTCATCAGGACACATCCTCAGAAAGCAAACCCAAGAGCTTAGGAGAGAAACACAAGGCCATCCCCACCACAAAGGCACCAGAAGCCTTCCAAATGTCAATACACTGCTGCATTTTGCCAAACTCGCCGTCCAAGCGGCCTTTAACATCCTCAACGCCCCACTGTGATCCACCGGCTAAAAACCTCAATTGTTAATTGTCCCGCCACTACAGAGCAGCCCGTTTTAATACAGTCAGGACATGAATGAGGCTTGGGCTCCCCTTTGCCCCTCCCCTGAGGCACCTTGGAGCTCTGAGGGAGAAGGGGCACTTAGCTGGCTGGGGTACAATAGAGGCTAGTGTTGAGGTCAGCCATAAATAAGGGATAACATTGTTTTCCCTGATGGCAACCAGCAAGCCTTCCTTAAGGATTGAAATAACTTACATTTCTGGAGTGAGCAGCTGAGTAATTGAAAGAAGACTCTGTTCTTTCTCTCTCTTTCACTTTCTCTCTCCCTCTATCTCTTAGCCTCCAGTCCCTCGATGGCTGGTCTCATTCTGATATACAAGGCAATCAGCGTCAGCTTCCTAGTTTCTGTTTAAAAGGGAGGCTAGCTTGAGGGTTTGAAACATAGATGGGACGGGTGTGTTGCTCCAAGGGCCACTTGAACAGAAACAAAAACCTTGTGAGTAGAGGAATATGGACCCAAACATTTAAATAACCCAGAGGCAGAGGAGGCAGCAGAGAGAAGCTGCTCCCTAATGCTATATCTCTTCCCCTCCCCACTCCCTCCCTACTCCTCTCTCTGGTACATAGGCTCTGAAGATTGTTCCAAGAACTTCACAAGCCCCAATGGGACCATCGAATCTCCTGGCTTTCCAGAGAAGTATCCACACAATCTGGACTGCACCTTCACCATTCTGGCTAAACCCAGGATGGAGATCATCCTGCAGTTCCTGACCTTTGACCTGGAGCATGACCCTCTACAAGTGGGAGAAGGAGACTGCAAATATGACTGGCTGGACATTTGGGATGGCATTCCACACGGTGAGTGAGTGCTTCTGCTCAGCTCACTTTCTCCTTTCTAAAAAGTTCAGGATCCTAGTCCAGGGAATGGTAGCACCCAAGGTCTTCCCACTTCAGTTAACTAACCAAGGTAATCACCCACAGTTAAACACAGAGCGCTTTCTCCGAGGTGATTCCAGATTTCATCAAGTTGATGATTGACATTAACCCTCAGAGGTGACAAAACTCGAGGTGATGTCCCATTCCAACCAAGTTATTGGGATAAAAGCGAATCACTAGTCAAATGCTGTGACCACATAGAAGGACTTAAAGCCAGGCTGACTACTTGAATGTCTCTGCTGTGCAATCCTGGCGAGTTACTCATCCTCTCAGTATCTTGGCTTTGATATGATCTGTCATCACTATTATCATGAGTTCCATTATTTCATTCATACCATTGATATAGTCATAGATGTTGAAAAGGCAGCCATTCACAGCCAAGAAGAGCCGATATAGATTGGGTGAAGACCACACAGAGCTTAGGTGTAATCAGTATTGGAGAGGAAATAATTTGTTCATCCTTGTGGTTGTTCTAAGTGTTTTCTTATATAAAGGATACTTGGTAGCTCTGCAGGAGCAATTTCATCTTGGGAAAAGCATAAGACTTAGGCAGGCAAAGTAGGCTCTGGGTGCCAGCTCTGCTATTTCCTAGCAGTGTGTACCGGAACCCTGAACTGGGACTCCTGACACCCTGAAACTCAATTTTTTTCCTCTGTAGAGCAGCAACTGTAATGATGTATTCTTGTTCATCACTTGGGGATGGGAAAACGGGATGTAGCCAGCTCAGGGAAAGCACTTTTTAATGTCCAGGGAAAATATCAGACGTTATTCTCGAAGCACTCCTTTGGTTTTTATGTCAATGTATTGGCAGTGAGGTTCATAATGGTGAGAATAGAGAAAGCATTGAAAACCAGTTTTAGATGTTCACTTCCTCTGTCCACTTTTTTCCTCCGTATCTAGTTGGCCCTCTGATTGGCAAGTACTGCGGGACCAAAACCCCCTCGAAACTCCGCTCGTCCACAGGGGTCCTCTCCCTGACCTTTCACACGGACATGGCAGTGGCTAAGGATGGCTTTTCTGCGCGCTACTACTTGGTCCACCAAGAGCCTCCTGAGAGTGAGTTGGCCGTGTGGGAGTCCCTGTCCTGTCTTCTCACTAGGGACATGAGAGGGTACAGGTGAAGGGCTGACCTCTGTGGAAACTGTAGACAGAGAGGCCTCAGACTTTGTGGTGGCTTCTGAGTTCAAAAGCCATGCCTTCTTTCCCAGCCAAGATGAATGAGGAAGGACCAGTGTCCATCTGGTGCTCTTTTCCTTAGGGAAATAAACAAACAAACAAACAAACAAATAAACAAGTATGTGTTGTTCCCAGAGAAAACTGTGGACCATCTCAAGCCTCCTTCCGCCCATCTACGGATGGAAAAGGGTTGTTAGGATAACGGTGGAATAATGTTTGTGGGGGCTAACCCTCCTCAGACCTGCACCGGTCTTTTCGTCTCCAGACCTCAAAAGTATCAAGACCATCGTGGGGAAACAGCCATATGTATCTTGACAAAAGTCCTGTAGCTCTTAGTAGAGCTTCCCTGGCTAGACAGTGCAACCCCTTGGACTACAACTTCACACAGGCAAGAAATACAGCTTTGAGAAACTGATTTCTGGGCACTATGCATAGCATTATAAAATTCTGCTAAGGGCCTAGCTGTTTGGAACCTGCCACCTAAACCACTGGTCTCCCATCCTGAGGCCCATTTTCAAACTATCTACTTCTTGGCCCTATGCTTAGGCTGCACTGTCAGGGCTGCTTAGAGATCCAAATGGTCTCCTGGAGGACAAAGAGAAGCACTCTGAGATGATGAGACTGAGAAACCCGTGTCTCTGCCGTGGACAGCTTACGGCCTATGTTCACTGCGGATGCAGCAGCCTGGCCTGCCAGAAAACGAGCGGGCTCTGCTCTGCCTTAGTCTTGGTTTCTTCTTCAGAGGTCCGGAGGACTGCACGAGAAAGAGGGCAGCCAGCTGTAGCAGGCTCGGCAAATGTCCAGTGCAGCCTCAGAAAAATCTGACACCTCAGAAGAGTGTCCTGTGTTTATTGAACCCATGTCTGGGCAAGCATTGATCAGTGTCCACGGCGTCCAGGTGAAGGATGGCAGTTTTGCTGATGGCACAAGACCAGAATCAGAGTCTCCTGGGTCTGTCAGCCCAGACGAGGGCTGTAGAGGAACACAATGGGGCTTGTATGTGCTCACAGAGAAGTTTCCTAAAGATGGGTGTTTATACTTTGTAGTGTCTGTCTTCCGTGCCAGAAATCAGAAAACACTTGTGTGAAAGAGAAAGACGTGAGAAATTGCCTCTGGGTGTGTGCAGGCTTCCCACGATGGCTGAGCCCACCCAAATTGCCGTGTTCACCTGTACCCCACGGCTGGTGCATCTGGCACCTGAGAGCTTCCCTAGCCTGCAGCACTTGCGTTTGAGATGGTATTTTTAATTTATATGATGATTCTTATTTATCTATCGCCTAATTTCTTTTAGGTCCAATTTAGTTCCTTGAAGACCCAGAGGGGTTGTTAACTCTGTGACTTAGTGTAGTTGTTTTTCAAATGTGAGCATGTAATTAGATTCAGGATGAGCGAGTGCCTGCAAGGACTTGTCCCTAGAAGGAGACAGTGGGGGGGGGGCGGGGGAGGCGGCATCTGACATTAAGATACCTAACTCTGCCCTTGACCAATCTCCACTCCCCAGACTTTCAGTGCAACGTTCCTCTGGGAATGGAGTCCGGACGGATTGCTAATGAACAAATCAGTGCCTCATCCACTTTCTCCGACGGGAGGTGGACTCCTCAACAGAGCCGGCTCCATGGTGATGACAATGGCTGGACACCCAACTTGGATTCCAACAAGGAGTATCTCCAGGTGCTTACCCAGATACTGGTGTGTGTATGCATGCGTGTGTGTGTGTGTGTGTGTGTGTGTGTGAGTGTGTGTGCGTGTGTGTGGTGTGCGTGTGGCGTATGTGTGTGTGTGTGCATGCGTGTGTGCGTGTTGGGGGTGAGAGAGAATGTGATGTGTGTGTTGATGGGACGGTGGTGTGGCCCCCTCAGCTAGAGTCAAAAGAGGATGCTAAAAAAATAAACACAGAATGTACGAGAATTACATCCATCCATCTGTTCATTCACCTGTCCCAAAGGCCCTGTGCTATGCCAAGCATTGTGCTGTGTGCTGGGATAAGTTTAAGAGGACCACTGCACTTGCCCTTGTGCGGATTAGTGGGCCCGAGGAGAGTTGTTTGGCCATGTTACTGCTAACCCTATCAGTATCAAAGGAATGTTCCCGAAATAGTTCCAGATCTTCCTCATTCTTGGCTCAGGAAGGCATCAGAGATGTGGGAAGAGCATTTTCCTAAAGGCAGGTTTGTTGGGCGCTAGCTGAATATGGCAACTTCTTCTGATCTTTGCTATCTGGAGGGAGCCTGCCAGGGAGGTTTTACACATAGCTATCAGAGAACACATGGGAAAATGTCACGATGGAGAACGAGAACTCGCTCCCCAGATGCTCGGCAGCGTCTTTTCAGACTATTGTTTGCTGTCTTCCTGAGAAAGTCTTGCAGCTCATGTTGAGTAATCTTCCTGCCCTGCACACGGGCTCAGCTCTGATCCCCTGGGAAGAAGTAAACATGGGGAGGACAAACTGCCAGTTCTATACCAGAGCAACGTCTGCATTTATGACACACAGAGACAGCCTTGTGACCCAGGGACAAGCCTGTCCCAGCTCTGATGCGACTCGGTAACCTCTGCTCTGAGACAGATACTGCAGTGCAGACAGCGGGGAAGGGAGAAAGAGCACTTAGAAACTCCGGGGGGCCACAGGGCTCTAACAACACAACTCTCGGGTCATTTGTCACTGTCTCTCCCTCTGCCTCTCAAAAAATCCTTTCATCCTGCAAAGCTTCTAGCAAGTTCTTTGTTGTTACAGTCTATATACTATACTTCTGTTTTCACCCCTTTAATCGTCTGGTTTTTCATCATGGCAAATCTTCCTTTTCTAGTGTACAAAGAAGTTCCTGTGCATGTCTCTTGAATGTTTTATGATGCCATGCACACACTGAGTAGCCAATAAGTGCTTACTAAATTGTCTTTCATCAGTTCACAAACACTAACGCACGCACACAGAGACTGCCGTCAAGAAACGCCAAAGACCACACTGACAACATCCAGTAATTTCCAAGTGGTTTTGGCATTGTCAGAGGGGAACTACCTCCTCACAGGGTAAAAGGTCAAGACTTGGTGCATAAGCCTAATTAGTTGGGCAGACTCCGCATGCCCTTTGACCCCTTGGTGACCTGAGCGATTACAGATACAACGGAGTGTGGGAATAATGGGAGAGAAGACTGCTATGGGTTGTCACTTCTAGAGAGTTCCAGTCGACCGCTTTGGAGTATGCTGTGGGACAATGGCCTTTTATCCTGTCATTTGTATTATTCTTAATAAAACATGGATTGGCCAGTAGCTAGGTAGCAAGTATAGGCGGGACGACCAGGCAGGAAGTAGAGGCAGGGCAAATGAGAATTCAGGGAATGAGGGAAGTTTAAATCTGCAGTTGTGACGCAGCCACAGAAAACACAAGATGTGACTGACTCATGAAAAAAGGTACCAAGCCACGTGGCTAACACAGACAAGAGTTATGGGCTAATATAAGTTATAAGAATTAATCAATAAGAAGCCTGAGCTACTGGGCCAATCTGTTTATAATTACTGTAGACCTCTGTGTGTTTACTTGGGACTAAGTGGCTGTGGGACCCGGAGGGACAGAAACATCTGTCAACAGGAGTAGAGTAGTTTTTTGCCATTCACGATTCCTATAGGACTCTTTTGCCTTCATGGTCTGAAACAGACTGTCGGTTAGTTAATGAAGGGGTCATAAGTCTAAGTGTCCGCTAGTTAGAAGAAACTGAATATTATCCATTCAGTTTTGCAAGTGGAAAAAAAATCAAGTGCTATTTTTCAAGGAAAGACGCCTACCCTGGTAAGAGTCAATTGACTTTAATTGTCCCGTGGAAGTACATAATGACGATTCTAAATACAGACCCGATTGTCAATTTAGCACGACAACCATGTCCTTTGCAGTAAAAGCCAATGTGTTTGGGAGTACTGGGCCCCTTACCTTCTGACTTCTCTTTCCAGGTGGACCTGCGCTTCCTAACAATGCTCACGGCCATTGCAACACAGGGAGCTATTTCCAGAGAGACCCAGAGAGGCTACTATGTCAAATCGTACAAGCTGGAGGTCAGCACGAATGGGGAGGACTGGATGGTCTACCGGCATGGCAAAAACCACAAGGTAGGTGGCCTTCCCCAAGAGTGGGCCTCTGGGGAGTTTCAGGCTGACCCCACGAGGAGTCTTGGCTTAGTGAGGCTCGGAGAACTCATGGAGGCAAAGGATACACTGTTCCTGAGATTTTCCTTTTGTATGTTAAAGTGATTGGAAAACTCCATTTCTCCAGCAGCCTAGCTGCTGTTGCATTTTGCAAAGCAGAGAGGGAGAGAGGAGGGGGACCGATACAATGTTACCTAACTGCAAATGAGGGAGAAAACGCCTCCCCCGTTCAAGCTTCCCCACACTGCACAGGACTCGGTGGGCATTTATGGCCTGAGTCTCTTCCACACGCTGGGCTAACAATCACAAAACTGCATGAACCTACAGTTCAGGAGCTACTGGGTTCTGAAAATGAAAGGACACAAAGCCCTAAGAGGGAGTCCCCGTGTCCCTGAGAAGAACCAGGACAATAAATAATGAGGAGAAATCCTATTTGTTGGGGTTTGGATCTGAACTGGCAATTGTGATTATCGGGGAAGCATTGAACCCTTCCTGCTGGTGTCTTCAGTGTCTGGGGCTCCCAGGCATGCGGTCCATGTGACCATGATGAGGCTTTTGTTGTAGCGGGGATGAGTGTCTGGCACTCGGCACTCTGAAAACACGTGGCGGCGTTCTGTGTCTGCAGCTGGCAAATGAGCTACATTTGGCATATGGAGGGCTCAGTGGAAACACTCTGTCTTCACCTAAGTGGGGACAGGAGCCTCTGTACTGGAAGTGAGCTCAGGTAATCCCCGCAGGCTGGTTGAGTCTCACATCAGGCAGGTAGGGGAGACATACTGGGAACTCCCAGAGCCAGCTGACCCTCCCACGGGAGGGAGTCAGAGTGCTGAAAACACACTCTGCCTTTGCTGCAGTCCCACCAGGTGCAGGTCTGCAAAGGTATAAAATATCAAAATAAGGCATCTGTGACCAAAAGGGCATCTCTTTGGTCCGTGTCACTGTCCCAAAGCACCACGCTCTCCAACTTACACATACAACTAGAATCCTTGGACCCAGAAAATTCAGCCCTATGATGTTGCTATCTCTCACACAGGAGGAAATGTGCGTTTTTAAAGGAGTAGGTTTTGTTGGCTTTTTTTTTTTAATCAAAAATCGCAATAGTAACAAGGCACCATTCATATGAAAGCATGGTTTCTAGACATTTCCGGCTATCTCTCTTACATACAGACTGCATGTGACCTCAGACTTCGTGTGACTAGTAAAGAAAGTGAAACATTTTAGCACTGGAAAGACACCCTCTCCTTACCTGTGAGCTAGGTCTGTAGCTTGCAGAGGCTGGGTACCAGTCAGAAGGGACTGAGTCAGCACTGGAGGCCACAGGAGCCCAGAGCTGAGTCCTCATCTCACCCCATTCCTTTCCTCCCACTTTCTCTCTCTCCACCCACACTTTCAATAAGAGAATGCTAAACCCTGGGAATTCAGCTAGCAGGTGAGGGCCAGCAGCCAGGTAGGAGTGGGTCCAGGGGAGAGGCACGAGGCTCCCTGACAGTCTCCTTGGCCAGGTTCAATGACTAAGCAGTGCTGGCCAGAGGGACGCTGTAGCATAAGCTGATTTTAAAAGCACACAGATGGACCGGGATGCTATTTAAAACACCATTTGTAGGAAATCTGCTTTTGGAAATACCTTAGCACTGCACATTTTGATAGGACGCCATCCTCCTGGCTTTATCCCGGTTATTCAATTTTGCAGGGAAGATATTCCTGAGCCTGAATTGAGCCTTCTAGTTCTTCAGACTCATCCTTTTCAATGTTTCCAGGTCGAATACATTCTCACTATCTTCTACATCCTCCTCCCACCTTTGGCAAAATGTCTCTCCCCAGTAGGCGGTGCGTAACTTGAGGGCCTTGTTTTTGGTTTTGTGTTAGAGGATCAGTTTTGCCCACATAAAAGGAGCTGGGGCAGAGGAAAAGCCCTTTCTCTTTCCCTTAGAAACACATTCTCCTGATACTTAAAATGAGGAAGGAAACGGAAAGCCTGCCAGTTAGGCTCACCCTATTGTGCCTGTGGTAGGAGGCCAGGAGGCCTTCCCCTCCTCTTACCCGGCAAGGATGCTCTCAGCAGCCTCTGCGTTAGCTGCTCCCCCAGATAGCTGTGTTTACTGTGCAGTTCCCTGGGCTGCTGGGGTTGAAATAGTGGAGTGAACCATGCCAAATAGATTTGTCAAGTCTGCCGTAGTTTGATTTGATGCCATGACAGGGAGGCAGGAGGAAGGCGGGGCCCGGAGAGCAGGGAGGCTGCAGGGAGGAGCTCATCCACCGCTGGTATTACCACTGAGTTTCTCTTTGTGGTTTCTGGATGCTGGGCACTGTGCCAAGCTCTCTGGTGTTCTGTGGTGGGTTTGAAAGTACAATTCAGACAGCAGGACTTAACGGAAAAGCAGAACAGGGAAGGAGGCTGCAGCGAGCTGGGCTTGAGGGTGCAGAGTGAGGGTTGGACACCACCTCCCTTCTCTGTGCGTAGGAAGTAGAGAGGGCACAAATTTGGAAGCTCAGTTTCAGTTCCCTGACCACTGTCAACAGCAATGTAGCACATCAAAGACCATGGAACTGGAGAAAGCAGAGAAAAACAGGATTAATGAGCACTCCAGTTGGTGGCGGAAGGCTGTGCTGTGTCACTGTGATTTTCACCCTGGTCTAAACCTGTGAATACCTTTCTTCTTCCTGCCGGGAGGTGCAGAAGACTTAAGAACCCTTTTCCAGCCTCCCTAGTCGGCGAGCAGCCTCTTTTCCGTTTCTTCATGTTCAACAGGTATTCATGAGGCTCCCCACAAAATGTCTGGTCCACGTTCCTGGCAAAATGCAACCTGCTTACGCAGACCAAGTGCACAACACACACACACACACACACACACACACACACACACACACACCCTGGTCCTCACCCTGCTCCACATGCCAGAAGTATGGAACCCAGGACTTTTATATAGGCAAGCCCTCCTTATGCATATTTAGGGTGCACCCACAAAGCAGAGAGCCCATAACCAACCCGTGTGCTCCTTCAGATTATACAAATTACTTCACATATGTCCCTTCAGGAACCACAGCAGAAACTACCGCCTTTGGTTTTCCCAGCTGTGTGAGTAGCATCCCAGATACAGGCAGAGCTGTCAATACAGTGGTAAGAAATTTCGTGTGTCCATGTGCAAGTGTGTATAATTACAGGCGCAGTTTCGTGCATACACACCAAGAAAGGTGCACGGAGAACGGGAACAGCTCAAAGGCATCAATGTTTGGTCTTCGTTCTTCCCTCCGCTAGGACTCTGAACCCACAAATTTACCCGAAAGCTAAGCCTATGGAAGGGATGGAGTCGTGACTGTCCTTTTAGTTGCCAGTGTAGGCAGCTCATATTGGTATAGTTTTGGTTACGGTCCCCTTATGTATGCTCGGCAGCTTTTTTCTATTTGGAGGTTGGGAAGCAACACAAAAGAGATGCTCTAATCCCTGATGTCCAGGTTTGAAGATAGAAAAGATAAGGTAGAATAAGCCTTGGGCCTGCGGTTCTGCACAATTACCCAGTAATAAGTGGCAGAGACATGCCAAACTCACATTAAATCAAGGACAAATGCTAGGAATTTCTGCAAACCCTCAGGCACCAACTTAGTTACTCAGAAGTTCATGATGTTTCACAGGTGAAGTTGTAGCTCTGAACCTAAGCAGCTTGCCCCAGGGACAGGAGGATCTTGGAGTCCCCAGGAAAGGCAGTCCTGGTCACCAGGCTTCGGCATGGAAGCAGATGCTCTCGCAGTCTGTCCCAGGCCTTGTCCTTGCCTTCCATCCCTTCCTGGCAGCCAGGAGGCCCAAGAGGCATGCGCAGCCTGGAGTCCCTGTTGATTAACAAGAGTCTAAAACTGGTCCATGCAGTTCAGGATTCAAAGCTAAGCACTGTGTGGGGAATTGGGGCTCCATCACAGGATCCTGAAGATGGAGTTTAAAGAAGTTGCTATTTATTTGATTTGGCGACTTCCCTACAAAACAAGTGCTCCTGCTTCTAGACTCTTCTGTCCTGTATTATTTTCTTAATGAACACAAATCATTTTGTAAATCAGAGACTTGGAAAGGGGAGTGTTCGAAGGTCACACCCCAAGTTCTGGGCATCTGCCGTGGATCTCTGAGGTGGGGGGCGATGGGGCCTTGGCTATTCCCTTCCCAGCGCTGTCTTAGTGTTCACAGCCGCCCCATGCAATGGCAGCTGCACTGGCATCGTGGCTCCTGCTGGAGGAGCACCTGGCCGTCTGCACAGGGAAGGTGAGCCGCAGATGCAATCAACGGGTCAGAACACAGAGCTCCCTTGAGCAAGCTGTCAATTTAAAATGTAACAGATTCCCATGGGATATATATTTGCCTCTTTTAAAACACAGACGGGAAGGGCCGTGAGAAGTCATCCAGGCCTTGCTGCCTCAAATAAATGTCTCCTCCTAGCTTCGTTCTTTATGGTGTGTGTGTGCGCGCGCAATTATTTCCTCCAATTAATAATTTTGAGGATTTTTTAAAAAGTCTCTTCATGAATACTTGTCTTTATTCCTTTTGTGGTTTGTCTTCTTAATGTTGTTCTTATAAAAAGACAAGAGCGTGACTCAAACCTCAAGCTAAGAACATCAGCCTCGAGAAACTGTGGGTAGGAGTGTATGATCTAAACACGGTGGGTGATATGTGCTCTGAAGGGGCCGGTGCCCTCTCCGAGTTCAGGTCCCCAGTTCTTGCGTCCCCCTCCATTACGACTGAGAGGAGTCCAGTGTGCTTGGTAATTCAGTTTGTCCTTCATCCATTTGTCGGGGGATGAGCTCAGACCTTTAGCCTCTCTACTTAGGAAGCTCAAGGGAAAATTTCATTATATATGCGCTTGAACGGTTCCCTGTCAGGCTGCTGCTAGCCAACTTCATCCAGGTCCCCTGGGTGCTGAACTGTCTCAGAGCTGAGGCCAGCCTCCCGGGCACTGCCAGCCTTGCTGCTGGCTTCCTTGTGCTCCTGGGCCACGAATGTGCACAGAGATTTTGGGAAAGAAGTGCCTGGGGTTTGGGACAGACTGCCGTTGGCCATTTCTGGCGAGCCTAGATAGGCAGGAAGGGGAAGGCTTCATCTGGTGGATTCTTCGTCCTCCATTCACTGCTCTGTGGCTGTAGAAACTGGTCCTGGACGTGGCATGTGGGTAGTGGGTGCTGTTTGAGCTCAGTCCTTGGTGGCGTTTTGGTTGTTTGTTTATTTTGCTTTGTTTTTGTTTTGTTTTTGATTGTTTTTGTTTTGGGATCTCTCTCTCTCTCTCTCTCTCTGTGTGTGTGTGTGTGTGTATGTGTGTGTGTGTGACTTTCTCCTGCCCACTTTAAAGAAAGAATGGCCACAGTGACTGGTGGTGTCAGAACGCCTCAGATGTTGAGGGACTTCACCGCTGATAAAGTGTCTGCCTTCGTCCCTCCCTGCATCTTTCATAATGGTGTATGATTCTTTTCCAGCCTGTTCCTCAAACCATTCCTCCAGCCTGGGTCCCCAAGTGTCCTCCTCTCCTCTCCTGTCCTCTTTTCTCTGATGCTTTCCTGTCTCAAATCCTGAAACCTTAATCCTGTTAGTAGGCAGTGTTCCAGGGCTCAGCGTCTCCGTGGGAGTAACATGATCTTGCGTTAAATGCAGAGGCCCCACAAGGCACACACAGATGGGGATGTGCACAACCCACCCACCTCCACTCACCCCCAAAAGAAAGCAGTCTGATGACAAAAACAGCCTTACAGTAGGGGAGGAGGAGAGCAGAGGTCATCACAGTCACAAACGAACATTTGGTTATTAAAGGGCTTTTTTTTACCCTCCCACTCCCAGCCCTCCCTTAGATGGAATAGATAGATAGATAGATAGATAGATAGATAGATAGATAGATAGATAGATAGATAGATGATAGATAGATAGATGATAGATAGATAGATAGATAGATAGATAGACAGACAGACAGACAGACAGACAGAAAATGTCTGCACACACATGCACGCGCGCACACACACACACACACAAACACATCCCTTTTGACTGCATCTGGCTAAGTTCCCACATTCATTGGAATTAAGGCAGCTTGTTTTAAAATTTTGGTTATGGTCTTTAAGGAGGAGTCTTAAGAGAGAAATGTCAAGACTGTGATCTGCAAATGGAAAGGGAAACAACAAAGCCTTACCATTACTTCCATCAGTGCCACGGCCCCTCCTGCCACCTTGCCTGTTTGGTACAGCAAATTAATTAAATGGGATGCCATTCATTGATTAACCATTTAGCTTTATGTGCAGATGTGATGGGTGGTTTGGGAGAAAATGGCGAGACAACAGGACAGGAGAGGAGGAAGGCTCCTGGCCCCACATCAGAATAAGTTGCTGCACTTCCTGAGGTGGCAGTGGCTCCCCAGTTCCCCCAACTCTTCTTTCCTGGCCTACTCTGCTCTTCTCTTAGATCTGCAGCAAACATAGTGAAAATGAGAACTTTGGATGCAATGAAACATTTATTAATTGGGAGAAATCATTTTTAAGAAAGAAGTCATCTGCATAAATTCTACCTCAGAGTCGAGCATAGAATCGTCTTTGAAACTTGCTTCTGCTTTCTTTGCAGTCCCTGGAGCTGATAAGAGTTCAGATGTTTACAGCCACCTAGAAGTAAACAGCAGACTTGATCCATATGTAGAAAAGAGATAGGTAGATTCTGAATTTTTCTCTCCTTGGACACCACATTCTTGTGACAAGCAGCTTGCCTATCAAAGAGCTTTCCTCACTTAGGAAGCTCACACAGCCACTAGGCCTGAAAAGGTCTCTGCTCTCAGGAGCTCCACAACTTTTCCAGAATATTTTCCTTAGTCCTTGAAGCAGGCATAATGACCTATAGCATCTACATTATCCCAGACATATGGATGTAGCAACATATGAATAGGACATAGGATAGGGTCTTAGAGTAGGCAGCACATCTCACTTGTAGGGGCCTGGAAGAGTGTACCATTCCAAGCCAGGCCAAAGCTCCTATCTGTACTTTAAAAAATACATAAGGAAGGCCGGCAAAGGCAATGTGGCCAAGACTAGGAATGGGCAAGAAACAGGGAAAGGAGCTTAAAAAATCATCAGTGATCTCATCTTGCTAGATGGATGGATTTTTTTCTTCTGCATTATATTATATAGTCCATAAAACCTAAGCCTGGGGGTCATGGGCCTTGTGAACGTGTGCAGACTGTTTTTTCCGGGGGGTGTTAGATGACAAGGAACCGAGGCGCTGGACAGCAGCTGACTCACATGGCAGAGGTGAGAATCAGAAATCCGTTTTATGCTGCCCGGTTTCTGACTCTGTCTTACTGAAAATAAAGCAAAGGCCTCGAGAATCAATGGGAAAATGTTGGATTATGTTCAGAATTCAGCAAGGCACCAAATGGTTACCAAGTCACTTTGAGCCCTGAATTGGTTTTTGAACCTAATTTGCACAGATGCACTCAAAGAAAGCTCTTTGTTCATCGTAGGTTTTTAAAATATAACATACATATACATATTTAATCAATGACCCCCAGAAAGCTAAGGTCAGCTTGAACACACTCCTGGCCATCTTTTGGGTAGTAAAGTAGCTGTATCGTATTTTTCTTTTAAAAAGATTAAAATGTGTATCCTCTCCGACATCTGGCTTTTAAAGCAATTGTGAAAATTCTACCACTGTGTTTGGTATGTTCCCATCTTGGCATAAGACATATGAGCAACCTATTGATTTTCCTCACCGTTTCGGACACCTCACTGCCAAGGTTCTGCTCGATGGTTTTTAACCACAGCAGGACCTAGAAGTGGATGGCCTTCCAAACTGGAACTCTCCTAATCACCCAAAGGCCCAGCCATGACTTGAAACTTAGTTCTCACTCCAACATCTGGCCTAGGAGCAGGTCAGGTCTCAGGCACTGGAGCAGGTCACAAGGGCTGCTGGGGTGCAGTGTCTACCCACAAGCTTACAATGACTTTATCTTTCTAAAGGAGAAATTAAAGTATCTAAGGTTTATTGATCAGCCTATTGTGATTTAGTGAGTCGGCAGAGAATGGGGAATAAAACCAATTTCCTGGCATTATTTCCCAGGCATACTGCCTTGTGATGCCTGGACTGCAAGCCAAAAATCCATCTTAGGGAATTTGATCAGAAAGTAAATGACAGGTGGTTCTAAAACCACGGAGCATTGAGAAAGTCATAAAGATGTATAATATATGATAGCATTTGCCAGCTATAAATAGGAGAGATGGGAGGTGCAGGGAGAAAAATAGAGACCTTGTAAATCTATTGGGTCAGGAGAAATAGAAACTGCTTAATATTTCATTAAAATGGATTTTCATAAATTGCACTTTGACATCTTTGGACAAAACATAGTAGGTAAGGACTAGGGTGTTGTTATTCATTACTCTTGGTTATTAATAATTTGAACTGTTATTGAGCCAACACGTCAACAAGGTATATCCTGCCTGTGAATGGAGCACTCACCGTGTGTTCTGGGCACCGTCTGAAGTGAATTAAATAGCCTCAGCCATTGCCCACAACAGCACTCAGATTATAAGGAACAATGGGTCATTCGAGTGCCCTTTTACAAAGTGGATGTTCTTAGAGGAGCTCAAACCGTGAAGACTCTTGTGGAGAAAGCTTAGAGTCTGCGGGCCAGCGAGGGAAACAGCAAGTCAACTTCTGCAGAGCCCTCACTCACAGTGAAGGACAATGTGGCCCGAGGGAGACAGAGACATTTGCCCACCTTGTGCTCCAATGGCAGCAGAGTATGCCTCCAGGGTCCTGACTAAGTGGTGGGGTCCATTTTGTTCTCTCTGCTGCACTCAGAGTGAGAGGTGTGCAGAAAGTTCCAGAAAGGTGCTGGGGTTTTTTTTTTTCTGCAAAGAGTCTGGAAATGGGGCAGACACACGGTCAAAAGCCAAAACGTAAGCAGTAAAGACCTAAACTTGGAAATATGGAGAATAATTTGAACCTAAGTTCAAAAGAGGCATTGTTTGCTCCCCGAGACTGGAGAAGAATGAGCAAAACTGAGCAGCGGAATAGAATGCCATGGGAGAGAGCTTGCTTCCCATCCTGCCTGAGGCTACGATAGGCGGGGCATGAGCCTCCACCCAAAGTTCTTGGTCACGTGCATTCATGGGGCGACAACCTCTCTCTGACTGGTGCGTCTGGACATGTTCACCCCAGTGCCCACATGCGGCACACTTACTCGCGGGCTGCCCACTACCAAGGATATTCCAGCTATGCAATCACTTTCTTAAGAAGGGAGGGTCGGGGTCAGGCATGGTGGTCTGTGAGAGTAGTGGGCACCTGTGATCCCAGCACTGTGCAGCTAAGGCAGGAGGATCTCGAGTTCAAAGCCAGACTAAACTACATCAGGAGTTCTGGGCCAACTTGGGCTACAAAGTAAGACCCTGTACCAGAAAAGGCAGAGAAAGAAGGAGGAGGAAAGAAAAGGCTTCCTAGGATTGTCTGCCAAGGCTGAGAAATGAAGGGGGTCAGACGGGATAAAATTGGATATTAAAAACACATAGGGCATGCTGTGTTCCTAAATGGTACCAGCATGGTGTATGTGTAGTGGATTAACAGCTGTGTGTGAGTTCAAATCCTTTCAGCTCTCCAATTACGTATTTATGTGCCAACGGAAGCCACCTCCAGTAGGAACTGCTTGGTGTCTCCTGATGGAGACCACACACAGTCACCATCACAATCCACAGGGAATATCCAGAGGTGGTCCTCAATGCTCACAGCACCCGTCCGAAATCAGCAAAGTGTGTCATTTGCTGCTTCCTTGCCAAAACAAAACAAAACAAACCAAAAAAATTCAAAAATGCCTCTGTTGCATGCTGAACCCTAGAAGGATTAACTCATGGTTTGAACATGGGTTCCGTTCCTCCAGCCCTTTCCCCAGCGCTGTACAGTCATTGTCAGACCCAGGAAGCAAAAAATGGGAAAGGCGAGGCGAGATCTTCCCTGGTCCCATGTTCCTCTCAAAGATTAGAATATCAAGGGGTCAGGCAGCTCTCCTCACAGGCCTCTTCCAGGTGCTGACTCTGGCATGTCTCCCTCTAGATCCTTCCTCTCCTTTGCTAGCCTTCTCTTCTCATTCCCCCCATCCCCTGTCTGCAGACAATGTACGAGCAGCAGCAGGGGTAAGCCTGGGCAAGAGGAGTGGTTCTTCTTCTGTCCCTGGGTCACAAAGCTGCAGAGGGGACCCCAGTTGCATTAGGATCCTGCATGGGAGAACTACCTAAGGGGTAGAGAGACCAGCGAGCAGGATGGTTGAGTAGGGTTCTCTCAGACAAGGTTTCGCAAGCTCAGCGAGCTGACGATGTTTGTTTCCTTTTTCCCACGTGGAACAATGTTCTTCCCCCACTTCATTTGGTTGCAGAAGGTGTGAAGCCTCTTGCTCGTTCTCCTGTCCTCTGTGGAGTGTTCTTAACTGCCTCTATCTTTTGGCCTCAGCAAATGGAAACTATGGAGGGTTCAGGGTTGCCAAATGGCGGGGCTCACAGTTTATCGAGAAGAAAAGGCTGCATTGTTGGCTGCCTGTAAGCTTGCCCCCCCCTCCACTGTTCCCAAAACCATTCTGTAGTGGGACTGTAAACTCCACATGGGATCACATCACTACTGTGACTTTACTTCTCTTTAGACCACGATAGGACGTCTAGCTGCCAGCTAGACTGTTGTAAATCCATCAGAAGAGATAAGAGTTCACAAAGGAAAACAGACTTGAATGTCATGGGTCCACACAGGGATGTGTGAGCCTCAGTTTTCCCATCAGTAAAGTAGAGGTTGTGAGTGTGGTATTCAGCCATCATGTTGACAGTGGCTGGCTTCATAGGTGTTCAAATGCACTAGGTTTCCATTTCGCTTGTCCCTCTGTCTGTGGCCTAAACACCTGCAGGGTACTGAGTGTTAAGAACTAGATAGCATAGTTTCCCTGTGCAGGAAAGAATGTTGGACCAGGAAGACTGGCCATGAGCAAATCTACAAGGTCCTGTGGTTGCTATATGTATGATAGACATGAATTAGGAATGACAGTTGGCTGCTTGTTTCTTCCATCCGCCATTATCCAGGGAAAGGAAAGAAACCCTCACACTCTCGCTTGAGTTACTTATTTTTAAGGGGAAACACACAAATACATAAGGGTCCATATGGCCACTGTTGATGTGGGCCATCTGGTAAGCTGGGGCTTGTGCCTACCATGTTAGGTCAGAAGCCACTCCCCAAAGCCTTTCCTCCCATATGAGAGGCCCCGGTCAGCTGGGGACAGGGATGGATTTCATTACAGACTGCAGGCTAAACTAGGAGGAAGCTGGAGCATGACTCTTAAGAGGCTGCCTCCAACAAAGAGGAGAGAAAACCCAGAAAAGTGTTGACTGACAGAAGGTACAGGGTAGACAGCACCCCTCACCCCTCGCCCACTCAGAATGGGGAAGTGTCTAAGGAGTTAACAAAACAGCAGTGAAGTGTTGTGCAGTTAGAAAAGGCGCTGCAAGCCCCCACCCCCGTGTGCCTACATCATGAGGACGAGGGAGTGTCAAGTTCAGGCTGGAGTGTGAGGTCTGCCGGCCCTGACAGATGACAAGTCTACCTCCTTTGTAGTGAATGCTCTTTTTTCTCTTTCTTAGCTTCTGAAGTGTTTGCCCTTTGAAAGCTCCTTCCTCTGTTTGCTCTCAGCCCAGAAGCAAAATATTCCTTCCTTCCAAAACTTTTTGCAAAGTTTGTTTTTGTTTTGTTTTCAAGTTAGAGCAGAAGGAGAAATTGACCTTTTTTTCCACAGTTATTCTAAAAAGCTCAACGCGACAAAGCCCCTGGTGGTTTCCAGGCTGGTGGCCCTCTCTGACCGCTCAAGCGTGGCCCTCAGAAACAGGAGTGTCACTGACGCTGCTCTGCCTCTCACCTTGCAGGTGTTTCAAGCTAACAACGATGCGACTGAGGTGGTTCTAAACAAGCTCCACACGCCCCTGCTCACAAGGTTCGTCAGGATCCGCCCACAGACGTGGCACTTGGGCATCTCCCTTCGACTGGAGCTCTTTGGCTGCCGAGTCACAGGTGAGTTGAGGGGTTCCTGTGAGACAGGAGAAACAATTCTAGGCATCTCCCGCTCTGTGACCTTCCCAAAAGGAATGGCTGAAAGGTCAACTCCCATCAGACTTAATCCTTTCATTTATTTTTTCAACCTTCCATTCATCTAATGTGTTTTTATTATGCTAGAGCTAGTTCTGCTTAATGAAATGGACTGAAGGAAAATTTGATACCCAACGCTCGTCCTACTATAAGTGTGCTATCTATTATTCTTAGTAGAACTCAGTGGCATAAGTCTTGTCATTTCCCTCACTTTACACAATAGGAAACCAGAGTTAAGGAACTAAATCCCAGTAAGTGATGGCACCAGGGTTTGAACTTGCCTCTCAAATAGTGCCCTCTCCTGTCTCACGTGGAGACTAAGGTCTAGACATGGTACTGTAGACTCAATGGGAGCGTGACAGACCCAGTCCTTTTATTGAAAAGTTGGATGGACAAATTAATAACCAGAAAGATGATAAATAAATATAAATTTAAAAAAACTCTGAAGACTATCTGAGCACAGGGCCTTGTGGTCCTCAAAGTGTTCTGCAGTGTGCTTGCCTGGCAGGTCAAGAAAGACTTCCTTGAGGATGGGTTACTGAGGTCAAAGGCAAATGAGACACTACTTCCTGAAGAAAGATTGGAGGGCAAATCCCTGCTTGTTTGTTGTCATTGTAGCAAGGGAACTGAGAACGGTGTTTGAGGATAGTTCTGAAGGAAAAATGGTGCTCGAACGGTTTTAACCCAAGGACTGTGTGTTGGCAATCCCCGGAGTGGGAGGCGGAGCCTTTGTAGGCTGGTACCATGGTCTAGCACCATGGCAGTTGGACTGGCAATAGTAGGACTGTATACAGGTCATTTCCACTCTTTGAACTCCATCTAGGAAGGCAGTTGCTCCTTTGACCTGCAAGGGTCTTCATTGTCCGTCTCCTACCTGTCTACTTGCCACCCCATCTCTGCCTAGGAATGCACCATGGTGTAATCCTGCTTCTGGTTTCTGGTTCATGTACCCCGTGGCTGCACTTTCTCTCCATCTCTCACAACTCTGCCCTGTAATTTACCTGCAGTTAGGAAGGACGGGCAGATCTTCATAACGCCTAAGGTGATGCTGATGAAGAAGTTAGAAAGGCAACAGTTTGACCCAGACCATCATCCATTCCTGAGGCAACGGAGTCAGGATCTGTATCCATTGTTCCTCAGTACAAATCCTTTGTCACGTTCAGACAAAGACCTGGCTTTCTCCTTGTGGAGACATTTTATCCCAAAAGGACTGTCTTCTGTCCCTTCTGTGCTGCTGGCCTACCCAGCAGGCGACAATGAGCAAGGATTTACTTAGCACTTGTGGTCCATTCATTCCCTGTTCCCTCAGTCACTCCATAAAGACCCTGCACTGAGACTTGAGATAGAGAAGTGAACAGAAAGAGGTCTCAGGTGTCAAAGAACTTTCAAGCTAGTGGCCAAGATAGATAGCAAACCAATACAAGAAGGCATAATTACGAGCTAGCGTACAGGTTCTCTGAGGAGTGGAATGAAAGTTTGGCCGGAGCCTAATGTGGGCCTTATACCCCAGGTGAGCAGAGGTCAGTCTGGTAGTGAATACGGACGAACGTATCAGGTGATGGAGAGAGTTTAGGGAGGATCCAAGGCAGTAAAAAGCTCTGGTCACACACATGGAGGACTTGGTTCTGAGCCCAGAAAGGTTCCCATCTTTTAAGCAAAATGATCTTCCAGGAAATAATTTGATTCTTGCCTCCTAAGCACCACTGTACTCATTGAGGGTCGGTGGAAACTGGTGTCACAGATGGACATACATTCTCAGAAGTCCTGGTCAGCAGTGAGTGCAAACGGCTAACAGTCACAGAGCCCTTAGACCTGCTCTGAGGTGACCAACAGAGTCCCCACCACAGAGGTAGGCACTGTTGGGGGAGCCCATTTAGACTTGGGGAACTTGATGCATGGAGCAATTAAATCACTTGAACAAAGTCACCAAGCACAGTGAACACAAAACCAGGCATTCTGGGTCCAAGTTCAGACTCTGAGTCACAATGCTATACAGCCTCAGAATGCAAACTAAAATAGTAAGCACATGGCCTGAGATCTGACGATCTGTTTAATGAGTGGGCTTCAGCCATGACTTGTGGTCTTTCCCTTGTCTCTCCTAGATGCACCCTGCTCCGACATGCTGGGGATGCTCTCGGGCCTCATCGCTGATACCCAGATCTCCGCCTCCTCCACCCGAGAGTACCTCTGGACTTCCAGTGCTGCCCGCCTGGTTAGCAGCCGTTCTGGCTGGTTCCCGCGGAACCCTCAAGCCCAGCCAGGTGAAGAGTGGCTTCAGGTGGACTTGGGGACACCCAAGACAGTGAAAGGTGTCATCATCCAGGGAGCCCGTGGAGGGGACAGCATCTCTGCCATGGAAGCCAGGGCATTTGTTCGAAAGTTCAAAGTCTCGTACAGCCTAAATGGCAAGGATTGGGAATACATCCAGGATCCCAGGACTCAGCAGCCAAAGGTAGGCCATTCTCAGAGAACTCTAATGCCATTCTAAAGGGAGGTTAAGTAGGGTGCAGGGAGTTAGGGAGCTGATTTCCCATCTAGCAGTCACCATCAAACCCCATCAGCCCAATAAAACAAGTATCAACCAAGAGACTATGATGTGCCAGACCTGGTTTTTAAATTGAACCCCTTCTTAGTAGCTACAATCTTTCTACAAAGTTTATTATTTGGTCATTCACATTTTGGAGATGACAGAACCGAGGCTTATGTTATATCCAAGTCCACACTGTTTACCAGTGCCTGAAACCAAAAACTCAGACTTCAAAACCCAGACACTTAACCAGTGCTCAACACTGCCTGCTTATGAAGTCCGGGGCTCTTCTCCGCATCTTCTGGATAGAGTTTCTTTGAAATGGGCCAGACGTCCCAAGGGGATGTGGTTCTTGGAGGCCAAGCTATAGAAACTGCGAGTTACTTCCAAAAATAACTGTTTTTTTTCTGAATGTTACACTCTTTGAATTTCCTTAGTCTTGATTGCTCAGATCTTTCGCGCCGCTCACCCTGAGTATAAAAGAAAGAAAGAGAATGATGCTGGGCCAGAATTACCAGGCCAGTGCAGCCTACCCCTGCCATGAGAGAAGGGAAGGCTGGCCTTCACCTTAGCACACTAGGAGTCCCAGAAGGAAGAGCACTTCCTGTCTCTTCCCCTTTCCGATTCATCTCCTGGTAGGCTACTTGGTCCTCATTTCTGTAGAAGTACAATATCTTTAACAAGGGAAGGAGTCGTCCCTGTGATAAGCAAGGCTTTACTTTCTGAATGCAGAGGCTAGGGTTAGGTTGGAGGTTTTACAGTACTGATGTGTACTTCCAGCTCACAATTCCAGGGACTTGGAAAGACTTGGGGTTTGGAAACCAGAACCTTCAACCAATAGAGCAGAAACTGGACCACAAGTTCCCTGGTGACAGCTAACCGTGGCTCTTTTTGGGAAAGAAGTGATTTGGGCCAGTTTCAGAGCACGTCCTGCCTAAGGCAGACTATGCATCCTGAGTACCTGCAGATGGCTGATCCCCCAGGCATTCCTGGACATAGCCACCTCAGCACCTGTACTCTTCCTTTGTGAAGGACTCTGATGTGGTTCTAGGTGGAGTTCCCACACAGTTCCAACTTCTCTCAGCAATTTTATGCATTGGCAATCTAGGAGGGGTTTCTTTTGGTAAAATTACTCCTGATAAATGGAGGTCTAGAAGACAGTCTTGGGCCATCAATTTGTAACCAAGAAGATGGTGTTATTACCCTAAAGAGGCAATGGTCATTTATCTTTCAGACTATCAGTGAGTTGGGAACTATTGGTCCCTGGGATCCTTTTGTCCCTATGCTTCTGGGAATTAAACAACCCGTAGGGCCTCATTCATGCAGGCAAGCACGCCACCAGTTGAGCTACATGTTGGAGTTTCCTCTGATTTCTACATCCAGAATAGCCTCAAGACTGCAGGCTGAGATGATCCAGCCTCACAGAATATTCCAGTCAGAACTTGACCATAATCCTAAATTTTCTTTGGGTCCCCATAAGATTATCATGGCCCCCAAATCATCAGGAAGTAGCCTAGAAAACTACGCCCACAATCCCAAAAAGTGGATTATGGATGTTGTCTTTGTTCGGCATGTTGGTTACACGTTGTTATGGACAATGGTTAGAAGAAAAAGCTTAACAAAGGAGACTAGACTCAAGGTCTTGTTTTGAAAAGAAAAAAAGGGAAAATGCCATGGGATAGTTCTTTTGTACACTATAAAGATTTGTCACTCATACTAGTTTAATAAAACACTGATTGGCCAATAGTCAGACAGGAAGTATAGGCAGGGCAACCAGACTAGGAGACTTCTGGGAAGATGAAAGGCAGAGACATAGTTGCCAGCCAGAAACAGAGGAAGCAAGATGAGAATGCCTTACTGAGGAAAGGTACCAAGCCACATGGCTAAACATAGATAAAAATTATGGGTTAATTTCAATTGTAAGAGCTAGTTACTAATAAGCCTGAGCTAATAGGCCAAATAGTGTTGTCATTAATATAGTTTCTGTGTGATTATTTGGGTCTGGGCCAGTGGGGAAACAAAAGCTCAGTCTCCATCTACAGCTATATTCTCATCTCATTCATCAAAGCATTAGAAAAAGAAAACACTTCTTTTAAAAATAAGGCAAGGAATCTGGACTGTTAGACACAGCCATCCCTGCCTTCTGTTCTTCCTGGCCAAGGTCAGCTTAAATCACATTTGGAGCTTAGACCTCAGCTGACTATGGCCACTCTAATGCTCCCCAATTTCCATATTGCAAGGTCCCTCCTGGACTTTCCAAATGAACCAAGACCTTGATTTGACATGAAGTCACGTGGTAATGCTCCAGGAATCAACCAGAAAGCTGACTTCTGGGTTAGCTGTGGTGGTGGGGAGAGGTGAGTGGAGAGGAAACCCTCAGGAGGAAGGCTGAGCAACCTGTCTCCCTACAGCTGTTTGAAGGGAACATGCACTATGACACCCCCGACATCCGAAGGTTCGATCCAGTTCCGGCACAGTATGTGCGGGTGTACCCAGAGAGATGGTCACCAGCAGGCATTGGGATGAGGCTGGAAGTCCTGGGCTGTGACTGGACAGGTAAGGGGGGTTTCTTCTTCATATCTTGCTCACTTGGCCTGATGGTCTTGGCATCCTGGCAGGGGACAGGGCAGTCAGTCTTCACTGCATACCTACTGCTGCATTCTCGGGCCACCTCTGAACTTCGAGAAATCCCTCAAGGGAAGCGTTTTTGTCCTTTGTCGAGGACCACTTCAGTTCCTCAGCATGAGTCTCTAGAAAGACAAGTCTTAACTACCCACCGCCTACCCAAATTCAATTAGACCCCAGCTCTTCAGGCCAGGGACAGTGGCTGTTGATTTAGGAAAGAAAAACCCTCTCATGACAATAAAGTAATCGGTTTATGTCTGAATCTGGCCTCCAGATGTCAGAGACTCAGACTGCATTTTCCTTTCAAAGCTACATTTGTAGATGGCTTGTTTGCTCAGGAGGGACGCTGGTGCAGGGTGTATCTTCCCAGTATGTAACCCTGCTAGGTAACACAGGCTGGGGCAAATGCCCCCATGAATTCTCCCTGTGAGGGTGAGGCCGCAGAGCTCTCACCCTTACCCCTGCTGGTTGCTGAAGGATGGAAGACCCTACCTACCCTTCTGAGTCAGGCCCTACCTTGCCTCTGGCCACTGGCCCTTCTCCTTCCGCAGAGATGGCACAGCCTGGCAAAATGAGCTTTTGGGGAGCCATCTGGAGCTCAGACCCCACCCAGCAGGCATGGCTCTCCTGCTTCTCCTCACCAGGGCCCCAGGTATTCCCATTTTCCTGTCTGCTATACCTGTCACTGGCTCAGGCGACAGGAAGGCGTGAAGGATTAATAAGGGCATGTCAGGGGAGTGCTTTTGGCTCCCGGGGAGAAAAGTGCTGCCTGTGTGCCGGCTGCAAACACACAGGGGAATCCTGTGCAGAGGCGCAGGCCAGGAGTGGGGCCCCAGTTCACCTCTAGGCTTGGAATCCCTACTAGGAGGAAGACTCACTGTCCCCCAGCACCGCACACACACACACACACACACACACACACACACACACACACACACACCTGTAAGGGTAAGGCTAAGCCCCCCAATGCCTGAATGCTTATCACCTTTGCCTCATAGATACTAAAAACCTACCTCAGACACAAACTAGTTTCCTTCACCCAGAATTAAAGCTACAGAGGACCCAGAAACGTCTAGGCTCATAGCTTCCAAACATGTTTGACCATGTGCCTCAAGTTAAGCTGAATTTCCAGTGAAACACCACCTTCATTGACAAGCACGCACATACATGTGCACACGTGGGAAGTTCTCGGATGCCAGAAACAGATTACTAAGCTCAAGTCCTTCCCTGGCAGTAGGGGCAGAACCTAGGACAAATTACTTCCTCTCTTGCCTGGAAAGCGGGGGTGGCACCAGTCCGTCTCGAAGCCCCACAGCTGTCGTGAGGGTGGCAGGAGCATTTAGACTGCTGGCCAACACTGGCAAACCTAATGGAAGGAGTTTCTCTCACACACCAAGCAGTACTCAACCTTACCATGCGAGCCACCCTGATAGACTGCAGCTCCGACTCCTAAAAGGCGCCGTAACCCATTAAACCCATTCCGTGACCTACCGCCCTTTCACAGACTGGGAAACAGTCCCAGGAAGGTCACCCAGCCAGTTGGGAACTAAGTCCCATTTCTCTCTGGCCCCTTCTCTTCTGCCCCATGCCCCTCCCAGACTTATGGCCAGCTGGACGTTTGCTAATGTCCTCCTCCCCTGATTGTCCCTCCAGCCACGACCTGCCCCAGATTGCCCTGGTGACAACCACGGGTTTCCCATTTCAAAGTCCAGCCCTGCTCTCGGAAGATCAGAGTCGAGGCGTGTTAGCTTCTGCCCAGGCTCTGAGTCTTTGAAGTCTCTGACATCTGGTTTTAATTTTGGAGGAACGCTGCTGTTTGGTGGGCAGTTACCTCGGAGCACCCAGTACAAACAGTGGGCACAGAAGCTGTCCCCCGTTTCTTCACTTTCCCTCACACACCCTGCCCTCCGGTCACCTCACCGGCCCTTCACTGCCCCTGGGTTTCACTTTATCTCTCCCCACCAGCTGACCAGTGTCTCCTGAATTAGTTCTTAGTACGTATTCTTCTTGTTTTTAGCATTTCCACCTCTGCCTGCAACTCGTCCTTGTTTCACTTGGAAACAGAAACACTGAAGGGCTTGGCTGAGCGGGTTTGGTAAATAGTTTGACAGGGCTGCTCCACCTGTTAGCCGGTGCGTTTGGGTTTCAAATGATCCCTTCTCTCCCAGCCACCCTTAGTTTGCTTTACAATTGAGTCTGAGATTCGGTGGCGCGGTGACAAACGTGAACTCACGAATTAGGACGCTTCGAGGTTATTTGCTATCTACTTCGAGCAAAAGGCAGACACGGTAGTGGGGAGCACGAGAGGTTACGTGCGTAGTATTTAATAGCAGAAAGGTGGGAAGTCGACCGTGGAAAGTCTTTTCAGCATTTCTACCCTTCCCTCAGCTCCCGACTTTATTAAATAGTATCCTGAAGGGTACCCCACAAAGACACCTAACCACATGCACTAGCGCTAAGGAGCTTGTACAAAGGCAGGGGGAACAATGGCCTCACTTCTTCAGGGCATCTACTTGGAGGAACTCTCGGGTATACTCACCACCTCTGCACAACACACAGGTTTCCAGACCCTCCCGCCCCACCCATGACCTGACTCACAACCTCATTCATTCCCGAAATAGTTGATGAATGAGCGGCCCAGTGAGCCAATAAACAAGTGATCGGATGGGTGTGTGAATCACCTCTGGCCCAGGTGAAAATGGGCGGCCTACAGCATGCTTTGACCTAGTCAGGTTTTTTTTTTTGTGTGTGTGCTCCTATTATAACATTTGTTATAAGTTGCCAGCATTTGGGAGCCTGGAGTTTTTACTAAGGGTTGGTAGGCTTCTCTGGCAGTGGGGGTGGGGGATTTTAGAAGAGCTAGCCAGACTTGTTATCTCTTCTTTGGGCCTCTGTCTTTTGAATCAAGTCTGGTGCCTCGGTGCCCCTTTGCCTGCGGCCACTCTCTGCACTACACCCGACTCTTCCCACCCCAGTCAGCTCCCCTGCAGAACAATAACTGTATCCAGTGGGTGTTTTAACTTGCCATTCCTTGACTAGAAGGTGTAGCCCAAATTACTTCACCTAGCCCGAGTCTCTTTAAATCTATTTTCCCATCTGTCCATGGCCACAAAACACCAACGGAGTCTGGATTTGGGGTTCTTAAGCTGCTATTTTGCTTACAACTTTGGTGACAAGTGCTTCTGATTATTTTATTGTAGGTGGGCCCCACAGGCCAAATTGTTTTATGGAGTTAGTTTTGAGTCCAAATAAATCCTGTCTAGCATGGTGAAAATGTGTTTTGTAAGAAAGCAGAGCCAAGCAGCGAGGCCCACCAGCAGTCATGAAACAGCAGAGTGCTTGGGGCCCATTTCCCATGTAACCTCAATAAGCATAGAGATTTTTCAATTGATTTTGGTGCGCGGCATTTTGATCATGTGCCCTACACCACTTTGGGGTCAGTGTCATCCGCCCCCATGGCTGCCACTACTGTGCTGCCCTTAGAGCCTCCAGGGTGGGGTCAGGAGCATGGCTTCGTGCCCATGCCTGTTGCAGCTTCTCCAGGAGTTCTGGACTGTTGTCGACGGAAGCGACCGTCACGGCTCCACTGACCGTTCCCAAGGGCGAGCTCAGGTTGTGTGCACACCTGTGTGTCTTCCCTTTCCTGCTCACAAGCTCACACCTAGAAAGAAGGTTCTAGTTTCTGGCTTCCTCCCCTGCCGGGTCACAGAACATCCTGCTGGAGCATTTTTCTTTCTCCCTTCCCCCGCACGCAGACTCAAAGCCCACGGTGGAGACACTGGGCCCCACCATAAAGACGGAGGAGACTACCACCCCATATCCCACGGACGAGGATGCCACGGAGTGTGGGGAGAACTGCAGCTTTGAGGACGGTAAGCATGCCCATGCTCCTCACAGTTCACCTGGGGTGGTCTGGGTGTGGACCAGGCAAGAGCTTGACTTACAAGAGGGTTCACGGAGGTGCAAACACTCACAGGCCTGAGGCTGTGGCTGCTAGGAACACTCAGATGTTGTACCAACTAGTATAGCCCTATAGATTTAAACCCGCTGCTAAGAGGAAGGCTCGCATCCTCGCTGTCTTGATGAGTTAAAGTAAAAGCAGCCCCAGCCCAAGAATTAAGAGCAGGAAGAGCTTCACCTGTTAGCTTGTGTCTCAGCCGTATGAAGACCTGGTGCCCTTCGTAGGTGAGGGTCATTTTCCGTGATAGCCAATTTAGTCCACCAATTAACCAGAACCAAGGCACTTCCCTGTGTCTTGCAATAGCCTTGATTTACAAAACTGTAGCAGGATGATTCTGCCAGACTGTGTGTCACATCTCAAAGGCCTGGGACAAAGGCAGGATGTGAGGGACCCTCAGCCAGTTCTCAAAAACCCAAGATGTTAGTGTTTGGATCATCTCTTCGCATGGGAAATCTTTATTCTCCTTTTTGCCTTTGTCTTCCAAACATATCCAAGGTAGATAAAGCCAGTGGTTGGAAGATCTGAAAAGCAGGGGCTGTTTTTATTCCTACTGTTCAGGTCTCCATGTATTAAGGACACTCCGAATAAGTCACAACTTATTACAGCACCTGGCATTCGGGGTTGGACTTTTTAAGTTTGACAAACTCAGTTTACATCAAATTGCTGATTATTATTAAATGTTCATTAAACATAATGAGGAACGGTTAGCAAAGAAGCTTGAGGAGGGACTTAAAGATGTCCTTAGCTGGTGGAGCCAGGGAACCTGCTCACAGCCGGAGGGCAGCATGGGAAACTACCCGGATGGTATGCAGGGCTCCGGAAATTATTCAGTAGGAAGAGTGGGGTGAAAGCCAAAAATTAATGCTGAAACTGTGGGGCTGAAAACTGAGAATCGAATGCATGTGTTTTAGGGAGTGTGCTCTGGTATATTGTATGGGTAGGGGACACTGTTGGTCAGAGTTAGCTGAATACAAAACCTTGACATTTTAATGAACTTGTTTTAGTTTCATAAGGAAAAGTGGAGAATCTTCCAAGACATGTCCAAGACAGAGAGCCGAAAAAGAAACACACGGGTTAACGCATGGTATTAGATTCAGAGTTAGCGTGGCAGGAGCACGGGAATGGGGAGCCTAGCTGAACGGCAATCCAAAGGAAAATTTAAGGGTTCTGCTGCAAAATTTCAGAAGTTTATTTTTAATATAATTTTACCGTTTACAGTGGTTTGTTTGATTTGAGGTTTCTTTGATGGTCCCTCCCTTCTTTTAGTAAAAGATCTTTTTGTGGAATTTAGTTCCTGAGATATAGTATGCATATAAACATTGCAGAGGAATTATGGTATATTGAATTACCCTGTATTTTTGAATGGAAAAATAGACATGTGGAGAAGTTTGGAGAGAAGGAGTGGTGAGGGCTAGAGCCTGACTTTCCCAAGCCACAGGTTGATGTTTCTGTGATGGGTTCCATGTGTTTCCTTTCCACTCCAGCTGACTTTGGCTAAGGGTGGGCCAACATTAAATGTTCCCTCGTGGGCAGGCGGGACACGGTAGGGTCTGCGGGCAATCTGCGTCCTGCTGCTGAGATCAGCAGTACCCTTGCCTCTAAAGCCAAGCATCCTCCACCCCATGGTGGGCAAATTCGTCTCTACCCAGCTGCTGTTGCCTTTAGACCATTCTTAACCTTCCCCGTGGAAATTCTTCTCTGGGAACTTAGGGAGGGAAGTGAGAAGGCCAAAGACCCCCGTCCCCTGGGCTACTAGCATTGCTAACTCTGTTCCTCTGTCCTGGCAAGTATCCAGGTTTGGGCTCCCCTTTTCTCTTTCACCGCCTTTGGACCACCCCTTTATTAATTCCAAGGTTAGCATTAACTCATACTGTGTTTTTAGATCTGGGTGGAACCCCAGAGGAAACCCACTTGGTTCCGCCAACTCTCTAGAGCAGCCAGGGTGAGCTATGGTGGTCACTGTGTCGTGCTACAGACAACATTTTCTTCCCTCTCGGCTCTCAGGGGCTCTGCACGTGTGTTGCGCAGTAACTGGCATGACAGGCCTGAGCCTCCAGCCTAGCAGATTAAAAACTTGCCCCATCCTACTCAGCTCAGGAGATTTCCCGCCTGACAACGCCAAACTATGCCATCCCTCCGGAATAAGGGCTGTGTCTTTGTCTCAGCCAGAAGTTCCCCGGCATTGAGGTCTCCCCATCACTTCTGAGAGCCCGGCTGGCGGGACTTGAGATGATCCTCTCAGGAGCCAGTAGTCCACTGAAGACATTCTTCCCTGGCATCTTAGGGAGTAGCAATTGGTAGACAGAGGAGGCTGATTAGACCCTGAAGCCATTTGGGGGTCTCTTTATAATTGTTTACTTTGGGAACCACTGGCCGACTTGGTTTTCATGCTGGGAAGGATGAGACCAAAGCCTGACCTGAAAGTCAGCAATCGCCAAGATGAGTGAAGTAAATGAGCAAAGGGAACCCCTTCTTTCTGCGCTTCATGTTCAGGCCTTGCCAGCTGTTGAAGGGCGTCGCCGTGGCTGCATGCTGGGCCCCTTTGCTTGCCGGCCTTTTGGTTACTTTTATTCTCCTTTTAGACAAAGATTTACAACTCCCTTCCGGATTCAACTGCAACTTTGATTTCCCCGAGGAGCCCTGCGGTTGGATGTACGATCATGCCAAATGGCTCAGAAGCACCTGGATTGGCAGTGCCAGCCCCAATGACCGAACATTTCCAGGTAAGGCAGCTGAGACATCCTATGAAAGATGGAAGGCCAGCCTTCCGTCATCATCCTGACTCCCTTGCAAGCTTCCTAGCTTCCCACCACAGGGCAGTTTTCCCACAGTCATCCATCCGCTCACGCCTGGCTGGTCGGTGGCTCCTAGCATACTCAGGATTTCAGGCCAGTCTGAAGTTGCTAGAGATAAAGAGAAACCAGGATAACTGAGAGAAGCAGCCTTGGGAGGTTTTTAGGAGATGGTAGGCGTCCTCTAGTGTCCTCTTGTTCCCTCAGCCAGCTCTGGCTACTTCTGTCTCATTAACAGGTGCCTTCTGGAAATGTTTTAACAATAGGCTTTCCAGGGATTGAAACAAAACCCCAAACTTGTATGATAAGGTGCACACACATTCAGTGGTAAAAATACTCTCCCCACAGTTCAGTGGGTCACAAACACAGGGGGTGGGGCTGGGACATGCGATGACAGGGCTCAGGGATTGTATTTTCACTCTACAGATGCAAGAAACCTAAGCTACCTCTGTAGACGAATATACTGAAATGATCAGGAGATGTTGAGTTGATGGTATTTAATATTCTCCTTTTTAATATAATTTAATATAGCTTATGTAATTTTTAATAATGATTATATTTAATTGGCTGGTAAAGTTTCAGAAAATTTAACAAGTGGCGTTCACAAGCCAGTATGTGTTGGTCCAAAACACTCTGATTAGCTTTCAATTTTCATCCACCTCCTGCCTGGCTCTCAGATGCCCATAAACAAGCCTTTGGGAGAAAAGAGGGTTAATTCTGGAAACTTAGCAGGCTAAATGTTGATGAGGTGCACTGGGAAAAGACTAGAAAGTGGGAAGGGGAGGGGCTCCCCTCTTCCTGGCTTCTTCAGAGCTGCCCCCACCCAAGCTCTGATGGTGCCCCCGTCCCTAGGAGTTCAGGAGGAAGGCAGGCTTAGAAGAGCACTTGGGGCCGGTCTTCCACCACAGCCCACACTTGCCTTCCCAGAGGGTTACAGCATCTGCTCTGAAGAAAAACATTTTCCTATTTCAAGTGTTTATCTCTTCAGCCTTTGAGTGCCCGCTCAGAGATTGTATCTGAGGCTCAGCACAGCCTCAGGCACATGAGAGGGAGCACTTACCCCAGTCCCGGCTCCAATCCCCTCCCGGCCTTGCGCTCTGCAATAATGTTTAATTAATATAATGAGCCTCCTGCACGTCGGGAAGAAAAATACTTATTTTTATAACCCAGCCAGGATTTTTCGTTTCATTTCCTCTCCTTTGAGACTGGGTCCAATTAATTGGTGGTTTTCCCCAGCCCCCATCTTTATCTGAATGTAAGGAAGGTGAATGAGGTATGTGTTTGCATGTGTTTATATTTTTGTCTGATGGCGAGATAGGGATTGAGGAGGGGAGGGTTCTAAGGTGCAGCTTGGCTGGGGCACTCTGAATAAGGTTGTACTCATGGAGTCTGTGAGTGGGAGGATTGATCATTTCTTATCCAGGCCCTGCTTTTAGTCCTTTCTAATCCTCTGCCCCCCCCCATACTTCTAAAAAGGTTTCCTCTGGGGGTGTCTGAGGCTAGCCCTAGACTACAATGCCACCAGCAAGCAGGCAGCGGTTCTGTTACCTCCCCTCTGCCATAGCCTGCACCTCTACCCACTTTATTAGACCCCACCCTCACCTCAATACCTGGTCCCTGGACCCTTGCTTCGCTACTGGTTGGGAAATTGTAGTCTTCGTCTTCGTTTTAGCTGATTCATTTCGCCCTGCAGTTGGATAGGGCTTCTGGGAGCAGGCTAAGGAATGGGCACAGTTCCAACCTTTGATGAATAGGATAGATGGGGACAGAAAGAAAAGTAGGGCGACACGGAAGTGCTGGATCTAATGATGAGAAGGAAAACGCTTGTGTTCTCCTGGAGTTTAGGAAAGCGACTTGTGACCCGACCCCAGTAAACAAAGTCACAAGTTTGTTTTTGGAATCCTTCCCTTTATCTTAGGATGGTTAGAACACCCATCTTCTCTGCTTCCGACTGTCCTGCTTACAAAACTCCATATCACACTGTAAGCAGACGATAGAACCCTTTCTAGCAGTGAGAAAGGAAACAGCTGTGCTGGGCTCAGGTCGGGGACGACGCTGATGGGTGCAGAAGGCCTGGCGCCTGTCCCCAAACCTGAGAGCCACAGTGCCACCTGACTGTGCTCTTCCACAAAGAGAGGACAGAGCCATTGTTCTCTGGAAGCACACAATATGCTTCACTTCTTCATAAGAAGGTAAACAGACGCCTTGGCTGAGAGAAGGAAGGACAAGGGAAACGGGGCGGGGCGAGACGGCCATGTTGAAGCACAACACAAGTGTCCATGGAAACTACTTCCATTGCTCAGATGTTTTCTGATGGAGTTGTTTTCTCGCTCTCTTTCCTTTTTCTGCTCCCTTTTAAGCCCGCAGTTAGCTCTGTCCCTTTGCCTAGTGGTAATGGTTGCTCCAGGCTGACAAGACACTCACTGGTTTCATTCCACTGTTTTTGTTTACCAACATCAGTCTTTCAAGCCACTCAGAATTTCTTTTTTTAGCTCTTGTGGCTGAGCTGCCTAGAGTGTTCATACCAATGCCCCTCCCACTGAGGGGGGGGGAATGTGTTCCAAACTCAGTGACCCCCTGGTGGTAGCCTAGGAGCCTGTCCAGCCTCTCTGACAAGTCACTTGCCTTCCCTCTGAAGCTACAATGGCAGCAGCGTGTGCTTAGTAGAACAGACGTATTTTCTACAGACATTCTCTGAGGCTTTGATATAAATTGTTCCAAGAATGATGAGAGAGAGCTGGGTCTATAAGGAAGGATACAAGCACCCCTTGAGGTGATAGGGTGGGCCTGGTATCTAGTTCTCCAGCGTTGGGTAAGGGAGTCCCCGACTGTTTGTGGCTACTTCTATTGTAATTTTAAAGAGTTTCATAATTTTAAAATGGTTTCAGCTGACTCTTAAGTTCTGCCGCGGCACTGGTCCCTTTTCAGGGATGCAGGGCCCACACTGCCCATATGTGGACCACGTTGTCATCCCATACTGGATTAGACAGTACCACTATAGCAATATATTAGGGAGATGAATCTGCCTGCACTGGTTCTTGAAGTGTTGTACTTGGTGGCCGCTATTTTGATTTCCCTATGTACTCCACTCTGTCTCCCTCCGCAGCCATGGGAAATAACCAAGGGGCATAACATTAAGGACTATTTGGGGGTCCCACAGAAATAGTATCCTAAGTCAACAGTCATACCAATAGTATTGATAGTTGTTGTTTCTATGATCATTATTACTGTCAAGAATGAGGTAAGGCCTGGGACTTGTGGTGTTCTCATGTAATCTCAGCTACTTGAGAAACTGAGGCAGGAGGACTGAAAGTTTAAGGTCTGTGTGGGCTGCTGAGTTCAAAACCACCTTAGGTAGTTTTGCAAGACCCTGTCTGAAAAGGAAAAGAAAAAGGAGAGCTGAGGTTGTAGCTCAGTGGCCAGAGTGTTTGCCTCATGTCTGGAAGTGCCTGGGTTCGATTCCCAGCTTCACTGGGGGGGAAGGGGAGCGAGAGGAGAGGAGGTAAGACCATAGATTACAGAATTATCCCGTACAGCTTCCTGGGATCTGGAATGTACGCTCTTTTAAACATTGTTTGACCTTGTGAAGTGGGATTACAATGTTACTTTACTTCACTGACCAAGAGCCATGAAAGCATCTAAAGAAAACAGGCAAAGCCTGCTTGGACTAGAACACCCTTATGAAGCTGTGCCCAGCTCAGGGAAGGAGCCTAGACAACTGTGCCTTTACTTGGGTTCAAAGGAAGCTCAAGTGGGAGTAAGCCAAGAATCGAAACATTCGGGTTTACACTTGTTGGCCGTCCCTCGCTGGGGTTGTTTGGATGCAGATTTGGTTGCTGATAAGCTCCAGCAGAGTGGGGGACCAGAGCTGATGCACCATGTGTGTGCAAGGGAGAGTATAAAGGGAACTGTACCTGAGTGTGGCTGGTACAAGTTCATGCAGAAATCAAAGGAAACAGCGGAAGGATGCGCTCACCGTAAGCTTGAGTTTTGACAGTAAGCTAGCCATGCATTTGAAATTCTGAGTCTAAAAATCTCTCTCTGAGCTCAAAAAAATCAGGTATGAGCTGGCAATTCAGACACTTGAATGGCCTCAGTACAGGGGTTCTCAACCTTCCCAATGCTGCGACCCTTTAATACAGTTTCTCATGTTGTGATGAGCCCCAATCATAAAATTATTTCTTTGTTACTTCATAACTGCAATTTTGCTACTGTTATGAATCGCAGTGTAAATGTCTGATTTGCCACCCTGTGATAGGATCATTCGACCCCCTCCACACAAACGGGTCAAGACCCACAAGTTGAGAACCACTACCTCTGAATGAATTACCTTCAAAGGGGGTTGCTGGAGGACAGAAAACTGGGGCTGTGGACCCATAATAGATTACTAAAGGACAGGGAGAGATGAGCTAAAAATAAACAATAGTCAAGGGATAATTTGAGCTAGACAAGGAAAGACTAGAAACCTCTTGTAAGATGGGAGAAATACATTCCTTGTGTGGAAAAGATGACGAGAGAGAAGCTGCTGTCCCCGTTTCCTGAAAACCACGAAAGACCGACTTGATAAGCAAGCGTCAGAATGAGAACAGAGCTATCTACACAGCAGAACTTTCTGTGGAAGCTGGCACATCCAAAAAAGTGTCTCCAGGTAGCTGCCTGCAAGTACTGGTCAGGCTGAAGACTTAAATGTCTGTGGAATGTTCTATCATAAACCTTGAAAACATCCTGCCGAGTTCATCCAAAGTCAATGTTTCCCTTAACTGCTTGTTAATTTGAGGACCTTAGCAGAGATAGGCTGACCTTGGGAGGCCGGCTGAGGGGCTGACTCATGTTTTAAGTATGACCTATACTAAGAGGCTCCGTCTCCTGCTTCGCCAAATATTCTTTCAGATGGCTGTTCTAGTAGGAGGGCAAGATGCTAGCCAGGAGATGTGTGTGAAGGTCAGATGGCGTGTTTGGCTTTGCGATAGCCAGGAGGATCAAGCTGGTGATTTATTCTGGGGTTTGTTAAAGGGGAGTAGACACAATTAAATTCATTGCAATTGGCGCAGCCTCAGTCACGTGGCCATAGGACACTTAAGCAGCTGAAGCCAGATGGGGTCATAAATCGCCAGGTGAAATATCAAGCGACCCTTCTTGAGACAGCGTCGGGAGAAATGCCTGAATGACTGACCTCTGCACTTCCTCGCTGCCCTTTTGAACTTGTGTTGTTCATTCCCATGTGGTCGCTTGCTCTGTGTCGTTAGGGACAACTGAGTCAGGAATGCAGCAAATGCCTCCCGAATATGTCCTTCGGGATGACAGGAACTGTATCTTGGGGACCTTATTTCTTCCTTCTCTTTTGATAACTGAGTGCACTTCCTTTCCATTGTCTTTCTGTTGGATGCTATCCATTGCCAGTTTCCTAGCCATCAAACACAGAGCGAGAAGGGAACTTCCGGCAGGCAGGGTCGGGTCCTAGCTAGCCACTTGTCATATTAGAGCAAATTCTTGACAGTTCAAAGGGTTCTCCCTAATGACCAAGGCAAGTCATAAAGCAATCCTGTCCCCCTGCCATGCCAACCTTTCTTTCTACCAGGTAACTGCCAGCTTCTGGGAACTTTCTTGGTGTCTAGCAGTAGAGTAGGCCACAAACTGGAATATTTCAGAACGGTCTTCACTTTGAGAATGCATGAGTGTCAGAACTGAATGAGAGATGAAGCATTTAACTCCAAAGAGGGGGTCAATGGAGACCCATGAAGACCCAGAGAGCAGACGTTAAAAGGGGCTAGGGTTGTGCTTCCTGGAGAAGCACAGACTAAAGGTGTTAATTCTCTCTCTCTCTCTCTCTCTCTCTCTCTCTCTCTCTCTCTCTCTCTCTCTCTCTCTCTCTCT
>NW_026067966.1:11244278-11317164 GCF_014885135.2 Alexandromys fortis | reverse complement strand
GTGTGTGTGTGTGTGTGTGTGTGTGTGTGTGTGTGTGTGTGAGAGAGAGAGAGAGAGAGAGAGAGAGAGAGAGAGAAAGAGAGAGTGTCCCAGTCAAGATCTAAGACAGTATCCCATTTTGTCTCATGTTCTATAGATGCTCACAGAAGGGAGCTGGCTGGTTCCTATAGTTGAGACAGGTCTGGGAAATTATCCTATTTCAAAGAATGTCAAAGCCCTCTTTGAGATAACCCATACCTTTGCATCTTGCACTGGCTTCCCCAGGTTGCTGGTCTTTGGCCTGCGGGCAACAGTGTGTGAAGAGGCATCAGTAGCTCGGCTAATCTCTTGCTACAGCTTTACAGGCTCCATTCTTACAACCCTTTTATATCCATTGGACAGATGGGAAGACTAAGGCTTTTTCAAAGGTGTAGAGCCTCAGGCCAGGATCCCACCCCAGGTGACCACCAGCCAGCGAGCTTCTTCAGGCCCATCTCAGTTCAGATCCTGTTTTCATTCGTCCTGGAAATATGGCCTCACATCTCCGAGCCTCAGTTTCCCTCTAGAAATGGAGAGGATAAGCTTGCTGTGGCGTGGGAGACTCGTTTCCGATGCCAGCATTTGAGAGGAGCAGGCAGGAGGATCTTGAGTTCAGGGCCAGCCTGAGCTCCTTTGCAGGACCTGAGCAGGAGCTGGGAATACTGACTTCTGTTGCGCGGGGATGGTACCTAAAGGAGAAACTCCAGTCTCACACAATATCTGTTTAGTTCCATCATCCCCAGCGTCTACCTTTTTCTCTCTCTCTCCTGCTCTTTGAGCTTTTCCTGGTCAGAGCCTCTCCCTTCACGGTGTCCCTGGTTCTAATCAGGCCTCTCTTCATGACAGGCAGGGATGTTTTGCAGCTCAGCGTCCCTCTGACTGATGTCGCCTGTTAATTCCTTAAATTTACATATCGTCTTTCTTCCCTGGAGCTCATAGCACTTAACAGACAAGTGGGGCACAAATGATTTAACCGAGTGAAATCCAGAGGCCTGCTTGTCTGGAGACTCTGCAAATGCGTGGATTAGCTCAGACGTCAGCGCTGAATTATGATCCTTCGGCTGCTCGTGCTTAGCACGCCACTAGCATTAACTCGGTTCTTGCCGTGGTCCTGTAAATCATGCATACTGATTATCAGCCTACTGTGGGGGGCGGGGGGAGAAGGGAGGGGCTGGGAGGCTCCGGACCAGCTGACTGGGAAGCCTCTGGCCTGGCTCAGTTCTAATGACAGGGTGGCTAGCTAAGATAGACCCGGATAAATCCTCACAGCCAGCCATTCCACACCCTGCACGCTTTTGGCTTTCCCAGTTGTAAGCGTTCTGCTATGATTCCTTTGCTTAAGAATGCAAATTCACACAAGTGACAGAATTTCCGCCAAGCAATTCTCAGGCAGTAAGCGGGTCTTATTTGTGAAACTGTGAAGGGAGAAGGCTGAATAAGAAGTCTCTCAAATGTGCTTTCCTTTGTAGATGGGGTGGGAAAAGGAAGGACTTAGAAGTTACTGGAGCACAGAGGCTCGGCGGACCCTCACTGGCCTGCCAGTCTACTGGGTGCCTACACAGGTTACCCTGGTGTGAGGTTGCCTCACCTTTAAAAGGGGGCTGTTGGCTCAAGAAAACAGAGGCAATCGCAAAAGGATTGCATGAATCTGAAGGCTTGGCAGAGTCTAGCAGATTCTCCCTCTGTCCTCGTTCTTTCTTCCTCTGTGTGTTTCTCATTCATTCATTTATTCATTCATGAAATCAAATTTCCCTGAGTAGTGCGATTTACATGGACTAAGAAAAGGAGAAGCACACAGTATTAAACCTTATATGTGCAAGACTGTCTGGGATGGGAGAGGATAGAGTGACCCAGCAAGTGAAAGTGCTTGCCCCAAACCCGATGGCTGGACTTCAGCCCCTGAACCCACATGGTAAAAAGAAAGAACCAACTCCCGCACACACTCCTCTGACCTCCATGTGTGCTCTGAGGTATGCTCATGCCTCATGTGCATACATGAGGCACAAACACGTGCACACATGTGAACATACGCACATGCATATACATTAAGTAAATAAAAAATATTTTTTTAAAGTCTTAGATGGTACAAAAGACACACATGACCCAGTTAAGAGTATCAGGTGGTGGGTAGTTACCATGGAAAGGGGCCTCAGCTCCTTTTAAAGGTGCTAGATCAGTGGTATAGCCAACAAATACTTGAGTTGATGAGAAAGTAGGGGTGAGTATTACATCTGCCAAGAGCTGGGCCATGTGGAGAAGAGGAAGAACCAAGAGGTGTAAGCAAGCTGAGACAGCAAGGCAGCAGACCTAGGGGGAAGCTGGTTTTCCTCAAACAGACAGTGACTGAGAGGATTTGGGGCAAGACCCCTGCAGACAGCTGAAATAAAAAATTTACTGTGGTAAATCGGAAAAGCGGGGTATCCCTCAGTTAAGTCTGGGCTCCACCTATGGACAGTCATTTCCTCCTTGGCCAGGTCTTTTAACCTTTCTTGGTTTCTCCATTGTGTGCAAAGTAAGATTAGATGTCTTAGCCTGCAAGCACAGAGCGAGCATGAGATGGGATAAAATGCGCTCGTGTGCTTTGTAACCTGCAAAGCAGCCTTGAGTTGTAATTATTATCATTAATACTGGTAGCAGAAAGATCTGATGGGGCAACAGAGGGTTGGGGGACCACTGAGTGTCTGGTGATACTATCAGCAACCCTTCCTCGGCAGACCCCACTATTAACGGCACGCTCTGGAGGCGGCCCCCTCTCCCTTATCTGTGCCTGGAACAGGCCTGCTGCTGGAAGGTCTGCTATAGGCTTAGTCCTCACCTAGCAAGATGATGCCCACAGATGTGACAGACGCAAACCAGACATCCCCATCCCGGAGAGGGTGCTTGCCCAGGCTTCCGGGATGCGAGCCTGTCCTTCCCCAGCAAACCCAAGGTTCCACCATCGATGTTGACTGGAAAAGCTCTGTGCCCATGTCTAGGCTAACGTGTCTGGCCTGCTCACATCCCAAGCTGGATACATACTGAAAATATGTCCCTGACCCCCTTGCCCGCCTGGCAGAGGAGTTTAGCAGACCATGACCCATGTCTCAGTGCCCAAGGCAGATTGTGAGACCTCCCCTTTCTCCTCTGCACATTTGCTCTCTGCTCGCAGGCTGGAGTTGCCCATCTCTGCACCCGTGTCTGTAAGGCCTAGGGGCTGCCAACCGTAACGAGAGCTCAGCCTTCTGCAGAAGTTCAGATGGGTTTAAAACCAATCTTCCAAAAAGGCCATTCTTGAAGCATTTGGACAGTGAACCTTAATTTCCCGGGACATGTATATTCTCTGCTAAACACACAGCCTTCGTTATGAAAATGGCCATACCTTTTAAACCGCTGGCGCTGTGTGTGCATGGGAAAAGCCAAGTCCAGGAAGAAAGTGGGATGTCCGGCCACCCCCACCCCAATCTGCTTTAGGTTGACATGAGTGTCTGGGTGACAGTTACTGAGGCCCTGGCCGCATCTGGCAGAGGCAAAAGGTTTTTTAATGTCTTTCATTTGGACAGTGCCCAGCCAGACAACAAAGGCTCGAAGCATAAGCCACCTGGTCAGAGTCACCTTCCAATCCAGCAGCCGCTTCACCCCTATAAACTGTCCCCTTATAATTCAGTTCAATAGACGGCATTGACCCTTTGGGTAAGCCAGAGATGGATAAGACATGGGTCAGGCCTCGTAGAATCTAGAGAGAAGAGACAAGCTTGTACACAGGCAAGGTTTCAAGTTGACCCTGGCAGGGACTATATATGACCCAATGATCCAGAGAATGGGAACAGGGGCCCATGTGACTTGAAGAAGAAAGAGCTTCAAGGAGACACAACATTTGAATCAGGACTCTGAGGGAGCCTTAGAAAAGAGCTCAGCAGGCCCCACTTGGTGGCACACACCTGTACTATGAGCACTGAAGAGGCAGAAGCAGGAAGGTTGTAAGTTCAAGGCCAACCTAACCTACATAGCAAGACCCAACACCGAAAACACCCCAACTCCAGCCCGACCTTCTGATGGAGGGGCCGCAGTTACAAAGGGGTGTGTTTCCCAAGCACTTACCACCTGTATTTGGATTTGTCTTCCCCAGACGACAAGAACTTCTTGAGACTGCAGAGTGACAGCCGGCGAGAGGGCCAGTATGGGCGGCTCATCAGCCCTCCTGTGCACTTGCCCCGAAACCCTGTGTGTATGGAGTTCCAGTACCAAGCTACAGGCGGCCACGGGGTGGCGCTGCAGGTGGTTCGGGAAGCCAGCCAGGAAAGCAAACTCCTCTGGGTCATCCGTGAGGACCAGGGCAGCGAGTGGAAACATGGCCGCATTATCCTGCCCAGCTATGACATGGAGTATCAGGTGAGTCGTGGGGAGAAAGGGACTCTAGACGCAAGGGAATCATTGTGATTCCCCTTTCAGTATTTCAAAGGGCCTTGCCCATTCATCATTAAGGGACGCGGTTAAGCTCCACTGTTTTCATTGTGTTTCTTATGTTGCTATGGCAACTAAATGACACTCTTATTTGTTATTCAGAATGAGCCTATCTCGACACCCAGACTTGGTTCTTTGTTCCTCCTATTGCCTTTTATATTGCTGAAATTTTCTCCGACAAATGTTTCTTCTCTTCATTTTATTTTAGACTGCTATCAGGTGGACTGACAAAGGGATTCACAGGCCAGGGAAATAAACACAAACAGCCTCTCTACATCCACGGCAGTGGGGCTCTCAGAATGGGGGAAGCTGGGCCGTGCCCCCCCCCATACCTGCTCCAGAGAGCAGGAATCCAGGAAGGGCCGCAGATGGATAGACATTAAACTCTGTAGCCAGTGGACCCCTGAGAGCCCCAAACAAGTGGCTTCTCTCACTCTCTGTCTGTCTCAGCTCCAGGAATTGCTTTCTGTTATCTCTATCCCTTGGAACAGGAGACTGTGGCACGGATGGGCACACACATCTGTAGCCGCATCTTGGGCAGGGGTAGACAGACACACTGTGGACGAGGTGACTGAGAAGCAGCCAAGGCATTAACCTGCTCCTCCCCAGATGAAGAGCAGCAACAGATGGCTGGTCAGGCAGCCAACTGCTCCTTCAGCTTGCCAGAGGACATGTGCTCGTTTGCAGAAAGAACCTGGGGAGGGTGAGAATGAGGAATGATTAAAGACCACAGAGCTGAGGGGCTTCCGTGCGCAGGCTGAAGCATCCTGAGACCCTCGGTTTGCAACCTGGGTCCCTACTTGCTAACGTCAGTGCTGGGATTAGAAGACCCTATTGGAGTTTTTGTCTCACCCCCTGTAGGGTGGGCTTCTCCGGGCAGAGCTCTTGTCTTAATAGATTTTGTTACTCTCTCACCTAAACATGTGTGCCTAAAACATAGTAGATGTTCAGAAAGCAGTTTCCTTGTTGTATTAATGGATCTCTAAGTCGGTGTGCAGGGAGCGGTCACCTAGAAGGCAATGCAAGCCTAGGCACCTTGGGTTCCTCTTTACCCTCACCTGCTCATGGCCTCTGAGTTTTCAAATAACCTAGGTTGAGAATTTGAAGGATTTACGAGAAAGGAACCTCAGAAATAACTAGGGAAATTTTAACACACACCCCCCCACCTTATGTGTGCTCCAATTGTGGTCCTTTTAATCAGGATATTCTTGTTACTGGACAGCAGTATCCATCAACTCGCTATATTTTCTTATCCTCTCAAATATGCACTTGATTTGAACCAACTCTTTTTAAATTAAGATCTCAAGAGATCTAGCCATGTGGTCCACAGATGTATACCAGGTGCAATGACACACACACACACACACACACACACACACACACACACACGGCTGTTAGCAGAAACTGGGAGTCTTTACACTAACCATGGCTCTTGTCCTTCTGGCTCTAGATTGTGTTCGAGGGAGTGATAGGGAAAGGACGATCGGGAGAGATTGCCATCGACGACATTCGGATAAGCACCGATGTCCCACTGGAGAACTGCATGGGTATGTGACTGCCTCTCTCTTGGTGGCAAAAGGCAGCAACTGCTTTCTTAAGACACAGTAGGTAGGGCTTAAAACAGTAGTACGTAGGGCTGCGCCCGTCTGTAGAGGGGGTGAAGTGTGGGCACTGTTGTGTCCTGGGCTGAGGCTGGGAAGGGTGTGATGTGAAGTGAAGGTTTATATCCATCTCCCAATCAGAAATAGATGTGCATTAAATATATGAAAATTCAGAGCGCCAAGACCCCATCATCATCAGACTCCAGTTTTTAGCTAAGAAAATGCTACAGACCAAGAGTACCTGCCAGTCAGAATTACATGCTGGAAAGGGTTGATGGACTTAATGGAAGCCTTCAGTGGTGGACAAAAACGGCACACATGCTATATAAGAATGATAACACAATTACCCACACTGTTCTCTCACCTGAATGAACTGCAGTGGAAATTGTGGCATAAGAAATAAAATGTTACATTTTGTTTTTAAGCGAATACTTCTAAGGCCCAAGAGTCTGGAGCTGTAGGGTTAAGCGTGGCATACTCAGGACCGGTTTAGAAAGGACACCCCTATCTAGCTTTCTGGTCAGAAGTCCTACGAAATGCACATAGTTTTGCACAAGGCTTCATCCTGAAGCTTAGGGAAGCAGGGATTTCCCTAAGGGGATCCTGACCACCTCCCATCAGAGCCATGGATTTTTTTTCCCCAAACAGAAAAGGATCCTGAGAAGGAAAAGGCTTGACTCCAGCCAGCAGAGTTGCTGTAGTAAATTACCAAGTGCTTTTCTTGGACCTTGGGTCCTGGGTGTCTGTTCCTAGTGATGTAAGAAGCAACTGAGACTTCCCCAGTCCTCCAGGCAATTCTCAGGGCTTGGGCATCTAAAAGTAATCCCAGGTCTGAGAAAGTAATCAGTACTAAGTTACTGATTACAATGCCTTCGGGACCCGTTACTCTATGAAGACTTTTTGACCCAAAGCAACTCGAGAATCCTCTCTAGTCACCCTTGCCCAGTGATATTGGACACAGTCTAGAAACCATGCAAGAAATGGGCCACTTTCTGTAGTGTGTTACCAAGTGATCTTACAGACTCCATCTTTGTTTGTTCAATTATTTCTTCCCTTTCTCTGACTCAAAGTTGTTTTTTTTTTCCTTTCAGAGCCCATCTCAGCTTTTGCAGGTGAGGATTTTAAAGGTAAAAAAAAATGCTCGTTTTGCATGGCTTTTTCTCTTTCCATGTGATGTGAATTTGGTGAAGGGAGCAATGCCCAGTTTGACAAAGCTTGCAGGAGAAAAAAAAAAAAAAAAAAGGATGCTCCACTTTCTCACCACTAGGTGGCGCCAGAAACACCCATAGTTCCTGGGGATTGAGACTGTCAATGTCTCTCACTTAATTAAAGTTTAGAAACCTATAATAGAGACAAATAGGTTACAGATAAACCTTTGAGCCTTGCATTGTCCAACCGGGAGCAATGAGGTTGAAAATTCAGGAGTGCTGAGAAAGGAGAGGCTGTGGGAAGATCAACACCACAAGCACACACACACACACACACACACACACACACGCACATGCACACACGTGCACACACGCGCACACACGCACACACACACACACCGTGAGGGAAAATCCTCCATAGTAAATTAAAAGTGAAACAACGTGGCAATGCTTGGTTTTAGGCTGAAGGTGGTGTTTTTCCTGCTCCAGGGAAGCAAGGCCGCGGTGTCAACTATCCCACAGTGAGGTGTGGAGGCAGGCATTCTAGAGAGGGTGGCTGTGGGGAGTGGTGTTGGATTCAGAAGCTAGGAATAGAAGCAAGGGAGTGCCTTCCCCTACTGGAGGCCGAGCCCTTGCATTGGAAGGCTGGGAGCAGAAAGGGGTGTTTTCTTCCTAAGAAAGCAAGAGGAGAACAAAGCAAAGCAGAGGGAAATTGGGATGCTTGTCTCATCCCGGGAAAGAAGAAAGGACTGCCCTCCCTCCCGGAGCAAAGGTTCTGCTTGTGCTACTCAGAAGCAGCTGGTTTGCTCTCTCTCTCTCTCTCTCTCTCTCTCTCTCTCTCTCTCTCTCTCTCCCCCCAGCCTGGCTGCTGATGCGGCCACCTCAGTCTCAGTTTCCACCCAGGTTTCTAGTACTGAGCACGCAGTGGTGCTGCAAAGGCTAAGTGCCCCCTGCAGCCAGCCGACCGCAGCATGTTCACAGACCCTCACCTGATGCGGGGTCTCGGGGGCCTGCTTGGTGCCAGCCGTGTGAGGGCTGCCATGCCCTGTTTGTGCTGGCTAGACGTACCCTTCTAGGTGGCGGCATTTTAGAGATAAGCTTCACTACTTCACGCCCCACGTCTCCACTTGCTATCCTCGCGCTCATTAATCTGTCCAGCCCCCGACTAGAAAGAGATGAATTCTTGCCTTGACACCTAGACAGTCTTTCTGAATACAAGTCATCCTGCCTAATTTGCCATTTGTTCCTAGCTCTAGGATGAGCAGCGCGGGGGAAGAGGTAGAACAGAGGGCCTGTATATGTTTCCTTTCTTACCCTCTCTGCCGTGTCCCCGCATTTGAAAGTGTTGAATGTCCGTGTGCACATTTTACTGCTCCCTGGGGATGGGGCTGCAAGTGCAAGGCACTGTAAGGAAAACCCGAGGTCCAGACTGAACAGCTCGGATCACAGTTGGGTTCTAACCTCCAGGATGCAGGGTAATTCGTGTGCATCCCATTCCTGACTCTCAGTGGCTTGTTGAGCTTTCTCAAAGCTCTCAGAAAGGCCAGTTCAAGACTGGTCGGTAACTGCTCTAACAGCTGTGCACATACCCTGTCTGGTCATGACTGACAGGTAGAGTGGCTGAGGGCTTCACTTCTGTAAGAGAATAAACAAACCAAGCACATGCACTTTCCTTGAAGTCGTGTGCAGCACAAGGCTGCACACCCTAGGCCTGTTCGCCCGCACAAAGATATATAAATAAAGTCTCATTTGAGTGGCAAATGTGCACTTAGGTTAAATAAACACAGAACTCGGTAGCTTGAAGGTAAGACTTTCCAGTAGCTTATGATACTTTGGGGCTGTGCAGACAGGCCTCAAATTGCAAGCGTGGACGATGGCAAAGAGGCAACCAAGTCTTAGTGGGTCGAGACTTGGCTTAAGAACATAGAGTTGAGAGCAGAATGGGACTTGGAAGTTTCAACCGCATTGACATGTTCCTTGATGCTCTTGGATGTGATGAACCTGGAACCAGGCGTTAGGACCTTCCCTCAGGTCTCTATCTTGACTTAAGCAAATGCCTCTCCATTTGGAAGACATGCCTTTTGTTCTCTTCCTGGGCAGGAAAGTAGGGGCCTCTTGCTTAAGACGGAAAATCAGTCATTTTCCTCAAAGCAGAGTAGCAGATGAAATGGGATTTGGACAAGCAAGGTACAGAGAGGAGATATGTGAACACTGCTTACAGCTTACATTTGCATTGCTTCTGGGCCTTTAGAATGAGGCTATTTTCTTTTCCATTATAAACTAACCATGCAGCAGAAGAAATCCCATTCATTCAGGGAGATCTCTGTGCTCTTGGTGGATCTTTAGGGAAGTGCAATGAAAAGTGATCTTTGGACCTGTTCTGGTGGCTGCTCTTGATCTTTCTCAGTTTGAAGGGTTTTTTATTTTCCGCCGCTAGCTGGTTTCTTGCCATGAACCTTTTTTTATCCTAATTGCCATGTGCTTTCTGCCTCATTACCTGCACGTGGGTTGTGTACCTGCCTGTGAGTTAGTGTTGAAGATGAACGGTGTAGGCAAAGAGGAAACAGGGAGAAGGGAAACACTGTATCGGCATGCCATTCTTAAAAAGATTCTTTTGTTGTTGAGGCAAGTTGTATTTTAAACAATGTAACATGGGTGTGCTCGCTTGCTTGCATAAGCAGTGGCTATAAACATGGTGTGGTCGTGTATCTTTGTTCTTAAGGCTTGAGCTTTAACAAATGAAAAACTGTATAAAGGGAACGGGGAGACTGAAAAGTGCTATAATTAAGGTGATGGGTTGTTTCCTCAAAACCAGTGTTCAATAAGAGAAAAAAAATCAAGCAAGGAGCCAGTAAAAATATATAATGCCCATAATGAGAGTCCTGTGCCTGTTGACCAGCTGGATATTTCGAGCAGCTTGTAGCGGAGGCAAGAACTGTTGCTGCTCCTGCAGCAGGAGCAGGCTGTCCCTGGCGAGAGATGGAGATCCAGGCAGGGTCACACTGTGAAGGTGGTCTTGAGCTGGGGTACCCTGAACTGCCTTCTTCCTAAGCGCCCTAAAAGGAGTCTATGTATGTCCTGAGAGTCCGATGGTTGTGACTATGTCTCCAACCATTTCTAAGGGTGTTGTACTCCATCTTTTGCCTTCCTGCTGCCCCTCACAATTTCCATCAGGGTATAACCAGGAGAAAATGATGACCAAAGGCTGTCTGTCCCCTGGGCATGGCTGGGAACCGTTTTAAGGGTGAAATCTGAGGTGACTGGCACCTGACTCCATGCCTCAGATTTGGAGCCAATTTATTTGGGCCCTACAGGACAATCTGCCAATTTATAGCCACATCGCTTTTTCCATTCCCACCCTCACTCGCATGACCCGCCTCCCACCCAGAAGCTCTGCCAATACAGCACCCCAGTCCCTGGGCATGAGATAGGACGGGCCCCATCGGGGTGCCTTTCTCATTGGACTTCCTTGCCTCTGTAGCCCCGCCCCCACCTCCAGCTGCCAAGTAGAGGCTAGGTATTGCAAGCAGAGAGGATGCAGAGAAATGTGTGGAACGACCATGTGATGCTCCACTGCCATCTCTGTCCACAGGACCCCGAGACATTGTTTATGAAGCTTACGTGCTTACTCAGCCTCTCCTGTCACCGAAGCTAGAGGCCATTCCCCTCCCCACACCTGCATCTAAGGCAGCTAGCTGCCAGGACAACCAGAGAAAGGGCAGGAGAAAATGCTCCTCCCCAGCCCCTCTCTCCAACAGCACAAAGCAGCAGGCCTCAGTTTTATAATGTAGCCTAAGCTCCAGAAGGAGATGAGAAATGCCTTCTGAATTTAGAGGTACTTCAGATAGACACGGGGAAGGGGAACAGTGGGGAGTTCCCCCAGGTTCCTGCCCATTCACCTCTGATGAATCTATCTCTATGTACTTACTTGTCCAACAAGTGGAAAGTTATTCTGGGGTGCTTTGGATTTCAGCAACCTTTCAAAAGCACAGGAGACCTGGCCGCATCCTTCCACTACCTTCCATAAATGTTTCTAGTGGATCCAAGCCTTTTCTTTTGTTTGCTTAATCCCACAGATGAAACAAACCATTCCCCTGCACTGTCCCTTCAGCTGTGCTCATTCTGAGCTGGATAAAAAGGCCCATGCCAGCACCTAAAACAACCTTTAGGTACAAAGAGAGACATTCCAGGTCCTGGTGGCGTTTTATAAACATAACTGTGAAAGATGCTTGCTGTTTTCATGGTGAGACGCTGCCATGCCAATTCTCTGACAGCTTCAGACAGAGTAGAAGGCAGGAAGGGAGAGAGGGTTGCTTCCTGTTCCTGCTTTACTTTCTTTTTTAGAGCAAAATTGTGCTATGAAAAGCCAGATAATAAATATCCCAGGCTTTGGAGGGCATTCAGCCTTCCGGAAAGCTCTCTGCCCTGCCACTGAAGCAAAGAGGCAACCACAGTAGTGTGTAAACAATGAGGATGGCAGTGTTCAAATAAAACTTTACTTAAACAGACAATGTACTGCAGTTAGCTGAGTATTCTGTATACCCGGCTTCAGGTCTGACTTCATCACTGAGCAGCAGTAAGCAATTCTTCCGAGCGCTGAGCCATCCCTTGGGTTTCCCTATGTGTTTGCTGCTTTGCCCTCTTCCTTTGTCTTCCGACTGCTCGTCCTCTTAGGCCCTCACATCCCCCGTGTCAGGCAGCTCAGGTGCAGCCATGGATCAAGGGCTAATGCACTGAGCACAGCCACTCTATGACTGCTCTTACAACCACACTTCCTAAACCATCAAAACCTAATTCATTAAAGCAGTGATGCCATTAACAGGCACGGAAGGCTCGCTACCTAACAGGTGATTTCTTTTCATTTTTCCTGTATGTGACTTCTCAGAACTGGTTTCTCAAAATCTGAATTCTTTGCATCCACATGTCTCTTCTCCAGGGAGTTCAGAACTTTTGCAGATGGGCGCCTGCTCAACCTTGGAAAATACACTTTGGAGTTATTGACTTTTTAAGTATCTGTTTCTCATTATCTTGAACAATGAGAAAACTTTGTGGAGAATTGGGGGTGGAAATTAATAAAAAAAAATGGTTGAGGAATTGAAAACATTTTTCCAACTGAAAAGAAAAAAAAGATCTGTGTCTGAGGGGTAAAAGAATAGTCGAGGGGACATAGGGACAGACATCGTCAGCTCTGGGCAAGGCTGATGTCTCACCTCCGATTTTTGCTCCCAGGTTGGTGTAGCTGGCCCAGGACATTTTATTTGTGAAGTCACCCATTGGAAAAGCGTGCTGAGTAAGGTTGCTATCCAGCTGCTTGTGTTCCAAGGCTCTTTTCCCCTTCCTGTAGAAACACTGTGAGTGGGAAGTGGTTCTCATAACTATCTCAGAGCAGTTCTGTGAGGCCCAGTAGGAAATCAGCATTTCCCAGGATGCCTGAACGTTGATCCAGAATGCATTCCTCTACCACTCATCTATTGTCTGTCTGTCTGTCTGTCTGTCTGTCCATCTATCCATCCATCTATCCATCCATCTATTCATCCATCTACCCACCCACCCATCCATCCATCCATCCATCCATCCATCCATCCATCCATCTATCCATCCATCCACCTACCCACCCACCCATCCATCTAGTATTTATTGGATTTCTGCTTTGCTAGAAAAACTTTTTGAGTAGAGATTTAAGCCTGGCTGATTTACTGCCTTCCTTTCTGTAACTTGCAAACCACAGTCTAGTGAGCACACTAGACTTCAAGGCTGTGGCCGAGGTAGATTCCAAACCTGCACAACCACTGCTCTTTGGAATCAAGCCTCAAGCTGGAGGATGTTCGAGAAACTTCTGCTCCTTACAAGCCACCCCTAAATTGCTTGGTGGGGCATAGGGAAGGTATTGTTAGTCATATCTTCTTTTTCCTAACTCCTTTATCATTAAAAGCATACATTTATATAGTATGTTTTCTCATTTTTCCAAGAAAAAAAATGTTTGAGAGGTCAAGACAATGTCTCCAAATGACTCTTGTCACTCACATTATCACATGTTCTACATGTTGATAACTTCATCCAGGAGGGCTTTAGTGGGAGGGGGCAGTTTTTCACACACAGTGCAGTCTGTCTTCCAAAGGCTAACTCTGAGGTGATGATGGCTCACGTTAGATAATGAATACTAAACCCCACGTTACAGTTAACCTCTTCTGGCAGGAAGAAAGATCTTCCTGCTGTGCCCCAAGTTATTTCTCTCATCAGAAACACTTTCAAGGTAGCATTAAGGCTTCCTCCCTCCCCACTCCTAGCTCCCTGAGCAGTGAACTTCTGTACTGAGGCCAGGAGGTGGTAGAGGGAACAGGAGCAGCTGCCACTGTGCTCTGGCACTTCAGGGAGGCTTTAATCACTGAATTTGCCACCTGCCTTTTCTCTGATGGGCGAGCTGCAACCTCATTCGAGGATGGCCCTCATAATACAACAGACAGAATCTAAGGCACAGCCACAGAACAGGAGGAGAAAGAAAGGAGGCTGTGGTGAACTGTGGGCCCACCGGTACACTTAGGCATTTCTCAGCATCGCCGTGAGCTCACATGAAAATCCAGGATCGGAGCGGTTGCCAAGCAGCAGACGCTCTTGGACTTCAATCATAAGCTGACATCAACTGGCCCTGACTGGCATGCTGGCCTCTTTGAGCAGCTTGCATTCTTTGTATCTTGGTTTCTATGCAAAATTCTCAATTTGACTACGGAGAGAGAAAGAGAAAAAGGGAGGAGACAAATATGTTTCTCTTAAGTCATAGGAATGAAGGTATTAAAGATGCAAGTCATAGCTGGGTGTGGTGGCTCACACCTGTAATCCAACCACTTGCTAAGGTGGGATGGGGAGGCGCTGGTCAAGTCTAGCCTTGGCTGCATGATGAACTTCAGATTAGCCTCTGCCACAAAGTGAAAACCTGTCTCGAGACAACAAACAAACCAAACAAGATGGGAATGGTTAACGGAAAAGGAAAAGGTTGTAGTCATGTGGGAAGGATAAAGGAAGCAGCCTTGAGGGGTCCTGGGATAATTTTCACTCCAAGCATATAGATGTAGCCATCAAGCTGTACGCCTTTGTCAAAGCTGTTTCCACACTGTGAGACTTCCAGAGGCCTACATGGACCTGTAAAACTGCACCCCGATAGAAGGGGACCCCCAAGCTGAAGGAAGCAAGGACTCCCAGCTACCAAGGTGGGCAGGCTTCATTAGATTTTCCAAGAAAAATTCTCCAGTTTTTCTCTCATTTCTGAGGATATGCAAGAAGGTCTGACCGCCTCTAGGCTATTCCCCAAATGGAAAAGGGCACTCTGGGGATCAGGCTGTGGGAACTGGCAGACACTGAGAACTGGGAATCGGGTCAGCAGTGGCTTCCTAAGGCATTTGCGGGACACTCTCTGCGCGCTCTTCGGTGGGGACCGAGTCGTGCAGCTTGAAGTCTCACGGGAAGACAAGAAGGGTAGCCAGGTCCAGCCTGAGCCGCCGCAGAGGGGCTGCCACAATGCGGAAGCAGGGCATAAGCAGCACCCCTCCCCCCCACACACCCTGTTAGTACAGGAAGCATCTTTGTGGTCACCAGCAGGGGACACAAGCAGCTTGGGAAGCGTTTCTCATAGGTTAAGCATACATCATCTTTCAGAAGTAAAGATCATGTCTGCCTTTGGCAAGCTCTAAAGCGCCTTAGTCCCTTTCTGGGCCAGATTCTCATCTGATGTAAATCTTTGGGAGAATCAAGTTGTAGCACTGTTTTGCATGGAGTGGGAGTCCAGCCAGTCTTTCCCCTGAGTTACCCTAAGCTTCACTCTACTACAGTGTCTCCATGGCAACCAGAGGCTGGCCAGTAAACTCAGATGCCTTCTAAATCTCCCACCCCAGCTTCTCCTCCCTCCTTTTTTCCACAGTTAAGAAGGAGCCTCTTTTGCCCTCACTTGCTCACTCAGCGTCCCTCGCTCTCACATTCCTTTAGTGTTTTCTACTCAGATTTTTTCTTACAAGTACTCATCCAACCTGCTTTTAAAATCCTCCATCCAATTAAAAAAAAATGAGACGGGTTAGTCATTGCTTGACAGTAGTAATTGACCTGTTTAGACAAGACCAAGCTGATTTCAATGGGCACAGAAGCTTTGGCAAATCTAAGTGGAATTTACCTTCAAGTCTAGCCAGCCTAATTAATACATTGTTTGAGAATTCTGGCCAGCCACACCAAATATGGCATTTCCACTCACTTGGAGAATTCACCTAGCTAAATCCCAGCAGTCACTGCAGCATCATTTTCCGTGTGTGTGTGGCGCGTGTGTGTGGGCACGTGTATGCATGTGGGTATGTGCACGCATGCTCATGAGCGAAAGAGCAAAGAGAGAGAGAGAGAGAGAGAGAGAGAGAGAGAGAGAGAGAGGAGAGAATTAACACTTTTACACATGATAAAATAATTCTGCTTAAACAGCAGCAAAGAAAGATTTGTAAGGGTAGCACTCTTGGCTGAAGCTTATTTACTGACTGTCTCCGAGCCTGTTTCCTCATCTGTAGGATGGGTTAAATAAGTACCTGACGTATACAGGGACCAATGGAGAGATTGCAGCATTATAAACTGCTTGGTATATATGAAGGTGGACTGCCACCAAGTCCCTGGTCCCCTGCTGTATATTCCAAAGCATGTGTGTTTCTCAATTTCTTTCTTTTCTTTTTTAATTATTTCTTTTTTTAAAAAAATTGATTTTTTTTTATGAGTCCGCATGCTCTCAGCCCTAGCAACACTCTCTGTGTCTTTCCCCCAGGGGGCACCCTCCCGCCAGGGACCGAGCCCACAGTGGACACGGTGCCCGTGCAGCCCATCCCAGCCTACTGGTATTACGTTATGGCAGCAGGGGGCGCAGTGCTGGTGCTGGTCTCCGTCGCGCTGGCCTTGGTGCTCCACTACCACCGGTTCCGCTATGCGGCCAAGAAGACCGATCACTCCATCACCTACAAAACCTCCCACTACTCCAACGGGGCCCCTCTGGCGGTGGAGCCCACCCTAACCATTAAGCTAGAGCAAGAGCGGGGCTCACACTGCTGAGGGCCGAAGCAGGAACAGCGCCCAAACAAACAAGAAAGACTGCAAACACGTTGCCTCGATTTTGCACTTTTTTCGCCTCGCCTAGTCTCTGCGTGAACCCGCAGACAGCTCTCTCCAGGGTCCCCAACCCTGAGCGCTGTTATCTGCCCCAACCGGTCTCTGTGGTCCTTGGTTCTTCTTTCTTTGCTCTGGTGTTTTTGTTTGTTTTCCTTATCATTTTTCCTTTTCTTCTTTCCTTTTAATCTTCATGCTTTTCTTTCCTTTCTTCTTTCCCTCTTTTCTTACCTTCCTTTTTCCTTTCTTCCTTCCTTTCTTCTCTCTTTGTTTCTTTCCTCTTTCTTTTTTTCATGATTCTAAACCAACAAAACTCAACTCTAATGCTGCATCTGGACCCCCAGAAGTGATCACCCCTAAGCACTCCGCAACCCAAGGCTCAGTTGGTTTTGTTCCAGAGACAGGCCCTCTTGTTTTCTCCTCTCCTTGCCTTATCCCATCCCTCCTCTCCTGGGCAGGTTGCCAGGTGTCTTGAAGGGAGCCTGGTTCTGTATGTATGTACACAGTACACTCCCATGTGAAGAGGTGTGTGTGTGTGTGTGTGTTTTTGTGTGTGTGTGTAGTGGGTGTGCGAGGGAGAGACTGACTCACTGTGGGGGGGAGTGTGGGTGTGTGTAGAGAGGACCCTTCACTCTTGCGTTACTTCTCCTGGGGGACATTTTACAAGAAAATAATATACTGTACACATTTTGTTTACTTGGAGAAGAAACTGAAGCTTTTTTGTTGCCTTATCTAGCTCTGTCTGGCTGGGTTTTTGTTGGCTGTCATTGTCATCTCTAGGTACCTAGAAAACTAGAGGCCACATGGAATACAATGTGGCTGCACCCATCAGTATCCCCCATCTCCAACACACCTGACCCAAGAGGATGGTTCCTCCAGGGTACTCAGACCTGGTCCCTTTTGTTATGTCTCCTGTGTCTTTGAAATCACAAGATAACAGCCATTGGGTTCATGGAGCCGTCCTCACTTCCAGTCCTGAAGCAAATGTGTCTCATGTTGCCTTATAAAAGGAAAAGAAGAAGAAGAAGAAAGTTTATATTGAATGTTTAGCTCTGGTGGTTCATCCATGGACTAGGTCCTAAAGACTAACACACCTGGGGTGATGGCAATGCAGTCATCTGTTTAAACTGAGAGCAAGAGGGGAAGAGAGAGAGAGCAGATGGAAGGATTCAAATGTTGTCTTTTCAAAGTCTCCTCAACCCGGGGCATCACTGCATTGAGCCTAGCCTGGGATGGGGTTGATTAAAAAGGTATTCTTTGGTATTATTTTGGTCATTGTAACAGCATTTGTAAACTATGAGGGAGAGGGTGTTATTGCTTTCTTTTCGTGGTGTTAATGTCTGAAGCATAAGGCTGTCCACCTGACTTATTCAGATACTATGAGAACACAGAAAGGAATCATTCGCTGAAGTGTACCAGTGTGCTGCCTCTTAAAGCATTTACGTCATCTAGGCTGGTGGACTGGCTGATATCTGCAGATGCCACAGCATGGGCAAAGAGAAGGTGCATGAAAAAAGCACACCCATCACTGCCTGCTCTTCCTCCCCAAACAACGCACAGGGAGGGATGTTAGTGAGCTGTGCCCAGTGATGCTGTGCAAAGGATGGATTAAATGACAAAGTCAGCTTCATTGTAAGAAAGTCTGTGTTTGAAAATTTCGAATATACCAGGGCTCAGTTTGGAGGTGTTTGTTTTCTGCCCCCCCCCCCGAAAGTCTCTTGGGAAGTGTAAAATTCTGTCAGGATGCTTTACTGATCAGAACATCTTCAGACACCCTCTAAGAACAAAATACTAATGATTCTTTTTTTTAATTGCTTGGGCGAGAGCCATAAGACATTCTTGTGGAGTAGCCAGAGAGGTCCCTCTAGCAGATTCTCAGTTTTTGTATCTGGTTCCTTTCATCTTGCTTAAAGGATGTGGTCTCCCACTCTTACTTTGTTTCAAAGACCTATTCTGTCTCAACTACATCAACCCTGCCAAGAAAAGAAAAGATGAAAGGCTAGAGTGTGGCTACTTTGAGTTGTCCTACCTCAACTGAAGATGGAGAAGGAAGGAAGCATGAGCAGGAGGTGGGCAGCAGCCCGGGGCACTAAGAAAATTCTGCCAGTCACCAAAGGTTTTTTTTTTTTAAGATTGTTCACCTCTAGCTGAGTACTTAGGGACAGGCATTCTTTGCAAATGATTGACATTCCTACAGGTGTCCTGTGGAGGCATCAGAAGACCATAGCTAGAAAATCTATCCGATGTAGCAAAAGCAAGATGGCAGACACTTTGTGAGCTTGTTCTTTGCTCATCCAATGCTCGAGGCAGGCAGCACCATCTTCAAGTACATGTTATAGATGGTGAATCCCATGATGCCCGTCAGCTGTGATTCGTGCTTAAGTGTTCTCTCTCTCCTCTCTTTTGCTTTCTCGCTTTCTCTCTCTCTCTCTCTCTCTCTCTCTCTCTCTCTCTCTTTCCTGCTCCCCCACTCCAGCATCTTTGGTAGTATTTTCTAAAAGGGTAGCTCATGTAAAATGCCATGTGCTGCTTTAAAAAGCAAAACTCCCTATCTGGTAGGGGAGGAAAGTGTCACTCTTCTAAGGAAACTGGACTGGACAGATGAACGTTGCTCCAGTGTCTTGGTATCCCAGAAGACAGAGCGGTGATACCAACGGTAAAATGTGAACGAGTGCACAAATGAGGTGAAGGGCCAGCTGGGGCTGGAAAGCATTTGCCTTATGAGAGGTCTCACAAGAACCCTTCCTTGAGAGCACGCTAGCAACCGCCCTGCCTGTTGCTGGCAAATGCAGAAAAGGAAAAACAAAACAAATGTAGCATTGCCATTGACAAAACACGATCCCGAAAATAAACTCCTCCTCTCCCTTGTCCCACTCCTCTTGATTAAAACCAGAATAGGCAATCCAGTGATATTTTTGATGTCGATATCCCATCTTTTAAAAGACTCCATCCTTAAAATAAAAATGAGCAGGCAAGCAAACACCTACAAGGTCAAAAATTACCAAAGAATAACAAAACAAGAAAACCTAAAGATTTTTACTTCCTGTTCTTATCCCCTCTCCCTATAACTGTGATGTCCCCTGCATCGCTCAGTTGCCTGTGTGTCAAAATAACTCGTGGATGTTGGAAACTATTTGAAAATGTATTGTGTGGAATGTAATAAAATGATGATATTTTTATACAAACATCTGGGTTTCTTTCCCCCACCCTTTGCCTGTAAGAACAAAGTTTGAAGTATAAGCCTTGAAAAAAATTGATGTCTCCAAAGTTCACACTTCGCCTTCTGAGCTATGGGGCATTTGTGTGGGAGGGAGAGATGTACTCTCCTTGAAGCTGAAGGCCAGCACTCCTTTCTTTCAATTTTCATTGCTGCTTGTTAGGAGTTTTATCCAATTTGTGCAGCTGAGCCAACTTTTATGATTGGTGTGGGATTTTTGTGAAAGTTGCTAAGTGCTAAATTGCTCAATGTAATTCCACAAAATTTGTCTCGATGGCAAATCCGTGGAGACTGGCATCTCCTTTCAAACTGCCCCAGGGGAGTGGGTGCAGCTCTTGTGTATGCTGCACTCAGCTCCGAAGACATACAGTCTTTCTTCTGGAAAAGAAATGATGACCTTTTGTCCCACGCCTATCAAATTATTACTTTCTGGGGGACATTGATCTCCAATTTATGAATGATTTCCCTGGACCAAGAAGAACAGGAATTTTTAGCATGTTCAGGGCTCAGAGATGGTCAAGATTTTGGAGAGATGATGAAAATTATGGGATAGACATTGTGTACCTGAGGTTGTCTGAGTGGACATTCATAAAATAAGCAGTCTATAAAAGGTATAAGCTGAAAGAGGCTTGCTCGAGAGTCTGATCTTCTTCAACAAGTGGTTTTTGCATGGTTTGTTTTGGCTTGGTCCACCTCTGTGAGTAGTTAATGATATGGTTGTGGGAGAGAGTTGAATCTGAAGGTGATTCCTGTGGGAAAAATACATATGAAAGGCAACTTCCTAGTGGCTTTGAGTCCCTCAGCAGGAGGCAAGAATTGGTCACAAGAGGATTCACATCACCCCAGAGTCCTAAGAGGCGGAATGTTCATCCTAGATGGTCTTGTAGAGAGAGACCTGCCCAAAGGACCCTGTGTCTGCCAGGGTCCTGATTTTCCTTGGGTACTATGGAAACCTAGACCCGGGATTCAGCACCTCCCAAATCTAAAGCCTGTCCTAACACTGCACAAGGGAGCCTGACTTTTCAAATCGCACGGGAAACTGTTAGTACAGATGGCTCAGGGCAGATGTCATTATCTGTCCTCTGCAGGAGCATGAAGTTGAACATCCATGATTAGAGCAGGGCCTGTATTTCCTGTGCCAAGCCCAATTACCCATTCTGTCTAAGTAACATTTGGCTGGCCTAAAACTGTTTGTTCCCGCTAACAAAGGGCAAAATGGAAGCATCTCAATGTAATTATTTCGAGTAAAGACCCAGACTCGGTCCACATTCACTTGCCATGACCTAGAACCACACATGCCAGGATGAACTGAATTAGTCAGAGCGCATGCTTTGTTGGCATTGATCACATTTTTGGGGCGACTTTTGGGGGAGTATTCTACTTTGACACTGGGGCCAAGACTTATTTTCTCCCCAAGAGGGTAACAGCCACCAGGAGTCAATTTTACCCATCATTCACAACATTTTGACCAGTAAACATTTTGCATGTATTTCAGATTTAACCCAAGTGTAAATTATGTTTCCATGAATCACAGAGTGCAGATGTCAAAGCCCAGCTTACTCTGTACTTACTTCTACCTGGCCTTTACTATGACTTAAACACACATTCTTGCTTCAACACTGCCCTCCTAGTCCAGACCACCAAAGCCCAGCCAAGCCAGCATGTTTGTTTTCCCCACTGTTCTTCACCGACTGTGTGGTTGCTCTGCACAGACATTGCGGTCTTTTGAAATCTGTGATGAAATGAAGCTCATTTTGAAGTTTTGATTTGTCTGCATTGTGGCCGCACATCTGAGGCAAATGCAGACCCATAGGTGTGGGCTTGGTTTGGTTGCTGCTGTTGTTTTTCTCTTTAGTTGTGCAGAGCGCCAGGGCTCTGGAGCAGCTGTAATTTGCCTTTCATCCACTTCAGTGATGGCCCAAAGACAACACAAAACAAGTCCAGCCAGAGAAAAAGGAGGAGAGAGGGGGATGGGGGGTGCGGTGGGGATTGTCCTATACAAAGAAGTTAGAAGCTGGAAGTGGTGGAGGATTTAATTAAGCTTCACCTAGGTCAGGTGCGTAGGAGTTTGCTGAGGTCAACTGGAACCAGAAACTGCTCCCTTAGGAGTCATGGGCCGTCGCTGCAGCTGGAGTATGTGTGCACTGACCCCTGGAGCCCTGCTAACTGGAATGCTACAGATTTCAGAACTCTCTACAGAGCAGAGCCCTAGTTAGCAAGATGGGGGGGGGGGATAACCTGCAGAAGCCATTTCTGCCCCAAATCCTATGGACAAAGGACCCACAAATATCTCTCTTCTGGGTAATGCCATTGCTCTTGGGAATTGCCTGCCATGACCTTAAAGAGCCACAAGAAGTAATTATGAATAGTTAATGATAATCTAATGTAAATTCCCATGGGCATTGGACCGCGAAATGAGAAACATCTCCAGACGGACTAAGAACAGAAGGCCTGGAGGCAAGGCTGGGCGTTGGGTGAGAAAACACCTTCTCTCTCTCTCTCTCTCTCTCTCTCTCTCTCTCTCTCTCTCTCTCTCTGTTTGTAAGTGTATATGATTACATTTCAAAAAGAAGTACAATACTACAGAAAAAGCAATTATTCCCTTTTGGCTTGACCCACCCCATCTCGTCCCCAGAAGTGACCACAAAGATGATCTGAAGCCGTCTCTTTACATCTTTATAAGCACACAAGTTCATGTCCAATTATGTAGCTTGGTTTAGCTGGAGTTCTATCATGGTTCTTCTTCTCTCGCCTGGATAATCTACTTCTTTTTCATGGGACGTCTTGAAGATTCTTTGGTCCCCATGGTCAGGTTTTACCCCTCCCCCCATTCCGGCCATATCGCGTGGATGTGTCGTAGTTTATTAATCATCCCCCCATTTGCGGTTCCTTTTGTCTAGTTTTCCACTGTTGCAGTTGATACTACCATGAACACTGTTGAAGTTTTGCTTCTTTTTCTCTTTGCCTTTTTAATAAACAATGCAAATAAATAGCGAAGGTTTGCCATGAAGGAACTTGTTTCCATGTGGGAGAACAGGAGAAACCAGGGGACCCCATGGGTATGGATCACTTCGTGCATTTGCAGAAAACACTTACTCTCTGTGCCACTCTCTAAAGTAGGCACAGCCCTTGCCACAGAAGACTCTGGACAGTTTTAGAAAATTTATAACTCAGGCAGTTCTTCTCTAGAACTTGAAGATATTTTTTAACTGCCAGGTTTGTAGAGAACACAGTCCTGTCTGAAAGTGGCAGCTGTAGCCCAGGTTGATTTTGTCCCTAGGTTCGGCAAAGAGCCCTGCTGTCCGTGATTAATGAGTTCTGCTTGGTTTCTGCAAAGGGCGACTGTGCTGTGCCTTGTTGTTATTTATTTATGTTTTCTACTAAAAAATTTATGTAAAAATATCCTTTAAGGCCATTGCACAGCATTGTACTGCAGACCAGATGATTCCAGAAACTTCAGGTAGACCCACGTGCCAAGAGAAAGTCTGAAATCCTAGAGGCCCCCAAAGGAGGACCTGGAGAGAAACAGTGTTTGTGGGCTGAGAGGGGGCACCAATCTTTCTTCCAAGGAGGCTTGGGGCTTTGGCAATAAAGGAAAGACATTGGCAGCAGGGCTGTTGTCTGATGGGATGTCGCAAAATGTAGGCAAATCTATTTATCCCACAGAATGGCGGCAGGAGAAGCAAAGAGACCTGAGTCCAATACACTATTTCTAAGAAGAGCACTGCCTTGAGTTTTATTGTATGTGAGACAAGAGGGTCACAGTATTAGCTCATTAGCTCTGAGCACAGGGAAGAGTGTCTAGGGCCATGCATGTGCCTTGTGGGCTTTCTCTTAATCTGCAAAAGAACTAGGGTCCCTTCCTCTTGGGCCTTCGAACTGTGCACGTGACTGGAAATAAAGAAGGCCCAGAGTGAGACCTGGCAGCTTGCGGGTATCTTTTAGATCCAGTCATAACAGGAGTGCGCAAAGAACTTTGAACTGACATGTCCCTGACCAAAATCCTGCTAACCATAAAAACACATTTTAGCCCCAAGGACGTTTTTGTCTTTTGTATTGCCTTATACTATCAGAGGCTAGAAGGAGTATTGTAATGATTTGGAGAGGCTGTTGTGCCTCTCAATCGCTTCTCTAGGAATAGCTCATCATATGGAATCGAGAATGAGAAGATAGTCATTGGGACCTAGACCAAATGACTAGGGTACGTCCTAAGAGCTCAGAGAAGTCACCATAGCCCGAGCCAACTGTGCACCAAAGGTGTGATCCAATCAATAAAGTTCATGGGAAGTGTTGGGCCCGGCATCATTTCCAGGGTCTGAGATTCCAGATGGGGCCACTGCACCTGTCTGTCCTGCACTTGCTCAAGGAAGACCAAATCCTCACCTCCACCCCTGTGTCAGGTACGGTTCATCTTCAGAGTCCACCCTCTCCCTCTTGGTAGTCTCTTCTGTTTTCTGGTGTGTTTACATTCTCTCTGCCATCCTTTGCCAATGCCTTCTCTTGGAAAAAAATCAAAGGGAAGAGTCCTTCACTCAAGGAAAGTTCTTGTGAGAGGACAGAACAGTTCTGTTGGGATCGTAATCCTCAACCACCAGCAAGAAGCTGGAGAAATTTATCTTGCGAATGGACTGAGAAAGATGCCGTTTTGGCCTCTGTAAAATTACATTATTAGAAACTCGTTCTTACTTATATGAACATATAAGCAGAGCCCAACTCATGAGTATTGTGAATTTTCTTGGTGACAGTGGTGGAGTTTGTTAGCCTTCTAGAAAATGCCCACTTTCACATGAGAAGTTAGTGTCCGTTTTGATTCTTCAAGTCTGTCTTCCCTCTTGTTGATCAAAGTTGTGCCAAACCCCACTTCTGAGGGATGTTTCTTGTAACTTTTATGGCTTGGGTAATAAAATGTCCCCAAAGACTTAATCTAGAGTTGGTAGAGATCTGACTGTGTCCCAAGGACACTGGCTTAATCATTGGTTCAAGTCGTTGATAGATAAACGTGAAACAGGCTAGCAGAATGTGGGATGTGGCTGGAGAAAGTAGACACTGAGGGCGCGCCTTGTTGTCCTTCTCTCTCTCCTTCCCAAAGCTCACTGTGAAGGGAACAGTTTTGCTCGGCCCTTCCCTTCTTGCCATGCTCTGCCTCCTTGAGAGTCCACAGTAAGGGAACCACGTGACTGCTGATTATGAAACCTCTGGCAAAGCGAACAGCCCCCCCCCTTTGTTTGTCCCCTCAGGCATTTTGGTCCCTGTGATGACAAACTGACTGTACAGCCCGCTTGATTACTGGGACTTTAGGACGGAAGAAATGGCAAAAGTCCCACCGGGGAAAGAAGATTCTCTGGCATATACATTTAGAAGAATTCCTTTTTTCTTTGCATCTCTGGGAACGCAGGGAGAGAGGTAGAGGGCCTTTCCCCGGAGAGTCTCCGTGTCTTCCCTCCATCTTTCCTTAATAAGTCTAGCCCACAGAAAGGACAGAGAGCCAATTGCTTGTTGACACACCTACCTTGGGAGATGGAGAGATTCCATAACTTTCTGCCCTGCCTTGTAAGCTCATCTATATTATAGCTAAACACGTCTCTGGCTGCATTTTTCCTTTCATGCAATAGTTGAGGCTCAATGCAGAATTCCTGGCCCCAGCTGCGCCTCTCCCTCCGTGCTTGAATGTATTACTAGGTCATCTCACAGCCTTCTTGTTTGCCGTTAACATTTCCAAATGTTTTTAGGGGTTCTTCCTAGTTTTTAACTAAGAATAATAGAAAATAATGACGGCATGCAAGATCAGACTCCCCCAGTAATCTCATACCAACCTTCTTTGTCTTTTCCTAATGGAAGCCACATGGAAAAATTCCAAAAATTGTTTTTTCCATGCCCCTCCATCCATTTGATTATACCCTGAAAGGTAGAAATCCATCCTATAGGATCTTCTGGGGGAGGGGGGGTGCTGCTAAACTCAGGCCAAACCCAGCAAGGGAGAGCAGCTCTCGAGTAGCCTGACTCTCAAATGCAGATTTGGCAGGGTCTCTATCAACATCTGAACTGCTGGCTCCTCTCTGTAACTGGGGATGAACAAGCTGAATTAGGGAAATTAAGTGTGGTTGGGAGGAAGAATCCTCAGCCAGTACTAAACGCTAAACCAAATTAAACATTTTGAAGTGCCAAGAAATATCTCCTTAGCCCTTCATTATTTCTGGTTTATTGAGATCTCGGTGTCGTGTCTCCTGCTGGGAAAATAAAATAAAACAGAACGGCTGAGAGAATTTTCTGAAGGCGAACTTCCACCTGGATGACCCGTAGATTCAGCTGGCTTGGGGCTTCCGGAACTTGGAATCAAACCCAATAACGGTTCTAAGCAGCCAAGAGCGTATCCCCAATAAGTCACAGGCTGTAAACAAGGTGCTGAAAATCTGTAGCTTGCGTTCAGTCTCTCTCTGTTTTGTTCAGTGCCTTCCTGCGTTCGACCTCCCTCCGTCCACTTCCTCCCCACAAGAGAATTGACGACACTTGGTACCTGCAGAAACAAACACGGTCAGAGGTTCCCTGTGATAGGCTCTTGACTTCTGTCAAAGGTAGTTAAATTTTAGTGGTTTCTGTAGGCATGGAGACTCGCTTTCTCCGAGACGTGATTAGCCCAGTTCCAGTTGTGAGGCGAGGGTCACCCAGGAGCCATTTTGTCACCAAGTCTACAATTAACAGCACTGGTTTCTGAGTCAAACACTCAGGTGTTGAAAACGTGGAACTTAGTGACTCCCAACGCTCCATGCTTCTCATGCTTCTTCTCCCTGACTTCAGAGAGGACAGGGCCAGGGTGAGGGATGGTCGGTGAGTACTGTGGGGATGGCAAGGCCCTTGTGTTTAGAAGTCTCCTTGTGTATGTCAGCCCTCATCAGGAGGGCAGATCGGTGGAGCATGGAGAGACAGCTCAGCTGTTAAGAATGTATACTATTCTTGTAGACAACCAGCTCACAGCCACCTGTAACTCCAGCGCCAGGGACTCCAGCACCCTCTTCTGGCTTCCGTGGGCACTCACACAGGACATGCCCACTCACACAAACACACTTTAGAACAAAATAGAATCAGTGTTTTGTAAGGAAGGAACGGTAACTGCTAAGATGGGTTCCAGAGCAGAGGAGCTCAGAGTGGGTGGACCCAGGACAGGCAGAACTCTGACGTCTAGGACCAAACTGAGAAATGGACGCCTGCTCCTGGGCCTGCGCTTCTCTATGCCCCGTGCTGCCTCTGCTCAGGATCAGAGCAGCGCTAAACCAAGCGTTCCTCTGAATGTCTTCCCCCATGCTCTGGGTGTCAAGCTTGGTCTCTCACACTCCTGCTTAGTGTTGCATCGGGAGGGGCTCATCGGAGAAAATCAGCGCATCAGTGTTCTGAAATGATCACACGCAAGTGACCCGGGGATGGGCTGTCTTAAATTATTTAAAAGCAGCCAGTGGCTTGAAGCAGGCTGGCCATTCCCCTGGCAAGCTTGTGAAGTTCTCTTACGATGCAGAGAGTACACAGCATACTGGCAAGGCCGCTGCACTCACAGTAGACCACAGCATACCAAGTGGTGAGAGTGAGGGCTGAGAATCTCCTGACAGAATCTGCAGAAAGGGGAGGGGCCCGGGATAGGAAGAAAGCCAGAGCAAGAATTCTATCTGGAGAGCTGAAAATCAAGGTTGGTGGGCTTTCCCAGCTGCAGGTTGGCGTATCAAGGGCTGTTTCCCCTGACTAGCATGTGTGGTCCGACAGTCCCAGGCAGTATTCCAGGCCCCTCGGGGGAGAAGCACTCACTTTAGTGAGTAGGCGTGGATACTCACCGTTGGTGCCACAGTGCTATGCTCTGCTGTCCGGGACACCACCATGTTGACGCTTCTAGGGTGAGGGAGTTATGGAGACGTGCAGAGATGTTTGGGTAACTAGCCTCTGTGTCTCTCATCCCGAAAACACAGCACAGCAGGAGGCAGGCAACGACTTGAGACACTTCTTGTGCCTACTGTCTCTTGATCCTGCAGAAAGAAAGGAACATCTGAGGGAACAAGGTGACTCTTGGACCTCAGGCCACCGCTTCCACATGAAAGTGTCCAGGGCTTTGTTAGTTATTGGTTTTCACTTTGGGATGGGGGCAACTCCGCTGGCGTGGCTGTTCAAGCTATGGCTAACCCCTTTCAGGCACCTGAGCTCATCTTAGCCTCTCACTGCCTGGTCTTCAGCAGCTGAGAGCAGGTACCAGTCTGCCTCACTGGTAGAGGAAGACACAGTAGGATATTTGTGAGTCATGGGAGATACAGGCCAAAAAGCCAAGAGATGAGGGTGTGGAGAAAAGGCTCAGCTGCTGATCCTGACAGTCAAACAGATGGGGAACAGAAGAACGTCCCCAAGCCCACCTTGCAGTAGCCGGGATGCTGGAGTATCCCCTTTCCTATACCTGCATCTTCCTTGCTGACAGTTGCCCAACTTTATTTTGCCTAATTCCCTCCCTGGACTCCAGCTGCACTGTGGAGTCCCCTTCATAAATGCTTTCTTTTCCCTGTGCTGTTCTGGGGCTGAGAGTCTTGGTTTCCCAGCTATACTGAGGAGTCTCGATGGTAGACACCCAATTCTATGCACCTGTCTTACCCAAATTCCAGTGTGTTCTCTGGACACCAAGTACACCCTCATTATGAGTGATGTTTGCTTAACTTGTTAGTCAAGACTGCTTTGAAGCATGGTGTGATGCAGCCTCCCCTTTCTAGGTGATGCATTCCAGGGAAATCTTGAAACTCCAAACCTCAGGTCACAAATAAGAAGTCTTTAGAAGCTACCAGCAAAGTGCTGAGTCAGTGATCCAGTCAAGTGGTAGAGGATGCCCATCCTGCTGCCTTGATGGGTAGCAGCAGATCTCTGGGGCTCACTGGCCAGCCATATGGTTTACTGGCCAGCCATAGGGCTCACTGGCCAGCCAGGCTTGCCGAATTGGCAAATTCGAGGCCAATTGTCTGAAAAAACAGAAACAAAAAATAAGGTTGATAGACAACATCTGAGGACAACATTTGATGTTGTCCTTTTGCTTCCCTGTGCATACACACACACACACACACCACCGCCACACACTTCTCTCTCTCTCTTACACACACACACACCACATACACACACACCACAGACTTCTCTCTCTCTCTCTTTCACACACACACACACACACACACACACACCACAGACTTCACTCTCTCTCTTTCACACACACACACACACACACACACACACACACAGATGGCGTAATGGAGATGTGGTTGCAGGGCAGTGTCCTGCATACCCAATGAAAGTTAACAAATCTCAGCAGCCCACTGAGTCCAGTACAGTCTGAGTAACCAAACGGGCAAGGGAGCCATTGCATTAGGCCCTAAGGGTCAGTAGTCAGGCTTTGTAGTCAGACTGGCCTGAGACTGAATTCACACAGGAACCAAGAAGAAAACGGGGTCATGGGAGCACAAAGGTTCAAGTGGGAGTCCTGTGGGTGTTTGAGGTCTCTTCCTGACCTGGACTGCTGCGAGGTTAGCTCATTTCACGCCTCAGCCTCGCTCACACTCACAAACACACCTTACCACTAACACAATTGTGAGTCCTCCTCTCCCAGTGTTGCCCCCGCTGCGGTTGAATTCTAAATACTGTCATCGCCAACCTGTCCTCGGTTCCCCAGCTGGCACAGCATCTTCAGGCTGACATTTCCCCCTCCCACACAGCTGCCACCTCACTCCCTGCCTGGAGCTCCAATCATCCTTCTTCCTGTCTCCTGTGGGAGCCAGGACCCCTCCTTCTGGGCTTCGTGGTGGCAACTGCCCCTCCTTTTCTTACTTGTCTTTGCCAGAACTCCAGAACACCCGCCTCCCCATGTATCAACCTTCTTGCCTGCATCCTAAAAGGAAAGAAACAAACAAATAAAAGCATCCTGACGTTTATCTTGTGGGCTCAACTGAAAAAAACAAGAGGCCAGCAAAAAGCAAAGGAGCTTCCAAGAGAAAAATCTCTTAATCAAATACAGATATCAAGAACACGAGCAAAGGGACTAGAGAAATTGCTATCAAAGTGAACTGCTTTCTGTACAAATGTTCCTTTTATTTGGGTTTTCCCCAGTGTGCTATTCTCTCTTTAGGCTTGGCGAGCAGATGCGCTTTTGAAAAGGCTGATTAACTTCTTCTTTTCTTGACCCCTTCCCACTCACACAAATTCCTGGGATCAGTGTTTATTCCAAGAGCGGACCTGAGCCACTGAAGTGTTCCTTACCTTAAGTGGCCTTTGATTGCCCAGGTGCAGAATCTCAGCTGGGCCTGAGCAATCAATTCCACTGAAACTTAGCAACGGGCCAATTCTTAGGAAGCCATCTTGTCCAGTCCACTGCTTCTAGAGCCAGCAGGCCTAGGGAAAAAATGTCCCCACAGTCACTGCCATCCATTTACCCCTTTCCTTTCTAGATCAATGCCACAGCCTTCCCTCTCTAGTCAGTGATCAGTGGTGACCTCGGTCTTCTTCTCTGGGGTGTGAGATGGAGCAAGGGAGCACTCCAGCCTCTGAGAAATTTTCTTGTCTTTGATAAAGACCAAATCCCTAAAGCATGTGCAGGGTTTTACCCAGAGGTCACTGTTAAGAGCCCATGGTTCTTGCCCTAGTCTGACTCACATAGTACATATATATACAGTATTCTGTATCTTCTAACCTTGAAGATGCTAAGACGTTTGAGCATCCCATCAAACTAATTAATTGTCAGAAATGTGAGCTTTTTCCAGGTTCTTATTTTTAAGAATACATATAATCCTATTTTTAAAAAAGTCTGGGTTGACTTTCACAAGCTCTGTGTGATCCCTGTGACAGACACCACCTGCCTCTTGTAGAATCACGTTCACATCTTCATTTCAAAGAAACAGCCTGCTTTGTGGGGGCCTGGAGGGTAATGCAGGAGATGGGCATCGAGGTAGAAAAGCTGGCATGGCCTGCAGATGCCAGTTGCTACACTAAAGCATGCTGGGACTGGGCTGGAGTCGTAGAGGACCAGTGCCACATGGCAGTGGTCCTTTGAGTGGATCTTGGCAGGTTGTTCCGTGCGGCCTTTTCTAGAGGCTGTGGGATGTCGAGACGCTTTAGCACTCCGCCAGGAGGGAAGGAGACTTTTAGTATGATTGGAAATGAGTAGATTCTTTTAAAGAATGACAGTGATAGATCTCTCAGTTCAGTTCATGGTCAAGGTGATGGTCCCCGATACACAAAGGCTGACGAGCCAGACATTGCGTGTGGTCTAAAGTTCTTTCTTCTCCTTGTTACTTCAGCTGTTTGAGGTTTTGAGTGTCCTAATTAGCTGGAGACGTGGGCAGAAATGAGAAGACTGTTTACTATCACACATTTGAATCTCTTTTTAAATGGTTTAACATTTTAGACAGGTAATTTCCTTTGGTTCGGATTTCTGTAAATTGGACAATGTTGTGCATAAAACACCTTCAAATTATCATATAAAAGAAAAAGATAGGCATTGAAAATACTGGAAAATTTCAGGGTAAATGAATTTAGTAGCTCTATTCAAGCCTGAACTAGTTAGGTTGGGTGCCTATGTTTGATCTAGTCTAAGCTGTAAACAAACAAACAAACAAAACATAAAAATAGCCTGGGATGGAGAAGGTAAGAAACAGCAGCACAGGTGGAAGGGAAGAAGACATCGAGGCCGTCTTTCCAATCCTTTTACATTGAGGCATCTGATGATGAAGCATGACCTCCTTCAGCTGCCCCGTGGTTAAAGAATCCATGACTTAGCACTTTGTGTCTACTGAGATTCCTGCATGTGGGGAAATTTAGTTTGCTGCGTTAAGTATTTGTCATTGTAATGGTGGCTGGGGATACACATAGAAGTCAAGGGGCCTCCCTGAAACCCACACCTCAGATAGTAATGAAGGGCAGTTATGAAAACACAAGGGACAGAGGTTACTTATTACTGAAGATGTGACCTTTCTTTGTGTTTCTCGTTATTGTAGGAAGAAAGCTCTTTTGCGAGAGAAATACCCTAGCGACACGCATGCTAAATGATCTAAAAGCGCGGGGTTCTCTAGAAGCCCACCGCAATGGGGAACCAGGCTCAAAAATGGTTGAGTCTCTGCCTTTTGGTTGCAATGACAGAACTTCTGATAATTTGGTTGTTTGTTTTCCTTTTTTCTTTATTTTAATAGTGGACATTCCCGACATCCATGGGGGAGAGGGCTATGAAGATGAAATTGATGGTGGGTATCACTGTGATTTAACAGATAATCATGAAATTCAACTTTTGTTAAAAACATCAACAAAAAATAATGTTCTGGCTATTGGAAGACCAGCATTTAGAACTATCAGTCAGAAATATAAGTGAAAAGAGCCCAGAGGAGAACAAAGAAACCACTAATTACTTTGCGAAGGTCAAATCTCCAGGTATAGAAAGTTTATCGGATTTTCTTGGCCTAATCCAAAACAGGCCCCCATTTCAGGCAACTTCCTTTATCGGTTGTCTTCAAATCTGGATAAACCCTTTAGAGGTGTAAAGTGAGCTCCTCTTTGCTGTCAGTGCTTGACCCCAGTGACATCCTCCACAGAGAGGCCTGAGTGAGTTGTCTGTCCGTGAACCGTCTCCAGCTAGCATGGGCAGTGCACTCCACCACTTACAGGGAATCTTGTCCAACTATCCAAGATGCCAGGTCTTGCTTATTGAAGACTTAAGGGTTTGGTTCATGCTGGCCACCTCATTTTTTCACACTTATTCCAAGCTCTATCTTGGCATTTCAAATGCACATACTTCTAGAGGCTAATTCAAGAGTCCTGGGGGCGGGGAGGCAAACACGTAGATGTAATTTCTACCTTGAACTCAGTAGTGAAGTCCTCCGGGACTTTTGTGAGCACCAAGTCTGATGACCGGGAGCCCCCTCCACTCACAGAACAACTTCAGGTCAAGACTGAACATTTAGAAGTTCCTAGAGAAGTTGCTTTTAACCTGACCTTAGTTAGAAACGTCAAGCGTAGTTATAGAAACTGGAGTGACAAACCCAAACAGCACCTTGTCAGCTGGCTGCAGGAGCTCCCTGCACAAACCACTCCAACTCTCCTTTTATGGGCAAAAGAGCTCAAGTGGCCGTCATGGGAGTCTGCAGTAGATCAAGGAGAAGCGCTAACGTCTAAAGCGAGAGGAGGGGTGTGCAGGGGGCTGTCTCCTGGCCCTTTAACTCCTCTGTGGCAAACCGGAGTGAGTTACCTGGTCACTCAGGTCCTTTAAACCTCGGTTGCAGCACCTACTAACAAAAATGTAGTTCCCTCTCCTTCCCTCGTGGACTTTTTAGGGGACCCTGAGGAGCTGGGTCCCACACACAGTTCCTAAGGATGTCTTTTCCTGAGTCGATGGCAAGGCCACAAACTGGGTGTTTCTCCTACAGAATTTGTTTTCTTCCCACTTTGGAGGCTTGTCCTAGGTGAAGGTATGGACAAGGCTGGTTCTTTCTGAAAGTGTGAGGTTCTCTTCCCCCCATCACTCCCCCCCTCCCTGGTTTGTACTCTTCCCCCCATCACTCCCCCCCCTCCCTGGTTTGTACATGACCATTTCTGAATTTGCTCATGTCTACGTTCCTCCTTTCTGTGAAGTACCAGTCAGATTGGGTTAGGGCTCAACCTAATGGCCTCTTCTTGTTGCCTCAGCAAAGGCCTTGACTCCCAGTAAGATCGCACCCTACTAACATGCTAAGCGTTTGAACTTAAACATGTGAGCCAGTTTAACCTGTACCAATCTAGTGTAGCTGTCAAGGAGGGCTGAGGGCTAGAAAGAAAATGTGCTACTTACATGGGCAGGAATGCCAAGCGGGGAAACTCATGATATAAAAACAGTCTCAGGCTGTGCTTTGATTTAACTTGAGGCGGTTGGAAGTGAGGCATAAGATAGACAAATGAGCCCACAGCACATGATCCATCCTGGGCACTTCACTGTCCCCCGAGGAGTCTGCTAAACCCTGAGTGCTGGAGACACATCAGAGGGGCGGCACACCTGCCTAGTGTGCATGGCGCCCTGGGTTTGATTGTCACCAGCAAAACAAACAAAACAACAAAACCTGAACTAAGTAATGGAAGTTGGTTTACTTAAACATCCGCTGTGTATCTATTTCTGTCTTTCTTCTGTAGTATTAGGGATTGAATTTAGGACCTCAGGCATCTGAGGCAAGTGCTCTATCACCAAATATATCACCAGTCCTTAAAGAACAAATATGGAGGAGCTGGGACTGTAGCTCAGTTGGCAAAGAACTTTCCTAGCTATGGGAAGCCCTGAGTTTGATCCCTAACATACATAAAACTGGGGGTGGTGGTACATGCCTGTAATCTCACCACTCAAGAAGTAGATGCAGGTTCAAGGTCAGCCTGGTATGCCCTTTATAAATAAATACAATGATACCATAGAAAGAAAGATAGATAGGTAGGTAGATAGATGCAAACATACATCCATACACATAGATACATACATACAGATAGATACATATATACATACACACGCACATACACATAGATACATACATACATACAAATATACATACATACACATAGAGATAGATAGATAGATAGATAGATAGATAGATACATATACATAGATATAGGTAGATAGATAAATAGATCCAGACAGACAGATACAAATATACATACATACACATAGATAGGTAGGTAGGTAGGTAGGTAGATAGATAGATAGATAGATAGATAGATAGATAGATATCCAGACAGACAGACAGATACAAACATAATACACATAGATAGTTGATTGATAGATAGATAGATAGATAGATAGATAGATAGATAGATGATAGATAGATAGATAGATAGATAGATAGATAATAGATAGATAGATCACACATACATATAGATAGATAATACATACATTCATACAGATATATACATACACATAGACAGACAGATAGATGATAGATAGATAGATAGATAGATAGATAGATAGATAGATACATACATACATACAGATAGATAGATACATACACATAGATAGATAGATAGATAGATAGATAGATAGATAGATAGATAGATAGATAGATAGATATAGATGATAGACAGACAGACAGACAGACAGATAGATAGGGTGAGGCTGTAGTTACCATGTGCCAGGCTGCAAGCACTTGGCAATTATTGGTTCACTAAATCCTCCTAACAACCCAGAAGATTGTTTTATTAATGTCTCCATTTTATAGATGAGAGAATGGAGCCAGGGAAGAGGTTAGGTCCCAGGTCCCAAAAGATACAGCTAGGACATAGAAGCTTTCCAAGTGCCTGCTGCTCACTGCTAAGCCCCAAAGAGACTCGGGGTTGGGGAACCTCAGTTACGATGTCTCCATGCCTATAATTCTGTGTGTTTTGTGCCATAGACGAGTATGAGGGAGACTGGAGCAACTCCTCTTCCCCTACCTCAGGGGCTGGTGGCCCTTCATCCGGCAAAGAGAAGAGCTGGCTGTACACACTGGATCCCATCCTCATCACTATCATCGCCATGAGCTCGCTGGGCGTCCTGCTAGGGGCCACCTGCGCGGGGCTCCTGCTGTACTGCACCTGCTCCTACTCGGGCCTGAGCTCACGCAGTTGCACCACGCTGGAGAACTACAACTTTGAGCTCTACGACGGCCTCAAGCACAAGGTCAAGATGAACCACCAGAAGTGCTGCTCCGAGGCTTGACGGACTGCACCTGAACCGCGTCTGACGCTTCGTCCCAGTGAGAGGAGCTAGGGAAGAGTACATTTTTCCCCCTTTGGAAACTGAATGCCATAATCTCAATCAAACTCATCCAGAATACTGAAGGTATGGACAGGACGGTCTAGGGAGAGAGTGAGATGCAGCCCGGAGGGAGACTGTCGCCCACCAGAATGCAGGAATTCGGCTGCGTCCTCTGTGGAGTCACAGTTCTGTTCATTTGTGGGTTCATTATGATTATGATTGCGTTGTTACATTTTATCTTTTTGGTCTGTGAGCAACTCAAAGAGGCATAAGAGAATGACTTGTCCAGTGGGGAAGTGGGGAGAGGGTTGAGATCCCCTCCTCCCTCTAATCAGCACTTGAAAAGCGAAAGATCTTTCAGCCCTTCCATCTTGAGAAAGGAAACTTAAACAAAAGCCATCCAGTTTAGCTCGTCCTCAGATGGTCTCACAGTTGAAGAGACTTGTTGGGCTGCGTTCAGATTCTGCCAGCCGCCCTAGGAGCTGCCATTTCCAGTCCTAGCATACTGAAGTAGGATGTTATTGCCTTTAGCTTTTTTTAATCCAGGGGAAGATTGCCATTTTAGGGTCAGCCTGAACAATTCTTTCTTATATACAATTTAAAATAAACCAGAACCGAAACTTCACACGCCAGAATCCATAGACACACCTCTATGGTTAGACACAGACAAGCCTTAAAATGCTTTGATGAGTGGGGGCCATTCCTTAATCTAGACCCAGAGTTTGTGACTGTGGGGTGTCCCTTTGTGGGGCCTCTGCTGGTGGCTTTGCCTTTTCTTTTTCCTATTAGTTCTTCTACAACAAATACGTATGTTCACATATGCACACAGCACACACACACACACACAGCACACACACACACACAGAGTGAGAGATGGAGAGAGATTTTTCTCTATTCTCTGGTCTCAGAGCGGGGTGGGAAATCAAGCTGTCAGTGTGTCTCCTCCTGGCCACTAGACAGACATCAGAGCAAAGGAGAAGGAACAAGAACCCAGCTGTGTCGGGAAGACTGAGCAATGTGGACAGAGACATTTCGTCGACTCGGTCTCCTTGCTAGGTTGATGGCACTGATTTCTTGTGGGGAGACTCCATCCTGGCAGGGTGTGAGCGCAGCGGCATCATGAGTCACTGCTACCCACAAGTCCACAAGTGCTGTGGATGGAGTCGTCACCACACTGCTTCAGCCTCAGAAAGACCAGTTCTTTATTCGTACACGTAACGTGCCATGAATACAGACACACACACGTGCACGCACACACACACACACACACACACACACACACACATACACACAGCAGTTTATATGTTTTTTATTAAGTGCCTTGAAAAACAATGAAGACAAACCTATTTTCCCTCTGGGTAGGAATGACGAGTGTCTCACAAGTTAAGGCATTCCTCTCTCTCACCCCGGTGACTCCATTCCCAGCTCCCCTACTCACCGCTGACCCACAGCAGGATGAATCCTGCTACCTGGGGGAAAATCAGACCCTAGATGACTCCTGAAAGGGAGGTATGAAGAACAGAATGAAACTTTGTGAAAGATAAGATTGTCCTCAAGATCCAAATCTTGACTTTGTGTTAAAATGCCTAAAGAGTGTCTGTGCCCTAGAAATACATTACAGGCCCTGCCAGTCTGCCCAGACTGTTGCATATAAGTGGGAAACTGCCTCACTATTTTTGCTGCTGTGGTCACCCACAATTTCATTTGTCTCGAACCCAGGCAAATGAAGAAGGGCGGATGGACTGGCTGGTTCCTTTAAATGTTAACTTATGAAGATGCTAGTTCAGATGGTGATGTCCCAGTGTTTTGTACGCAGAGAGGGAACAGTCCTAGCGACGACTATTTATCCACATGTGTGTGTCTGTGCGCGCCTTTGGGTTCTCTGTATCTACTGTGTATGTGAATGGTCACGTGGATCTCAGTGGTGGTGGTGTGACTTTGACCCAGAGCCTGAGTGTCACGGCTGATCTCGGCACTCATTGGCACAGTGGTAGAGGTAAAAAGTTAAGCTTTTAAGCCCTGGGGGCTTAGTGTTAGATGCCCTCTGAGCTGGGCACACCGTAGAAGAAAGTCTGTGTTAGCTCATTCTCATCTTTACCCCCGCTGCCCCCAATGCAGCTAGAATTCAGAACATTGAGAGCTTGTGGGGAGAAGAGAGGTTCAAAGGCCCACGCTGGGAGCCCTGGCCCTCTCATGACCATTTTACTCTAATTCCCCAAAGACCAGCCCTGTTTAAAGCCTGCAGTTCTAAGTTATGTGCAACTTAACCTGCATCCCTCTACAAGTCCTGCATCCATTTTACTTTGGCTGATTTGAGGCTCTGAGTGGTCCCTGAGGGCTAATCAGAAACAGGGTCCCCAGGGCTACAAGTAGATACCTCACCAAGGCTGGAGGCTGGTCTGTCGTAAGGTGTAAAGAAAGAGGGCTGGGTCTGATTCTGACTTGACCAGTGGACCCCTTGGTGCATTGGTTATCTTTATCTGCAGATAGGCTAACTGGCCCATCTCCTTGAATTGTTCCCTTTGGGAAACCTAACTCACAGTATTGATGTCCTTTTTGCCTTGTACTGAATGACACATTACCTCCACGCTCTCCCGGACTAGGCGGTCCACAGGACCACAGGGTTGCTTTCTCTCTTTGGTGGGGATGGGGAGTTCACAGGGATGAGGGTCCAAGGAATGAGCATGAATGACAAGAAAGCGGGAGGGGGGGAAGTTAAGCTTTTCCAGGATGTGCAGTTTTTGACCATTTGCTGGCTGAGCCAGATCACGGAAACTCGAGAGATTTTACTGTGATTCTACAATGTAAAAAATAAACAATGTCAAACTGTGTTTATATTATTTGTATAAAGCCTTTTTAAGATTACTATTTAAATAAACATTATGCCAGAACTGCATTGTCTTTATTGGAGGCATAAAACAAACTTGGATTTGAGTAACCAGATTGTTCCATGTGTTGGGAACCTTTCCGGATTTTACCACTTACACTTGTGTGTCCTGGGAAATACTCCATGTTAGCCATCTTGGACTTCTACAACAGGATGCATTGGTCAGGTGAGTTAACCATTTAATGCTCTTCATTCTGGAAGCTGAGAAGTCCAATATCAAGGAACCAGCACACTTGGCGACGTTTTAGTTTGTAGACAACTTCTTTCCCTCCATGCACTGTCTCGCCTTTTTTGGGTGAGTTTCTTTGACTGTCTCTTCCTGTGAGAATATTAACCTCATCCTTGCAACCTAACATAAACCTAGTTACTGCCCAAAGACCCCACGGCCTCTATACCATCTCAGAGGTGTATACTTTCAACATATGAATTTGGAGAGAATACCAAATACCCTTCATTCTGAATCAACTGAGGTGGGTTTGTCATTCTCTTGAGACCTTATGACTCAGCTTTGGAGTGAATAGCTTGTACAACTTGTTGGCATTTTATGGCATTTATATCCCGAAGTCAGCAATGGCTCATCTGGCTGGGTGGAATACCTGACTACCTGTAGACCTTACCTGACAGTCCTCAGAAGCTGGGACCCCCCTCACTGTCTCTCCTCTCTTGCCTCTGCTGCTTCTGATTCCTTGCTGTTTCCTGTTTTCTCCAGCTCTTGCTTCTCCACCTCTCCAGGGGCTTCAAGGCCTGGACGAGCTCTCCAGGCGTGGTCCCAAGCATTTAATTTTTTATCTTTCCAATTGTTTCTTTTATTTTTGAGATTATCATTTCCTCCTTCCCTTTCCTCCCCCCAAAGCCTCCCATATACCCCTCTAGTTCAATTTCAAATTTATGGTCTCTTTTTTCATTAATTGTTGTTATATGCATATGTGTATATGTGTGTACGTATATGTTACCAAATATAATTGCCTGTCTGTATACTGTGACTTGTATGTATGTTTTCAGGGATGACTATTTGGTACACGATAACCAGTTGGTGTGCTCTTCCCTGGTGAAGATTTTTTTCTTCTGCTCTCAACATTCCTTGGTTGCCTGTAGCTCTCTGTGTGGGTTTTAGGCCTTGTATTCTTTACCCCGTCCTCTTTAGCATGTCTATTGGTGTTGTCCTTGCTGAGGTCATTTTTAGGAAGCCACGTTGATGAGGCTCTATGGATGTGGCTTCTAACATCGCTAGGAGCACAGGCTCACAGCAAACCCTTGCCCTCTGGCTCGTGCAGTCTTTCTGCCAACTTTTGCACAGTGTTCCTGAGCTTTAGGAGCAGGAGTGTTTTCTAAGACCCTGACTTACAACAACCCTGATGGTGGTTTTCTATAATGGTGTCCATCAGTTACAAAGAGACGTTTCTTTGATGAGGCATCCACAGACACCTGCATGTATGAGTATAGAGAGACATCTCCCCATACACATAAAATAATAAAAACAAATCTTTAAAAGCTAATGAAATCCTGATGTTCAATTGAATAAATAGAAATATTCATACAGTGGAACTCACGGTCCAAGAGGGGCAAAGACAGCCACAGGCCCACCTGAGTCCTCACAGCCCAGGCTGGCTGAGGACAGCTACAGGCCTGCTTGGTGCCTTGTGGCACCAGGCAGGTAGACACCATTATGTTCAGCAAATATGTCGTGGAGAAATGGAAGAGAAAGAGAAGCAGAGTGGTCCGTGTGCTGTGAAGAGAGGCGGAGCTGAAGAAGCAAGGGTGGTGAGGAGCAGGCTGATGTGGGTGGCCTGCCCATCACCAGGGCCACGCTGAGGGCCATGTCCTTGTCTGTGATCCTACTCCAGCAGGGTCTGGGCTGTCACCTGTGGCTGTATTGGTGTCCAAGGGCTGTGCAGCTGCAGAGGCCACGTGGATCCGAATGGCCTGCGGTGCCACCAGGTGCCCTGAGCTGCACCTGAGGGTCATGTCTGAGTTCAAGGCCCTACCACAGACAGGGTCTGTGTTGATATCCGTTACTCCTGTTACCAGCAGAGGCCATGCAGATACCTGTAGTCTGACCTGCCACCCGAGGCCATGCTGATGTCCGAGAGCCACGCTGTACCATACTGATGTGAGTAACCTGTGCTGCCACCAGGGGCCATGGTGAAGTCACCGAGGGCCATATCTGTGTTCGTGGTCCTGCCTCAACCAGGGTCTGTTTTGATTTGCATGGCTTCAGTTACCCCTGAAGCGGATGCCTGGGGCCTGGACACCTAGATGAGTCTATGCTGGTGTCCAAAAGCTCTGCTGTCACTGGGGCCAAGCTAATCTGAGTGGTCTGTGCTGCTACGTGAGGCCATGGTGTTGTCTGAGCCCAGACTGCTGCCAAGGGCCATGTTTGGGTCCGTGGTCCTACTGCATTTGGGGTCTGCATTGATGCAGCCCATGTTCCCACCAAAGGTTCCACAGATGCTCGGGATCTGAGCCACTGACTGTGGACGTGTTGCTGTCTGAGGGTCATGAGCAGCTGGGGCCATGCAGATCTTAGTGTCCTGTGCTGCCACCTGGGGTCATGGTGTCATTGCCCAGGGCCATGTCTGTGTCTGTGGCCCTGTAGCAGTCAGGGTCTGATTTTATGTCCATGGTTCCTGCTACCATTAAGGATCATGTAAATGCCTGGAGTCTGGTCAGCCGTCTGAGATCATGTTGGTGTCCTAGGGTCTTACTGCCCCCGGAGTCATACTGATCTGGATGGCCTGCAGTGCCCTTGGGGCCATGGTGACATCCAGGCCCAAACTGCTAGCAAAAACCATGTCTGGGTCCATGGTCCTGCTGCAGTTGGGGTCTGTGTTGATCTCTGTGATCCAAGATACCACAGGGGATCATAGGAAGCCATGTTTGTTGAACTCTAGGGGCCATGCTGAGCCAGCACCACACTATGCTGGCCCTGGGAGAGCTGGGCCTGCCCCTCACTGGCCACTGCAGCAAAAGAGCTGGCCCCACCCCTCATGGGAGAGCTGGGTGCACACCCCGCAGAGTTGGCCCCACCCCAACTGTGAGTGTAGAAGACCTAGCTCTGCCCCTTACCTGAGAGAGGATCCCCAGGGACCCAGACTGACCAACTAGATCCACTCAGACCCACATCCAGGGCTTTGAGTTGGCTACTCCAGCATCTACCCCATCTATGACCTGTTAGAATGCATGAAGGGACTGACTAGTCCTGTGGAACCAGAGCCCTGGGATCTGCATGACTAGGGGCAATGGCAGGTATGATAGTTTGAAAGAAAATGGCCCCAAAAGGGAATGACAGTTTTAGGAGGTGTGGCCTTGTTGGAAGAAGTGCGTCACTGTAGGAGCAGAGTTTGAGGTCTTTTGCTCAAGCTTCCCTCAGTGTGACTCTCAGTCCACTTCTTTCTGCCTTCTGATCAAGATGTAGCCATGTCTGCCTGCATGATAATGATGGACTGAACCTCTGAAACTGTAAGCCAGCCCCAATTAAATGTTTTCCTTTATAGTTACTGTGGTCATGGTGTCTTTTCATAGCAATAGAAACCCTAACTAAGAGAGCAGGATCTCCAGGATGAGTTTCGGTGAGGATCCAGTGAGGACAATGTGCCAGAAGCCAGAAGCCTTGCACCAGACCAACGAGGGTAGACACTCTGCAGCTCCCAGTGCCACCAAGATGAATGGAGAGGTGTCGAGAGGCGGGAAAGATGGAGGAGTGAAGTGGGTGTTTTGTTTGTTTTGTTTTTAAGTAATAGTTTTTAAGTTTTCTTTTGGGAAGAGGCTATGGGAGCAAGGGGAGGATCTGGAGGGACTGGGAAGTGAGTGGTTTTGGAGTACAAGATGTGAAATTCCCAAAGAAATCAATAAAAGTTATGTTAAAAATTCATGCAATGGCATATGGCTTGGCCAAAAGGGGAATAAAATACCAATATATGGGGGAAAATCACTGAAGGGAAATGAATACTGAGTCTCGAGATGGAGGAGGTAGGGAATTAGAGAAGCAGCTCAGACCCAAGGGCAGATGTGGCCGCATCCTTTGTTCATTCTGAACAGGAGCACACACCCTTCACCCCAAGGACATTTATAAAGACCAAAAGTGACCTATTACCAGAACTAGTGACATAACAGCCATGGTTATTGATTACTTGCTGTTCTATGTATTCAGCAGATGCCATCTTAACTAAGTCATCCTGGACAGCACCATGCTGTCTGAACCTTGATCTGGTCCTTAGGTTTCTAACCACTGCATCCCATTTTCAGACAGAAGGTACTTTATTCAAATGGGTCCACAGGGCATCCCTTGTGTGGAGCCACAGTCTGCAGCAGAGGAAGGACATGTGACCAGCAAAGAGGCTTTACCTCAAGGTTAGCATGGTCCACATTAGGGTGGTGGACCTGGCCCTGCCCTTGAACTAAGGGCTCTCCAGCCAACTGCTGGATTGTCTGTTCCTCCATGTCATCTTCCGGTCAGGCAGACGTCACATTTCTTTGATTACCACAGGCAAATGCCTGCCCTCACGAATGGATTCGGGATTCTTTGCTTTATGAACGACGAAGGCAAAAGAAAGCCAGATACACTCCAAGGAAGTACTGCTAAGTTCCCACAGGGGACTTTCCACCAAGGAAAGCCAGATAGAACCTTAAGATGACCTCCTCCCTGCGGAAGCTACAAACCAGAGCTGATTTTGCTTCATCCTGGGTCTTTACTTACACCACAAAAAAAGGAAATTTGACCACATTGTTTTATTTGAGAAATGTTTTTGAGCACTTCCTGACTTCTTACACTCCAGTGGGAGAACAGAAAACCAATAGCCAAACACATGGATCAGCGCTGGTTACTGGAAACGCAGCACAGCAGTTAGCAGGTGCCTCTAACAGGAGCGAGCCATCAGGATTACTGTCTCTAAACAACTCATCAAGGAAGAGCCTCCAAGATAATGCTCTATCTCCTGACAGAGATAGAGGTGCTAAGAAAGATGCCCCCAAGGAAGATCTGTAGATCCTGTGAAAAAGAGGTCACTCCTTCCCAGGACACAAAGCAGCCACTAAGACTGTGACCACAGAGGGCAAAGGTCACACTGGTGCCTGAAGGTCAGGGTGAGGAGGCACAGGTCTGTGGCTTCCCTTCATTTTCAGCAAGAGCAGCTACATCACAGTCCACCCAGGCCTTGGAAGGTCACTATCGTCAAATCTGCAACTTTGCTCTTAGCCCCTCCTGTGATCTTCACGGACTTCACAAGGCTCCTGAGTCGTGGGCTTCTAGCGTGTTACTGTCCCCACAGCAAGAACAGGGGGAAAGGAGAGAGCATCTCTTCCTTCCTCTTGTTGAGCTTTGGGTATTTTTAAAATCTTAATAAACTAATAACATTTTCTGGTTGCTAGCCATCTAGTGTTTACATAAGAACTTTTAATTTTTTATTTTTTTCTTATCTGTATCCTTCTGGAAATGTTTACGAGCTCCTCAGAGGAGGCAGGCCAGGGAAATGCAGTTGGAACAGGCCTGTGCTTCAGGGAATAGGGTCCATCTGGAGGCTGAGGCTGTCTCTTTCCTACCTACCATATGACGGTGGGGATGGGGTGGGGGAGGGGACCTGGAAACAGCAGAGCCCTGACTGTGTTTCCACTCTCTCAGGCCTCAGGCTATGTATGTGAGGTGGGGTTAGGAACAGGGCAGCCGAGAACCTGCTACCTGTCCTGGGTCCTCAGAGCTACCCTGCTCCCCCCAGGGCCTCGCAGTAATTCCAGACCCCGTTAGCATCAGCAACTAATTGGATAGGGTCCTAAGAGCTGAGAGAAAGCAGAGCTTGGCCCTGGGCTCTGCTGCTCAGCACTGCTGAAACACACACACACACACCACATGAACTAGGCTAGTCCTCCCTTATTCCAGGCTCTCTCTGTGACTATGAGAAGATGCTCTTGGAAGAAGGATATTCCTTCTAAGCCCTCCCTGGAGACCCCAGCAACAAACCTCAGGAGGAGCCACCATCCAAATTGCTTCTGTAGTTTATCCAGAGAGGCACCTGCTTCCTCTCCCTTCCCTGCCAGAAACAAACCTGGAGATCATGTGTGTGCAAGTGTGTGTATGTGTGCATTGCGTGAGTAGAGGAGCATTTTTCCGGTCCCCATCAGTTTTCAAGGGCCATACAAGTAAACAAACAAACAAACAAAAAGGCTACTTTGCTAAAGAAATGTGGGCGGAGCCATTTCCTCCTTCTAGGGCCCCAGGTACAGCAATGCTTCACATTCGGCTTTCCAGAGAGACCCCATGGGGCAGCGCCAGAGTCCACAAGCCCAGACTCAGGCCCTGTCTGATTCCATGCATACACAGGAGCTCAGGCATCTGCAGAAAGGCCTTGGTCAGGCATGGAAGACGTAAGAATCTGGACAGTGACCCCTTGGAAGGGCTTCACCATGCTCCTCGTTGAACCAGCAGGCACACAGTGGACACACCTCCACTCCCAGGTTCAGCCTTGCCCAGAAATGTGGTTCTGTCTGTGAAGCAGCCTGTGAGCTCCACATCTCCACAGCCTCCCAGAACTTTCTGCAGAAAGACGCTCTCGACTGCTTCTGCCTTGAACCACCGCTTTGCCCTTCTCTTTTGTCTGCCTTGCTGACTCGGTATGCAGGTGGCCAACATCAGCACTGTTACCCAGGCAGTTAAGCTTGGCCACCTGGGCTCACCTTCCCCTTCCCTCCTTGCCCTCCTCACCTCACCCCTCCTTGAGAATTCCTGCTTCTCTTTGGAGCCAACTGTATTTAAGACCCGTGGTAGTTCAAAGGACATTCATAAGGTTTTGAAGTTCCCAGTCCTCCACGTTCCTTGAACTTGGTCATGCTGAGAGGGTAAAAAAGAAAAATGATGTTCCTGGGATCTTAAGAGACCAGGGTTCAAGATACAGTTCTTCCTCAAATTCTGTGACCTTTGGAAGCCATGACTCTGGCTAAGTGCATTTTGATCTCTGACTTCTGTTCTGTGCTATACAAACAGTGAGGACCAAGCTCCAAAGACACTGCCTATAACCTCTGAGAGTCTGCGCAAAGAAACCATGTCCACGAGTCCCAACGAGGATGTTGGCACTCCTGGCTTCTATTTAACTTTGGTATTTTAGGTTAAATAAAAAATTCAAATTAAAATTCTTTTGAGATGGTTGGAATGTTGCCAGAGTTAGCTAATAAAATTGTCCTATGGCCCAGACTTGCTTCCTTCCAGGGACCTAGTAAGCACATGCAGACAAATGCAGTCCTCACGTTCATCAGCAAACCTCTTGGTGATGTAGAAGGAAGGGATCACAGAAAACCACTACTAGTCGAAGTGTGGAGAGCAATGCACAGTGGGGTGCCTGACACGGGGGGGGGGGGGACATCTACAACACTTCCTGTACGGAAGGTCAAGGAAGAGGGGGCCAGAAGACCGTGAGAGCCAGAGGACCAGCAAGTCTTTGTAGCTATGACAGGGAAGCTATACCAATGAAATCTCGACAACATGGCTGCCTAAACAAGACCTTCACAAGTCCAACATTAGTCGGCATCCCCCCAAATAGGTGGAGAAAAACCCATAGGAGCCAACCTTAGATGAAGAAATACAAGCAATTAACAACTGCCGAGCCAGTGAGTCTTCCTGGTTGGTTATTCAATATCAAGTGGTCACCCCAGAAGCATACACGTGCAGACTCAGAGGATTGTATCTGTATTTATTCACTTACAAGCATTTGTGTCGATGGTTAAAGAAGAGGCAACCATGAATTAGGGATGGGCTTAATGGTATGATTATATTTTAATTAATATTTTAAAATGACCCACCCAACCACTAAGGAAAACAGTACAGCACTTCCTCAAGGTGGTAAACAGAGTCACCATTTGATTCAGCAGTTCCCCTGCTGGGTCTCTCGACCCAGGGCGATTGAAAGTCCAGACTCAAGCAGATCCCTTGGCAGCTTTGCTCAGAACAGGATCATTCTCTACGGGCAAAGGGGAGAAACACACAAATGCCCCTCACCAGTTTAAAGATAAACAAAAATGTCTACTATATACAATGACATATTCTGACACACATTAACTACATAAATGGGTTTTGTAAAGCATTGTGCCAAGTAAAATTGTGCCAGACACAACAGGACAAATGCCAGTGGGTCCACTTATACCACGTATGTAGAACAGACAAATTCATACAGACAGGAAGTCGGTTAGAGACCTCCAGAGGCAAGAAGGAGAGAAGAACTTGCAGTTACTGTTAAAGATATAGGGTTTGGCATGAGAAAGTTCTGGAAATGGTTAGTGGTTACCCATCACGGGGAGGGTACTTAGTACAACTGAATTGTTTATTTCAAAATGGTTAAAACAACGCAAAAATAATGCATCATGAACATTTTATCACATTTAAGTCTTTTTATTATTGTTGTGTGTACATGCAGTGTATTGCATACATGTAGTGTGTGTGTGTGTGTGTGTGCATGTGTACACTCACACCTGTGTGGCACAATGCAGGTTGGAAATTGAAGGACAGAGATGACACTCAGATGGTCAGGCTCTGTTACCCACAATCTGTCAAGCCAGCCCCTCACATTTTCTCTAAGCATCTTACCTCAAAACTGTAACACTTAGATGTATCTCAGTTAATCATATTCCTTGACTATGGAAAATTCGTATTTAACTGAGTAGTCTGCATTTTATCTGGCAGTGTTGGTTAAGGAGTTTCTGTTCTGCCAAAGATTTCTCTCGAATTCAAGATCCATACTATTCAAACAAACAAACAAAATAGCATTTGTGGTCTGACTAGAATAAATGCATAGAACCAGAGCAGAAAATGGGGCAGATAGTGTTTGCCCTAATTATAGCCAACCGCAGAGAGACCACCCAGCAACTCTCCCAGTGAAGAGGTAGAGATCGGAAATCTCGGTTGTTTTCCCATCTGTTGTTCAGCCATCGTGATCCACAAACGCAGTAAAAGCTGGTGACAAACCCTTCTTCCAATTGACCACGTGGTTAGGATTACAGCTACAGATGGCGACACTCAGACATGTGAGTCAGAAGATAGTCTTCTGCCCTGCCATCACCCCGGAGTCGGCAGGAGCCCATGGGGTGTCCAGATGTCTAATGGTACCCCCATTTGCACCCATGCCTTCAAGAAGGAAAAAGGCAGCTTGCACAGCTCACTCTGCTACAGGAAACAACAGGTGCGGAAGGCAGAGGCCACTGTGGAGCCATTGAACCCAACACTGGGTCTTAACACAACAAGAACGCTACAGGCTTGGCAATGGCAAGCCCATGCCAATCTGCCTGGGAGACAGACCTAAAGTCACACCACTGCCCGCCCCCACCCCATAGTCATACCAGGCCCACCTACTCTTTCTCTGCACCAAGATGAAAGGCAGCTTGGGAGGGCATGTCTTAAAGACATGGGTCACATCCATTTCTTTTTTTTCCTAGGTGCTGACAAGTCACTGTGGAAGTCTGGAAATGCACAGCAAAAATACACAGGCCTTAATGCTTGCTGGTAAATGATTACCGAGGGAAACATTCTTTACGTGGGGGCTCTTGGCTCCCATCATGTAAGGACGTGTTGCTGCAGGAACAAGATGGAAAGTCCCTGAAGTTCCCTCCCCAATGCAGACCCCACTGCATTTCCACCCCACTTCCCACTGTTTCAATTTCTGGTGCTTTGTGGGGATCTGAGTCCACAGACAAGAGACGTCAACTAGTCAATAGGGGGTCGCTGGTAGCCAACACCAACTTGAAGGCAATCTAACCTATAACTGGGTGGAATCTTTCTGCTGACCAGCACCAGCTATGACCACTAAAGTCAACCACTCGTGCTTAGGTTCAGACACAGAGTGACTTTTTAAAAAATATTTATTTATTATGTATACAATATTCTGTCTGTGTGTATGCCTGCAGGCACCAGACCTCATTACAGATGGTTGTGAGCCACTATGTGGTTGCTGGGAATTGAACTCAGGACCTTTGGAAGAGCAGGCAATGCTCTTAACCACTGAGCCATCTCTCCAGTCCCAGAATGACTTTTTTTTTTAACTGTTTGTATAACTTGTTTTCCCATCTGCAGGGCAGAGACTACTTTGCTGTTAAATCTGGACAAGAGGATATTATTCTTGTAGGGATGTAGGGCAGGGGGTTGCTTTTTCCCCTGACATGGATGTAGATCCCAGGAGGCACAACATGGAAATTGAGCTGAGAAGTGGGGAATGTTAAAGATGAGGAAGACACACTAAACTTGGCTCTGCTCTGGACCAAGTTTGAAGGTGATGGAGAGAGAGCCTTCACCTTGGAGGTAGCTGGAAGGTTTAAGGGGATTCACGTCCTTGCCTCTGAGAGCCCGTCTGTAATTCTAGTCTCTCTTTAGAGTTTCTCTCCTCTGCTCGCCACCCTGGAATCCCAGACAGTTAGCCAAGAGGTCCCATGGGAAATGAAAGGGCAACCGTTCTTCCTAAACCATTTTCTACCCCTTCGGGTTGCCCTTCACACACGGTGAGGCCAACTGTAGCAACCTGCTCTGAAGCTGGGAGCACAGCCAGGCCCGGGACACAATGCCTTGACTCGGCCAGTAGACCCCAGTAGACCCAAAAGCCCGGGAGCTGGCCTTGCCTGGTGCCCAACCTTTCACCTCCAACCACTGCTAGAAATGTCAAGCTAAAGTAGATGAGCCAGGCCGGGAACACTCACCAGCCAGAGCAATGTTAAATATTAAACATCCTCGGTAGCGGGCCAGCCTGAAAGCTGCCATTTTATTACGAGGCTTTCACAGGCTTGGGAAGAGAGCCTGTATCTCCCAGAAGCGAACCGTGGAGACCTGCCCTCCGCCTGCTCAGTGCTGGGGAAGCCTTCAAAGCTGTTCAATTTGTCTGAGCCCTATCCATCTTTAATGTCACAGTCTACATTTTCTCATTTCTTCCTTTTTCAAAGCAGCCAGAAATGAAAATGTCACTTCATCTGGGGCCAATTCAAAAGCCAGGCTCAGACGGAGTTCTGTCCCATTCTCCTGGGTTCCCCCATGTTTTTAATCTCCCAAGGAGCCTTTAGGGGGTACTGCAGCCCCTGTCCCTGTGTTCATGTGCCTTTCCAGGACTGTGTCCTTCACTGGCCTCCTCTTCGGACCTCTGTGTGGCCACAGCACCTGCAAAGAGGAAAATACATGGATGTGTATAGGGACAGGGTTGGAGGGAGAGGGGACCTCAGGGTTGGCTGTCACCACACCCATCGAATCCTGACAAGGACTGGGAGGTTGTGCAGCCTTTTAGAAACTGTATTCCCCAAATTTATTGAAAACACACAGACTCTCTGCAGCCGTGGAAGGCATGCTTGGAGGTGTAGTGTGAGTCTCCTGGGGCTCCTTTCTCCCCTCTGGGTTGTGAAAAGTCCAGTCAAGCTGTGCAAGGCAGGAGGAAGCTCAGATGAAGCTGACAGGCAGGATGCATTTGTGACAATCCCCCCCCACACACACACACCAGCCTCACCCAGGAATAGAGAGCTAATGCTCTGACTGATACTTAAGAGGGTGGCTGTCACCAGGGAGGACCTGGGCGGGAGACCGAGGGACGCCGTCAGTGTCAGGCCAGGCCCAGCACAACACAACCACAAATCACTTTGGCTAAGATGCTCAGCTTCTCACTTGGACAAGGGCAAGCTGGGTAGAGTGAAACAAGAGTGCATGACTCTGCAGACAGGCAGCATGTTGGTCTCCACCTGGGGCCAGGGCACACCGCTAGAGTTTTGCCTATCCGTTCTCTGACTAATCAGCTAAAAGTGTTTGCTGGGCAAGCCTGGTCACCTGAGTTTGATCTCTGAACCCATGAAAGCTATCCTCTGGCTTCTGTACATACACCATGGTGAACAAGTACACACACACACACGCACCATATATACACAAGATAATTATAACAAATTTTAAAATGTGGTAAGATCCATATAATGCACCGTTTATTACATTGTAAGATAGATGAATGATGGATTGATAAAGATAGATAGAAAGATAGATAGATAAATAGATGATAGATGACAGATAGATGATAGATAGATAGATAGATAGATAGATAGATAGATAGATAGATAGATAGATAGATAGATATGGAGATGGAGATGGAGATGGAGATGGAGATAGAGATAGAGATAGATGAAAGATTTATAGACCGGCCAGCGCCCAGGAGGGCTGTGCAGGTAACTTTCTTCCCTCACTGCTCCCGCCTAGTCCATCCAGGTACGAGATGCTCTGGCCTGAGCAGCATGGAACAAGTAGTGAAGTGGGAAGGCTTTAATAAAAAACAACAACAATAACCTTAGTTTGTGTGGGTTTTTTTCTTTGACCAAGGTACAGAGATTCTTAAGTTGCAAATAATGAAAGAATTAGTGATTAATTTATTGCTGACAGGTGTGGGACGAGCCATCTACAGATTCTTAACTTCCCCCTCCCTTTCTCTCTTAAGATCATTCTTTCTAACTTTAATTAATTTTTTGCCACCCTAGCACTTCTCTTATCAAATATTCTTAGAAACTAAACAAATAGAGTGTACTGAGACCAAAGTACTCAATATGGTGTTTAATTGGAATTGTAGCCTGTTTTCCCCCAGTGTTTTCTTGGGGTACCTGGAAGTTTTCCCTGGCAACGAAATTGGACTCGAGAAGTGCATTTTTAGCATCTAGTTAATCTTCCTTTCAGGTGCCAAGGGCATGGCTTGATTGAATCAAGGAAACGTAAGCCATTGAGTGGTTTGTGGTTTCTCTCGCCTGCAAAAGAACAGAGGCGCTAACGTAACAGGGCTGTTGATCTCTCCGTTCACTTCACTTACCGTGTGTGTGTGTGTGTGTGTGTGTGTGTGTGTGTGTGTGTGTGTGTGTGTGTGGTGACTGCTGCACAGTATTGTAGGTGCCTAGCTCAGCTGCTGAATGCTCAGGTCTGCTAGCTGAAGCATGCCCCAGCTGCCTGGGACTACTGCATTGCTGCTCACCACTGTACAGCTGTGGCAGGGCAACAATTCTGCATGTATGCAGCCAAATATAAGCACATGGTCACATGCCAGATCACATGCCCATGCTAAGGCCTGCAACACCAGTCTCTTAGGGAATGTGTACTATCTGTTCTAGCTTTCCCAAAAGAGTGCTGCCCAGAACACCACGGTGCCATCAAGCACGCAATAAACAGAACTGATTCCTGAGTGAGTGTACCACCAATGTCACAGAGAGGGATTTTGTAATAGAGCCAGAGTGGGGGCTGCTTCAAAATAAGTATGAGGTTTCTGAATGTTGTCCTGGTGCTGCTGAGTAGTCCCAAGATTCCTTAGGAGGGAGGCGCTCCACTATCTTCTCGAAGACCACAGATTCACCCAGAAAAGATGATTTGCAGGAATGAACAGCAATGGAAGAGGAGTCTTTAAGATGGTCTCCAGTGGCCACTGTAGTATTTTCCCCTGGATTGGAGCTGACAGAAGTGAAGTGCTGTGAGTGACGGAGCCCAGATGACATCACGCCAGCATCATCACAGTGCTGTGAGTGATGGAGCCCAGATGACATCACGCCAGCATCATCACAGTGCTGTGAGTGATGGAGCCCAGATGACATCATGCCAGCGTCACAGTACGGGAACAGAAGTGCCACAGTGCAGAACAATGGAGAAAGAGACATGGCCTGCAAGGGTGTGGCCAGTCAGTTAGTTGGTAAAGGGACGAGATGGCATTTGAGGGCATCCCATCCCTTCTGGTCACATGAGGCATTCAGCCCTTATTTTTCTCTTATTTTCTCTCACCCAAGTTTGGAACCATCAAAGGGCTGGAAAGTTGGGGTAGGGATCTCTAATGAATTCCTAAGTTAACTAGGAATGGAGTTTTTCAAATTCCTCAGGACAGACGACTGGGTAGCAGTACAAATTATAAGAAAGTCCTTTATGTATGAACATGAAAAGAATCCTTAAGGTTCATGCTTAAGCAAAAAAGCCAAAGGAAGAATAGGCCATGCATTTGCATGGTCCGAGGCAAAATGAAATTGTGATGTTTAAAATTATCCAGAATTTTAATAGTCAGATGTGATGGCACCCTTCTGCAATCCCAGCACAAAAGAAGTGGCAACAGGAAGAACATGGATCTCGCCAGCCTGGGATCTATACAGCCAGATTCTGTCTCAGCAAGAAAAAGAGAGAATTTCAGGAGACGATATTAACCAAGCAGTGCATCTCAAGCTCCTACAAAGCTGTGCCTCCTGGCTTTCATTACTGCAAATCTGACTGTTATGTAAATAATAAATAATGTTTACCAATGAGTTTTGGATTATGACAACAAAAAGGAGAAGAATTTCCACTGAACGTCTACTTGCTTTTTAATTTTTATTTTTTGCTTATATACCATGTGAATGAATTAGCTATTACAAGAAAGAAAGAAAGAAAGAAAGAAAGAAAGAAAGAAAGAAAGAAAGAAAGGAAGGAAGGAAGGAAGAAGAAAGAAAAGCTAAATAAGAAAATGTCACCAGGCCTCCAAAGAACCCAACTCAGGCCCTAAACAATATGTGAACTCAGAGTCACATTTACCTGTGATTATATACTGGGGGGACAAAGCCCAACACAGAAGCATCAGGTTATAGCAACTAAAGCAAGAACTGCCCTCTCTCCTGGAAGCACTCACTCGCCAAGGGATGCAGATTTCTGGGAAGCAGATGGAGTAGAATGTGCTGCCTTCTCCTCTAGTCCCTGTTGTCTACGAAGTCTCCCTCACCCTATGAACTTCACTAGGCTCAGGACCCTGTGCCGGCACTTGTCTTCATAGGAAATGCAGGAACTGGATGGACGTTTCAGAAACAATAAGATGCTTCAAGCTTACACTGCCAACATACTCCCCTGCATTTCCAGCACAGTGCAACCCAGAAGAGAAGACTAGGACAGGCCATGCCCATAAACCACAGCAAGCAGCCTGCATAGTATTTGTGCTAAACACCCGCTATGTGCTAAAAGAATTACCCATTCACAGCTCCCAGAAAGGCTAACTGTGTCAGTTACTTTTCTATTCCTGTGATAAAACACCATGATCAAGGCGACTAATAGAAGAAAGGGTTTATTTGGGGCTTACAGTTCCAGAGGGATAGGAGTCCATCATCATTATGTTAAGAAGTGAGGCAGGAGGCATCCATGATGCTAAAAGCTCACCTTGTGGTCCACAAACAGGAAGCAGAAAGCTCACTGTGGGTGAAAGGAGGCTTTTGAAACCATAAGGTCACCCCCAGAGTCACACCTTCTCCAATCAGGCCACACATCATAATCCTTTGTAAACAGCCACCAACTGGGAATGGACTCAAATACCTGAGACACGGTAATTCAATCCACCACACAGACCCTAAGGAAACAAGCCCAAAGAGGAAGAGAAGCTTGCTCAACATTACCCAGTGAGTGAAGACAAAGGCAGATGGAAACAAAACATCTAGTGCCAAGTCCACACCCTTAACAGCTTACCACAAAGCCCTTATTTTAATGCAAATGATCGGTATAATATCAAGCTATGCAATATGTCTTCTCAGATATTCTACTGCACAGAACCTCCTGCATTCTAGAACACAATAGGGTTCATTTGGAAGTAAGGTTATTTTCACTTGATTAGACACAGTTATGAATTCTTTTGTGCTATCAAGTCAGATGAATGCTGAGCTCACCATTGTTTGAGGCCCACAAAAACGCTCTGTGTGGCCCCAAATCCTCTTTTCCTTGACAATATTTCTAAAAGTAAGGCAATTTCACAGCTCTCAGAAATGTCTCTCCTTTCCACATAAGAGGTTGAACCAGTTAAGGAGTATTAGGGGTGTTTACATCCAAAAGTACAGACGTCAAAACAGCAATCGAGGGTCTGAGAGAGCGTGTGTTGCTCTCCAGAGGACCAGTGTTCACTTCCCACCCACATGACAGCTCATAACTGCAGTTCCACAGGAGTCAGTGCCTGCCGCTGGCCTCTGGGGGCATAGGGCATGAACATCGTGAGTAGATGTACAGATGGGCCAAACATCCATACACAATTTTTAATGAAAAAATAATTCAGGAGAGGGTGGCTGATGTGGGAGTGTCATATATCAATCTGTTGATTTCATTGGTTAATTAAATCAAGAAACTGCTTGATTAAAACATAGGTGGGAGGAGTAAACAGGAGGAAGTGAGGTAAGACTCCTCAGGCAGACTCTGCTCTGCTTCCGGAGAGACTCGACAGCTCTGCTCTCTGGTGCAGAGACGCCAGGCTCCACTCTCCCAGGCAGCTCAGACCCAGGATGGATGGAGGCTAGAATCTTCCCTGTAAGCTCACCTTGGGGTGCTTACACACATCATTAGAAATGGGCTAGTCCAGGTGCGAGAATTAGCCTGTAAGGGCTAGAGTTCATGGGCCAAGCGGTGTTTAAATGAATACAGTTTGTGTGTTGTTATTTCAGGCATAAGCTAGCAGGCAGTTGGGGTGCTGGGGACGCAGCCCCACCGCTCCTATTTCAACAGGTGGCAAATGCCTTTAATCCCAGCACTCAGGAGGCAGAGGCAGGCATATTTCTGCGAGTTACAGGCCAGTCTGGGCTACAGAGCAAGTTCCAGGACAGCCAAGGCTACATGGAGAAACCCTGCCTCAAAAAACCAAAATAAATAAATAAACATGTTGATTGCATTGGGTGGGTCACTGAGTCTAGGGGTTGTAACCCACCCTGCAATCAGTTAGTTACTCCAGGGTCACGGAGGGGTGCTATCTGTAAGAGAATGGGCTAGGAAAGAAGAAGGAGGCCATGCTAAGTTTGTCACAGCCTCCATTTATTAAGGTCCTGGTTGCTGCTTATATAGCCCCTGGATGAGGGCTTGGGGGGAAGGGCACAGGATCTCACCACGTGGTCCCGGTCACGTAGGCCAGGAGGTTACGTTAGGTCAGGTAGGCCAAGAAGTCACGAGTTGCCACACCTACCCTGGATAGCTGGAATGTGAGGCGGGTTCCTCTAACAGATAACAGCTAATTGGGTGTGGGGCAGGTTTTGTCAATAGAACGATTCTTAACATAATTATGGGTGTGGGGTTCCCTGCAGATTCCCCAGGGTGATGATTCCTGTAATGATTTTTAGGAGGGAAATGGCTCCTCACATAAACAAAATAAAATTAATAGAAAATTCAGGGCCTGAGGAGATGGTCTGGTGGATAGAGTGTTTACTGTGGGCAAGTGTGAATACCAGAGTTCAAATCCACAAAAACCGTGTATAAAGCCAGGTACATGTGGTAGTCTCCTGTAATCCCAGTAAGTGGAGAGGCTGAAACAGGGAACCCCCAAACGAACTAATCAACCAGATGAGCTGACAATTGTGAGCTCTGAGTCTAGCAAAAGAGCCTTCCTATTTTAGTTTTCTTTTCTAATGCTGTGACAAAACATCATGACCAAAAGCATCTTGGGGAGGAAAGGGTTTGTTTGACGTCATCAGGGGAAATGGAGGTAGGCATTGAAGCAAAGACCATGAAGAACACTGCTTGCTGGCTTGCTTTCCATGGCCTGCTCAGGACCACCTGCCCAGGGGTGGTGCCACCCATAGTGGGGTGTGCCCTTCCACGTCAATTAGCAATCCAGAAAACCCTTCACACACTTTATCTACTGACCAGCCTTATGGGGGTATTTTCTCAGTTGATATTCCCTCTTCCCAAATGACTCCAGATTATGTCAAGTTGACCCCCTGCCAAAAAAAAATCAAAGCAAAACAAAACAAAAATCCCTGGCCAACACACTGCCTCAGTATATAAAGTGGAGAATGAAGACACCAGTTTAAACCTCAGGCCTCCATATGAACACACACAAACTTGTATGCAAACCCACACATGTGAACATACATACACACATGCACAGTACACCTCACAGAATCACAGCTGCGTATCAATATATTGCCTGACTAAGAAAATAATGGCGTTCAAATTGGCCAGAGGTAAATTTAAAGTGTGGAAGCAAATCTCAATGATCCCTTGAGTGATTCTCTTCCGGGGATGCCCTGAACACCAGGAAGAGTAACCACATAAGAGAACCGACATCAGTGTCATCTACATTGTCTTATGCTTGTCCTTTATTAATTAAATAAAGGACAATGTCCTTTCCACTTCCAATTAATAAAGATGCTGTATTTCTTTCTGTCTCAGAACCTGAAACTATGCTATAAGACACAAAATGAGTCTTTAATAAATGCTTGTTGAAATGATGAATCCATGAATCATCAGTCAATTGAGACAAAACCTACTCCTTAATGGCCGTACTACACAAGTAATATCTCATCATGACAACGCAAGTCGAGTCAATAAGCTATTTAAACATTTTATGAAGCCCAAGCTAGGCTCCAATGCTCTATCTAGCTAAGCATAACCTTGAACTCCTGGTCTTCCTGCCTCCAGCATCCTAGTGTTAGGGTTACAGCTGTGTGACACCACATCTGGGCTCAGAAACATATTTAATGTCCTCTACTGCATCTCTCTGGAAATAATGCCTATCAACAGACTTGAAGCCCATGTGTAATGCCTGGACCCAGAAGTCGTCACGTGACTGCTGGTCTCTGCCCCATTCACCACCTTGCCCAAGTAAGTCGTGCCCAATCTGTCAAACAGTTCAAACCGTGCTCTGTAGTTTACTGGCAATGAGGAAGGTATGGAAGAAGATTGAACTAAAGCTGATTCCTCCCTCAGACATCCTTCCATCCTCCCACCCCCCAGAATGCGCATTGTAACAATCAAGGGGGACAAGCTTTGGGTAGCTCGCTGTCCCCTCATCCCCTTGCTGCTACATGTTTGACTAGGTAGGCCAGAGACCTAACATCCACCTGACTCTCACTTCCTTCCTCAGCACAGCCGCAGATGGCACCAGGCATCAAACCTTTGTAAGTAGCAGCTGCCTCACAGCCTGACATGAGACAGCTGGGAGCATTTGGCTTGAGTCGGTAATTTGCATGACCAAGGGCAAATTACAGAGCCTATCTGGGCAACATTTCCTTACCCCATTAAAGGGGCATTCCTACCTCCCAGGTTTGTAAAGGTCTGCAAAAGGCCTGGAATATAATAGATGTTCAATAAATGTTAGTTATTACTTTATGCATGAGCCTTGGACTAATGTATGTATGAACTTTTAGTTATTAATTAGAAGGTAAATGAAAACTGGCCAGAGGGAATTGCATGTGACCTTTAGCAAATTATTTCATTTAGATGCTCTGATGTAAAACTACCATGCCTTATGAAGAAAGATAAAAATAAATCTGGCTGACAAAAGATATTTTAATAAATACTGTCTCCCTCCAACCTGCTCCCAGTGGTCTGCTGTCCAGGGAGGCTTTTATGCCTCCCCCCCCTCTCTCTGTCAATCACTGGGTGTTCATAAGACAGATTATGCTAAAAATCCTTTTTAGGTACCTGTATATAGTGACTCCTTCAAAGCATGGACTTCTAGCACCTTCCCCCTTCAAATAAGCTGGCCACAAAACAAGCCTGAGCACCCAGGGCTAGTAGAACCTTTCTAAATTATTTCCAAGCTAACTAATTCTCAGCCACTGTAGACTATGATGCTCTTCCTGAGGCTTTGGCCCTCTCTGTGCCCATTTTATTGGCAGACAGAGAGACCCCATTGGACTCCTTGTGGATCACCTAAGGAGAGACCCACATGGCACACTTTGCTTGCATAACTGCAGTTTCTTGCTCACAGAGCAGACAGCATCTGTCTGGGTTGATAAAGAGGGAGCAACAGGCAGAAAGAGAGAGTTGCATACATAGCTGCTTTGTGACCATATTTTAATGATCTTAGGGTGTCCACTCAAGGATGTGGGCATCCTGAGTCTTGATAGACAGCTATGGAATTGAGAAGGGGATACTGTGGAGAAGGCAAGGGTCCACAAGGCATTCCTGGACTGGAGGGTGGTACTGGGAGGACGAGAGCTCCAAGAGAGGCTGAGGTTAGACCTCTGCAAGAGAGTCGGTGGCAGATGATAGACTGGCAGAATTGCAGAAGAATGCCAAGCCCTGTATGGGAAAGGAAAACAGCCAGAAAAGAAAGATGTAAAGGGAAATAAGTGGGGACCTTTGGGGATACTCACCCTGTTGGGAAAAATGGCAGGACTCACAACTCAGAGAAGGGATTCTCTCATCTGAAAAATCCAGAGGCAAAGTGGTACCATTGGGGGGTCTCCTTTTCTGTGTCTCCGAGTCCCTACCTAGGGTGAGGATGGATTAGACAGTCTAACCCAATGAACTCTGCAAAAGGGCTGTGATTGGCTTCAGATGTCTCCAGCTGTGAAAAGCAGCCGATATAATAAGATCACATGCCATAACTGATTGCCCCCATTACCGCATCTGCACATTTCTGCCTTCTAAAGCCCACAGCAGAATGAGGCAAGAACTCATGATGTTTTTATTAGCTCATCTTCTAGGCATTGCCCATTTTTGCATCCTGAGAATTCATCAAACCCTTTGAACTTAGTGTTTGCATTAAAAACCATCTATTTTAAACAACAATACAGTGCATTTAGGGATTGCCTTTTATCTAAGGACTTTGAAATACATTATTATTGACTGACTGCTGATTTTCAGCATTTGGTAGATGACATTCTATTAATTTTCTAGATTGTTAAAGTATCTGATGATGAAGTGTAACAATCAGCCACAAAGTCAGGGAAATCATTTTGAGAACTGGGGGTGGAGCCTTAGACCCACACTGCTAGACTTAGTGTGTCTATGTCAAGACCTAATTGCAGAATGAGCAATTGGAGGGTTCATCTTCCCAGGCTCCCTTGCAGCTTCATCCCACTGCACTGTCAGAGCCAGCAAAGCCTAACCACAAGTACAGATATTACAGGGCTCCCTTGCAGCTCCATCTGCTGTGGGACAATGGTCTTGTACCCTGTAGAGATCTGTTACTTGTACTGGTTTAATAAAATGTTGGTTGGCCAGTAGTCAGACAGGAAGTATAGGTGGGGCGACAAGAATAGGAGAATTCTGAGAAGAAGAAAGGTTCACCCAGACCAAGAGGAAACAGGATGAGAATGACCCACTGATAAAAGGTACCAAGCCACGTAGCTAACACAGACAACAATTATGAGCTAATTTAAAATGTAAGAATTAGTTAATAAGAAAGCCTGAGCTAATAGGCCAACCAGTCTGCCAGGCCTCCTTATTCTTATTCTCCAGGGAAAGGTGAGTATGTTATCTGTTCATTCTGCAGCCCCAGAACACAGGGCAATCAGACATGATAGAGAGTCAAGTCAAAGCAGGAACTTGGTTAATTACTATGAACATCAGCTTATACAGGTTAAGTGACATTGTGTGATGTGGGAGTACCCAAAGCCAATGAGAGACAGCCAAGCCCTTCCTCTGACTGGTGGGGCATCTGTCTAGGTTTTGCTGTCTCATCCTCACTTGGTAGTTTTGAGACTATCTTTCAAACTTGAGCCAGGCTTTTCTCTGTCCTACAGGCCTTGAGGTACAGGCCCTGAGATAATTTTGGCCCAACATCTCCCCTTTTTTGTTTTATATCCCACCCCCTACCCTGGTCACCAAGCCATAATAGCCCACTGGGGAGAGAGTATGGGTCAGAACCACCCCATCTGGAGTTTCAGCCTGGATATCCTCAAACTGAGAGTTCATCCATGGGGCAAGATGTATCGATTTTATCATAATGTACTTTAAGGGCCATGAGTTGTACCTGTTGTATCTGGTTTGGAATGCTTTTCAGCCTTTGGAGAACACATGGGCCAAAAAGACAGACCAATAAACAAATAGCCATTGACCCAATTAGGGAAGAGATGAATGTGGTAAGCCATGGGGACCAATTAAACCAGGTCTCATATGGAGTTCTTGACTTAAATGAATCAATATTTGTTCCTAACTCATCTAGGGTTCTTGTAACTATCCCAGAATGGTCCACATAGAAGCAACATTCTTCCCCCAAGTGCCCTGAAAATTCCTCCCTGTTCCATAAATAGCAAGTGCAAACTTTCCCATTTTGTAAGGTTACCCTTACTAAGGAATCCAAAGACTTTTATAAATAATTTAATGCAGTCTCTGTCTTTTCTAAGGTCACTGCAATTGTGAACAAATCATTCCCATTTCTTGTTGTGAAATCACCAGGGATGAGGTGTCCAGGGCAGTCCTGGCCACCTCCACCCTATCAATGTGGTGACACCATTGGGGCTATCTCTTATGTCTTCAGGTCAGGAATTCTTCTTGCATGTGGTAAAACACATGAAGGAAATTAATGCAAGCAAACAAGTATCATTATGCTGAATGATCAGTGGGTCAGACAGGCAGGGAGTAACCCTCATTTCTTGGCAGATCCAAAAATACCCATGATCTTTGGGTACCCTTCATGAAGCTATAGACCTATCACTCATATCACAAGTGAGGTTAAAAAGAGGGTGTCTGGTGTATGAGACACAAGTTGCTTTCAACATCTGCCAAAAGGAGGTAGTCAATCCGGACATCTCCCCCATTTGAGGGTTTTCCCATCTACAAATACCAGCTTTATCTAGTATTTCATAAGAGTCATTTACCCCAAAGGCTTCAAAGTAGGGGAGTAGTGGCTGTAAGCAAAGCCAACAGACCTCAGTGGCTTCAGGGTGGGTAAGGTTTAAGGCTGTAAAGACCATCTTAATGGTCTCCATCAAACAAAATGATGCTTCTAATCCCCCTACATCTCTAAATGGCTTGGTGAAGGATACCTTAGGGGTAGATGATGGGGGTGTTGAGGTATGTAAAGTTTATGTATGTAAAGTTGAGTTATATACAGACATGTTCCCGTGGGCATTAGCTTGAAATCAGGCCCCATCATCCAAGGAGGGTCCTCAGGAAGTATCTCCATTCGAAGCATGCATATAAGGCCATGATCATATCCCTTTTTGGTATTGCCTTAATCCCCACATCTTCCCAGATAAGCAGGATGGGTCCTTTTTATTCCCCTGATCTGTAAACCTTAATATCAGAGGGCTAAATCTAAATTGAGTGCATCTTTCATATAGGGGGTTCTGGGATAGAGGTGCCTGGAAGACCCTGACGATCACTATATCTCCATATTGTTTTATCCAATGTCCAATCCCAGTCTGCTCACATCCCCAGGGTGAACAATAGTAATCAGGAGCTCCACACACACAGTTTCTAAAAGGGAAGACAGTCTGGTTGCTTCCTGGGCATACATAAAAGGTATCTGCAGGAGGGCATGTCTCCTAAGGACATGAGAACACCCAAGCTCATTAGGGTAAGATGCTGGAGTAGGGTGCACCCCAAAAAGCCTCCACATTCGGGTCTCCCTTCGATCCCCAGAATCTAGTCTTCCATGTCCCAGATCCCATGTGCCAAAATGAAGAGGTCAAATATCAGCTCAGGCCACCATGTCCAGGGTGTCATCATCTGAGAAGCCTGGTCTAGGATCCCTTCAGTGCCCGCACTTGACAAGATCCACATCACCTTCTGTGGTTGGTGGGGGCATGATGCCTAGACCTTGGTCCCCATGAGAAGAGTTAACATAATTACTGCTGGGAGGGCCATCTGAGATAGATAAACAGGCAACACTCTCCTCAAGGGTCAGTCTCCCTTGGGCAGTGGTGATTTTTCTTATCTTGTGTTTGAATTTAAGGGTTGTCCACCATAATCTCTTTCTTTCTTTATTGGTCATCTTTGTCTTCCCCATTGTCCTGAAGGGAGAGGAGAAATTTAAAGTTATAAGCAGGTAGCCATATTGGCGTTTCCCCTCTGTTTGGGAAGACACTACCATATCCTAGGCCCTGTGTCAACAAGGGATCTGGCCCCTGCATTGGTTAGTGAGAGATTCTTCCACCTAACCTTTAGGCAGGGCCTCCTTGGTAGGGATCCTCAGAGTTTCTGGAATCTATTTTTGTTTTTTTGTTTTTGTTTTTGTTTTTTTGAGAAAGGGTTTCTCTGTGGTTTTGGAGCCTGTCCTGGAACTAGCTCTTGTAGACCAGGCTGATCTCGAACTCACAGAGATCCGCCTGCCTCTGCCTCCCGAGTACTGGGATTAAAGGCGTGAGCCACCACCGCCCGGCCAGGAATCTATTTTGTTCATCTGATTTTTGAAAAAATTAAAATATTGATAGTTAATAATGCCTTTTGCAGTTGCAGATGCGGGGGAGACTTCTCCCCTCTTTTGTTTTATGAGGACCTCTTTGAGATATTGGTGATGTCTTTTAACAATCGCTTGACCCTGAAGGTTGTATGGGATCCCGGTGGTATAGAATATATTCCATTTCTAGAAGAATTCTTTTTAATGTTTTACTTATAAAACAGGGGCTGTTGTCATTATTGACCTGTTGTGGTAGTCCCAATGTAGCAAAACATTGTAAGAGGTGGCTTTTGGCATGGATTGCCTTTTCCCCTGAGTGGGTGGTAGCTCAGCATGCCTTAGAGTATGTGTCTATGGTCACAAACACATATTTTAAATTGACAAATGAAGGGTAATGTGTTATATCTGTTTGTCAGGTGATATTGGGTTCTAACATTCTTGGGTTCACCCCGGCCCTTGTAAAGGGGGATGTGGAGAAACTGTTGGCAAGTCTTGCATGTATGAACAATTCTCTTTAATTCTGTTGTTGGGATCTGGAGGTACAGGTATCTGAGTCCTCTCCAGTTGACATGAGTTAAGTCATGCATTTGGGTGGCATTTTGTATGGGCAGAATTGAGACCTCTATGAGACAGGCCCCTGAAGCTGCAGCATCTGCAGCAGCATTCCCTTGGGAAATGAGGCCAGGGAGGTTTTGGTGTCCTCTGAGATGTTGGATATATTTGGGATTTTTTCCACCTTCTAAGAGTGATCTGAGTTGTATTATCAAGGCAGAAATAGGATTAGCATCCAATCTGATGTAGACATAGGGTAAGTGTGGCATTAGGTTCACCACATAAGAGCTGTCTGAATAGAGGTTACAGGTTTCTTGGACCTCTTGTAGGGCAATATATATGGCCATCATTTCCTTATATTGAGTGAATTCCCCACAAGGGAGAATTTTGGTAATCTTTGTGGTGTGGAAGAATTGTCTATATACAATTATGTTTTAAATAAATGCTGATTGGCTAGTAGCCAGGCAGGAAGTACAGGCGGGTCAACCAGACAGGAAGTAGAGCAGGGCAATGAGAACAGGAGAATTCTGGGAAGGAGGAAGCCCATTCCTCCACAGTCCTGTCCAGACATAGAAGAAGCAGGATGTGACCTACCCTGCTGAAAAAGGTACCGAGCCATGTGGCTGACATAGATAAGAATAATGGGTTAATATAAGTTATAAGAGTTAATACGAAGCCTGAGCTAATGGGCCAATTAGTTTTATAATTTTCGTAGACTTTCTGTGTGATTGTTAGGGACCTAACAACTGTGGGAACCGGGCAGGACAGAAACCCCAGCAAACAAGCCCTCATGTTACATATTTGTCTTGGTCCCCCCTGCAGGGAAAACTACAAAGGCAGCCCCATTCTTCCTGCCATCCATGCAAATAGTGAATGCTAGGAGCAGGGGCCTAGAAGAAAAGTTAGGGGACTCTCTACTATAGTTCTTGATATAGCTTCCCTAACTGGGACTCCCCAAAGTGTGTGTTCAGGGTCCCCAGAAATCCCTCCAGGGTAAGGCTCAATCAAGAACAATATCTGGCTGCCCATTCTAAATCCTTAATTTTGAATTATTAATTTAGAGGGATCTTTTCCATAATGTCGGAGGGACGTGTCCCTGAGTTTTATGATCATATCAGCTATTTGATTGGCTAGAGAGAACACTCTGGAAGTGTGCCCCCTCCCAGGGTGGTGTGTACCCATTCTAGTGGTTGTGACTGCTGAACAATGGCAGCCAGCATGGTCTTTTTCCCTAATGATATCCAACCTTGGATTAGAATGTCAGGATTATATTTCACCAAAGAAGTCTGATGGAGCTCATTGACCAATTCAGTGAGTGCCTGACAGCCCTCAGTGGACAAGGAAATGATCTCATAAGGTTGCCCCCCTTTTAGGAGATCGTATAACACATCTAGTTTCCCCAGTCTCCACATAGGGCCTTACCCAGTTCATTTCCCCAGGATCTTTTGTAACTCCAATAAAGTGAGAGGCTCAGGCAGGATTAAACGGGGTTCATTCATTTTGGCTTGAGTAAGTGTTAGTTGGGATCCCAATATATAAAATGGGGGTGTTTTGTTGGGGACTATTTTAAAGCCATGTTGTTGGAGAATATCAACAATAGTAGTTACCCAGGGAGCTAGCCCTGATTCTTCCAAATGCCCAATGATTAGATCATCCATATAAACATATAGGAGGGTATTATCTTTGTCAAAATAAGGAGAGAGTATACTATACAAATATTGTTGACAAAAGGCCAGACTATTGGCCATCCCCTGTGGGAGAACAGCCCATTAGTATCTCTCGACAGGTCAAGAGGAGTTAACTGTAGGAATGAAAATGGTGAACTTTTCACAATCCCCCTCATGAAGAGGAATTGAGAAGAAGCAGTCCTTTAGACCAATTACAGTGAGGTGAAACTTGGAGGGGACTGCTGGGACCCAAGGGAAGCCCTTAAAGGGGCCCCTACTAGCTCCATATGGGCACTGACTGCTCATAGGTCCTGTAACATTCTCCAGGTCCCATAGGCTTACATATCACAAACACAGGGCTGTTCCAGGGACTCATTGAGGGTTTTATCATCCTTCTTTAAGCAGATTTCTGGTGATTTCCTTGAGCATCTTAAGTTCAGGTAACGGTCACTGCTCCACCCATACTGGCCTAACAGGTGCCTACCTAATGAGGGGAGCCCTGGGAACAGTGGCCTCTACTTTTGGGGGTGAATCCAGGTGTCAGGGGTCTGCCTGATGACACCTTGCTCAGTTTTATCATCATAAAAGGCTAGGTGGTCAGTGGTAATAACAGCATCCATTTGTCCTAACAAATCTTGTCCCAGGAGGTTTGCAGACAACCCGGGGAGGATCAGTGTTGAAATAGGAGCGGCAGGGCTGCGTCCCCGGCACCTGGCCGCCCGCATGGCTAGTTTATACCCAGAAATAATTACACGGAAACTGTATTCTTTCAAACACTGCCTGGCCCGGCTAGGTCCAGTTTCTTATTGGCTAGCTCTTACATATTGTTCTAACCCATTTCTAATATTCTGTGTAGCCCATGAGCTGGCTTACCAGAGAGGATCTTAACCTGCGTCTGTCTGGACCGGGAGAATCATGGTGACTCCTTCACTAAGCTTCTTTTTCCCAGCATTCTCTTCTGTCTACTCCGCCTACCTAATTTTCTGTCCTATGAGGGCCGAGGCAGTTTCTTTATTATTAACCAATCAAAGCAACAGATAAGATACAAGACCCACCTCCATCAGATCAGAGGCCTGCACTTTCCTTTGCCTTTATCCAGCCCCACCCAGTTTATGGAACTGACTGTTTTTGGGGACACGGACCTTTCCCCAACCCACATGATAGGCGGCCCAGTTATGAGATCCCAGTTTATCGGGACCTCTTTCTTTCTGAGGACCATCCTGTCAACTCCCGTGTCTATCAGCCATTGGAATCTTTGTCCCCCAAAGATCATAGTCATATTGAGTTGGAACCCCTCTTCCATTGGAATGGTCCGGTTAACTGAAGGTGCATCTTTCCTTCCTTAGGTTAAGGGGGCTGGAAGGCACCCCCTCATCCAATTTAAAGGTTGATTTGAGATGGCTTTCCCATTTATATCAAATTTGGAGCAGCATCCTGAGCCCCAATGGTACCCCTTGTGACATCGAGGGCAGGGGAACAGAGGGAGTCCCTTCTGCACCTGGGTCTTATTGCCCTTTTGTGGGCAATCCCTCTTAAAATGCTCCAGTTGACCACGTAAGAAATATTTCCCAGGTGTTTGCTTTTGCTGTCCAGCCACCAGGGCTTGACTAGTAGAAGAGGCTAGAGTTTGGGTCTGGGTCTGAAGGGCCGCCACAAGAGTCTGGTTGGTATGTGACTGGGTCCCGACATTCTGTGGTGCCACAACCCATTGACTCATGGACCCTTCCCTAAGGCCAACACAAGCCACCCTAGTATCTTGGTTCATTCCTTCCCAGACTAGGAGCTTAGTAAATTGGGTGGGTCCCTCCTCTAGCTTGGCCCAAGCCTCCAGGCCTGCTTGTCTAACTTGGTCCCTATACGGAGCGGAGTGGCAATCATGGCTGTTGGGCCCCAGTGGAAAAGCCTTCCCCCGTACCAGTCAGCATCGAATAAGTGATGGGAATTGGGGGGGTCGGCCGCTCTATTGAACTCTGCCCTAGTGCAACAAGCCTCCTTAAAGAAGGCGGTCCATTTAACATATTGGGATCCCCCCCCCCAGGGTAGCCTTAGCCAGATCATACCAGTCCTTGAGGACACAAGGATGGTATGCTACCTCCTGAAGGAGGGTCATGGCACAAGAGGAGATGGGGGCCATCCTTGGCCACTGCCTTTCTCAATTCTTTCAGGTCCTTAGATTCCCAAGGATACCAAACTAGCGGGAGATTAGGGTTGGGGGGTGGGGGCAACACTGACCCAGAGAACTTGGGGTCCATAAACTTTAGCCCTATAGGCCTTGGCATAAGTAGGATTTGGATCCCCAGGAGGCTCTGCCCCCTTTCCTCTGTGTAAGAGTCCTAACTTTGCTGTTCTTCCCAGGAACTGGTATATTCATTTTCTCCTGGCAAGCATGGAGCCCCCTTATTTGTTCCGTTCCCCTCTCCCATTTTATTCTTTCCGGGGTGGCTGGGGGCATAAGGAGGCGGCTGCTCCTTGTCACAGACAATATCTACTTTCCTTTTGGTTTTTGCGTCCGCCTGTTGTATCCCTCCCCCCTTTTTGATCTCCCCTCCTCGTCTGTCTCCTTTTCTCCCATCCTTTTGGTTAATTGGTTACTTTTAGATTCTTCAGATCTCTCCCGATCTTTGACCTCCGCTCCTTGCCCGTCTCCTTCTCCCCTGCTCTTCTAACCAGTCGGTTGGAATTTCGGATTCTTTAGACCACTCCCATTCTCGGACCTTTTCCTCACCTGCTGTTGGGGAATGCGGAGCAGCGGGGTGAAAACGTGCCTTAAGGGCCGTGATAGCTGGATGGAATCCCAGTGGTGGAGGTATATCAAAGTGTTTTCCCTTTATCTGGCCAGAGTCTCCATCCAGCTCCATGTGACCCATGAGAAAAGATTCCCGGTGGGTACCCAGAGGCCAGGGTAATTATATCCTCCCGTGCCTGGATCGCACCGTGGTCTGACAATTCCAGGCCTCGAGAGAGTAGCATCTATCTCAGCGGCCTTGAGCGCTGGGTCAGTTTTGTGTGAAGTTGGGTTACCCATTGTGGGGTCCACTCACCTTGACGGACCGCTTGGCCCTGGGACCAGCCGAGTCCCATGTTCCGGGGCCAGTTGCCAGGCCTCCTTAGCCTTATTCCTCAGGGAAATGTGAGTGTGCTGTCTGCTCATTCCACAGCTCCTCCACCATAAGATCCGCAGGCCCACAAAGCAGGACAATCAGACGTGATAGGGAGTCAAGTCAAAGCAGGAACTCGGTTTATTACTGTGAGCAGCAGCTTATATAGGACACGATGTCATACGGGAGTACCTCCAGCCAATGAGAGACAGCCAAGCCCTCCCTCTGGCTGGAGGGGCGTCTACCTATATTTTACTGTTTTATCCTCACTCAGTAGCTTTGAGATTATCCTTCAAACTTGAGTCAGGCTTTTCTTCATCCTACAGGCCTCAAGGTACAGGCCCCAAGGTACAGGCCCTGAGATAATTTTAGCCCAACAGGCCTGTGTGTTTCTTTGGAACTGAACGGCTATAAGACCGGCAGGACAGAAACATCTTAACATTACCCCACTGAACTGCCAGGGTCACCAAACCTAAGCACTGTACTGATGTTACAGGGCTCCCTTGCAGCCTCACCCCACTGCACTGCCAGGGTCACCAAACTTAAGCACTGTGCTGATGTTACAGGGCTCCCTTGCAGCCTCACCCCACTGCACTGCCGGGTCACCAAACCTAAGCACTGTGCAGATATTGCAGCAGAGCAAACTGTAGGATCAAGTTCATGGTAGCAACACTGTCAGTGAGTTTTATAAACTCTCCCACTTATTTTTAAGAAAATTTTCTACAAAATCAAAATTAGCTTTTGCCATTTATGACTAAAATTCTAGGCGGCTGTTAACCTATATCCATGAAAAATAAGTCACAACCTTCCTTTGGTGAATTTAGATGGCTAGCAGCTGATTATCACTCCCTAGCTATGACTGAATGTCAATTAACTCAATACTTAATAGATAAATATCTCAGTATTATTTAATACCATATAAGTGCAAAACTCTATGAAAACTATTGTAGACAATATTTGCTAAATTCTCATGTGTGTGTTTATGTGTGTTTGAGATAGGGTTTCTTTGTGTAGCTTTGGAGCCTGTCATGGAACTAGCTCTTATAGACCAGGCTGGCCTTGAACTCACAGAGAGCCGCCCACCTCTGCCTCCCAAGTGCTGGGATTAAAGGTGTGTGCCACCACTGCCCAGCCTCTCTATGTGTTATAGAGCTGAGAGATGTGAAAAAAAAAAAACCAGCAAGCATAAATGACATCACCACTCCTACAAACTTGATGTCTATAGGGTCAAGCAGGAAATAATTGAGAAATTACACAGAAAAATGCAAAATTGTCACCATGACAAGTAATAATAAGTGCAGAGAAGGCATTCCTGAGTGAGTGGTGTATTACAATGAGACAAGTTTTTGACAAGAGCACTCTAGACTCCACAGAAATACAGGAAGGAAGGCAGACTGAATGCAGAGAGACCAGGTGGGAGGCAAGTTAGTAATTCAAGAGTAGCAGCTTGCATTAAGAAATGAAGCAGAGAGTCACAGGTTTAAAGAGGCATACCTTGGGGATCAAGAGTTCAGGAGGCAGACTCAACATGAAGGAATGTGATTTCTTACAAGTGACCCACAGGCTTCTGACTTGAACTACTATAGGCCATTGTGGCATGTGCCTATAATTCCAGCACTCTGGACACAGAGGCAGGAGAATGGTTCATGAATTCAAAGCTAGCCTGGGCTACATGGCAAAATCCAGGCCAGCCAGGGGTATATACTTAGACCTGTCTAAAAAAAGTTGAATATTTAAAAAGAAATAGGAATACTGAAAGACAATCAACTTGTGGAACTATTGTTTGGCTTCATCGCTGGCATGGTAGATAAGCCTCCCTCAGAGCATCGAGAGAGAGTGGCACCATGTAATGTGACTGCAATCCAGAACAGAGACATGGTTGAAGGCATGAACGAGTCTGTAATGGGTGGTGTTGATTATCAACTCTGCAAAATCTAGAACCACCTGAGGGCTGGTGGACATGCTTGCCAGGGTTTATCTTGACTTCATTCAGTAAGGGTGGGGAAATCCAAGTTAAATGTAAGTGGTACCTGGATTGAGTGACAAGGGAGGAAGTGAGCTGAGCACACCTGTGTCTCTTTGCTTTCCAGCTGTGGATGCCTCACACTCCTGCTGCTAGTCTTTCCTGCACGAAGGACTGTTCCCTCAAACCGTGAGCCAAGTAGACCTCTCCTGCCATGAAGGACTGTTCCCTCAAACCGTGAGCCAAGTAGATCTATCCTGCTGTGAAGAACTGTTCCCTCAAACTGAGCCAAATGGACCTCTCCTGCTGTGAAGGACTGTTCCCTCAAACCGTGAGCCAAGTAGATCTCTCCTGCCGTGAAGGACTGTTCACTCAAACCGTGAGCCAAGTAGACCTCTCCTACCGTGAAGGACTGTTCCCTCAAACCATGAGCCAAGTAGACCTATCCTGCCATGAAGGACTATTCCCTCAAACCTAAACTGTGAGCCAAATAGACCTCTCCTTCCTTAAGTTGATTTTGTCAGGTGTTTTTTCACAACAATGATAAAAATAATTAATATACCCAATAATGACGGCATATTATGAATCCAAGAAGGAATTAATCCATTGATTATGTGAGAGCACTCAGGATGCAATCACACCCTCCAACCACATCAGTTGGTAACTCAGCCCTGTTGTTGGTTGGTTTGGGCTTTGTTTGTTTGTTTTTAAATTCTTTGCTCTTTGGCTCTTTTAGGGGACCTCTACATCCAACTCCCAAATAAATCAAAAGGAGTCTTAATCTTACTTATGAAGACCTGGCCTTAGCTTGGCTTGTTTCTAGCTAGCTTTTCTTAATTTAAGTTATCTCATGAACCTTTTTGCCTCTGGGTTTTTATCTTTCTCTATTCTATTTACTTTTCTTTACTTCATACTTTATGGCTGGTTGTATAGTTGTGTAGCTGGCCCCTTATGTTTTCCTCTTCTCCTTCTTTACTTGTTCCTTGATCTCTCTTCTGAGATTTCTCCTCCTATTTATTCTCTCTGCCTGCCAGCCCCACCTATCCTTTCTCCTGCCTAGCTATCGGCTCTTCACCTCCTTTTTAGGTAAATAAGATGTTTTAGACAGGCACTACTATAAACACAGTTTCACAGAGTTAAATAAACGCAGCATTAAAGAATGCCACACATCTTTGTATCACTGAACAAATGCTCCACAGCATAAACAAATGTAACACATCTTCAACTAATATTCTACAACAAAGCCCCCCCCCACATGAGCCCTGGGAACAGCTCAAATAGAAGCTTGTATTCTGACTCCATGGTTTGGAGCCAGGATAATTGAGTAGATATGTCAAGAGGTATCGTGTCCCAGTAGCACTAGTAGGGACACAAAGAGAAGGCCATCTTAAGTAAAGAGAGAGTCTCTAGAAATTACTGAAGTAGTAAGGACTGCAGGGTTTTAGAATAAATTGAAGGTAGCCTAGGACAGAAGAAAGCATAGGAGAAAAAGAAGAAGAAATAGGAGAAACTAATTATCAGGGGCAAAGAGCTTTAACCTCTATTTTCTCTTTCTTCTTGGTACTGGCATATTTATTTGGAGGTCTAAGAGACACTTTTCATTACAATCCTTTAGATTTGGGAAGACTTTTCTCAATATCCCTCTATTGTACAACATTGTTTGTCCTAAGTATAATTGCCAGCTATTGATTAAGTTTGATACGTAATTAAGTTAGATTTATTTCTTAGCTTAGTATTACAGTACATCACACACACACACCCCACAATCAATTAAGTTCCCCCCTTACCCCATGTCAAACTTAAACTATAATAGTTAAACCAAGAGTCATGAAATGCAGGCCCACCATCACCATGCATATAGTGATGAGCTCTTGTGCTTCCGCACTCACCAGGTGAGGGTGGCATGTAGTGATGAGCTCTTGTACTTCAGCACTCACCAGTTGAGTCTGCCGCTCACCTTGCCTGGCAGCCGCCAAGGCAAACATTCCCTGGTGAGCATTATACAGCACCGGAAGCAAAACCACAGTTAAATCTATCGGTGTTTTCTGCAGGATCTTGGTTGGTATAAGAGCTTACTTCAGAAATTCCTATTCTGTTGATATTTGGCAAGATTTTTATCAATAAAATTTGCATCAACCAATACCTTGTGTAGTGTCCAGTACATAGCAAATATTCAACATTTGTGTTTTCTAAAATATGGAGAAAACCAAATCAAGACAAACCATATCTAATCTGATAACTGTCAATAGGCTTTCATTGCAAGCACACAGGAAGGACTGTATAGCTGTTAGCTGTTGTATTACAATTGTCCAGAGTCACTAACACTCCTCATTCATGTTTAAGAATCCAGAAGAGCCTTTTCTAGACTTCATCCCTCTATCCCTCTTTCTTAAGTCCTATCACAACTTTCAAAGAAATTTAAACTCTCTCATTTTCTCTTTTTGCTCCTCCTCCCTATATACACATACCCATAAGCACACAGGGCATGAAACTATCATGCATTGCTGATGGGAGTGGGCACAGTTTCACAAAGGAAAACTCAAAACTAATCAAATTACATGCATATAATCTTTCCATTCTGACAGATCATGCTGGAGGGCTACCCTAAAGTTCAGCACACATTCAAATGACCTTCAACATGTACAAGGTCATTCCTCCATTCATTGCTGTCCAAAACAGCCAATAGGAAGTGTCAATGTGTGCATGAATGGGGAACTCACTAAGTATTGCCACAACATAGAATCAAATTTGATATAGCAAAGAATTTTGTTAACATCCTCATGTTCTTATATGAGGTGACCCCCCAAATGTTTTGCTAAGTTGAAAAACTAGGTACCAAAAGACAATATATAGAGAATCCCAAATTTTATGTGAAAGGGTGCAGTCAAATACAGTTGAGAATATACAGTTGATCTTTCCTACCAATAATTCGTCAGCTAAAGAGCAAAATATTTGAAAAAAGTTTTGCTTATACTTTGTATGTGAAAATGTTTTCTGACAATTATTCCCTAAATAATCTGGAAGAACAGCACAAGGTTTCGTGTATAAGTGATCCAGAGTCTCATTGAAGTATATGAGATAATACATATAGATTACATTATTTCATGAAATGTATAGAACATGACTTTTTATTATTTTATCTTTTTTTATTTCTTAAAGATTTCTGTCTCTTCCCCACCGCCGCCTCCCCTTTCCCTCCCCCTCCCTCAATCAAGGCCCCCTCCCTCATCAGCCCAAAGAACAATCAGGGTTCTCTGCCCTGTGGAAAGTCCAAGGACCACCCTCCTCCATCCAGGTCTAGTAAGGTGAGCATCCAAACTGCCTAGGCTCCCACAAAGCCAATACGTGCAGTAGGATCAAAAACCCGTTGCTATTGTTCTTGAGGTCTCAGTAGTCCTCATTGTCCGCTATGTTCAGTGAGACCGGTTTTAACCCAGGCT
>NW_026067966.1:11242703-11243468 GCF_014885135.2 Alexandromys fortis | reverse complement strand
TCATAGATAGATAGATAGATAGATAGATAGATGATAGATAGATAGATAGATAGATAGATAGATAGATAGATAGATAGATAGATGATAGACTCATAGATAGATAGATGATAGAAGATACAGATCAAGAAAGAAAAAAACATAGCCTCTGATCATCTAAGGAGCTCATTCAGGAATCTGTGTTGTGCAGCTGTTGGTGATGCTCCTGAAAGTCAAACATCTCTTCTCCCTCCTTGGGGCTCCATCCCCTATCCTCTTGGCTTGCTGCTACCTTTAGGTGCTTTAAGAGTTGGGCCTTGGATTAGCTGGCCTAATGTAGTCTGTTGACTTATGGCCCTGTTCTTACATGAATGTATTCCTACTGGGGCACAAGATTATCCATCAAGAAAAATTTCTTGGGTCACATTCACTAATATAAATCTTCATTTCTTTGCTTTAATCAGTTCAAACATAGGCATTTCATGTGGTTTTCAAATAGCCTTAAGTGATGTTATAGTAAAGGTCAGAGGACTTCTCAATCCATCTAAAATATGTAAACACACTGCAACGAAATCCATTAAAAATAGAAGTAGCTAATCCTTTACATGGGGAGAATGGTAATTTACCTCAAGGTTCCCCCCCCCCCATAAATCAGCTATGCCGTTATCAAATGCCATTGATGGCATATGGAAACAAAGTAGATGAATTAAACTTGGACAATCTTTGAAAAGGGACAGAAAGACTCTGGATGAAACATTTGCTTTACTTCCATGTCATTCTTTTTTTTTT